>NC_135557.1:21521224-21641224 GCF_964340395.1 Glandiceps talaboti
TCAGAATGGCGCATAGTAGCATCATATAATATAATTCCTAGTATTACCGTGCATGTATGAGTTACGATTACTGCGATAATATCCACTCACTCACTCACTCACCCACTCACTCACTCACTCACTCACTCACTCACTCACTTACTCACTCACTCACTCACTCACTCACTCACTCATTTAAGTGAAGATGATCATAGATGATCTGAGACAAAATTACCACTAACCTTTACAATCAAAAGTTAACCAGTCGCCGATCTGGTAATAAACACCCTTGAATTGGTGTTGCTTGATTCAACTCTGAATTGGAACGAAGACATGTCGGGGTGAACAGATCGCATATTTCCATAGCTAAGATATACCTACAGTGGAATTTGTCATTCCGATGAGGACTGTACGTCAAACAAGAGAGAATAAAAATTCAAAGCTGAACATGGTGCACAATTAGGTTTTGTGAAAAATGTTTTGTTAGGTTCGATAACTTATTTTACTCTTAATATCTACACCCTGAACGAACAGTATTGCATCACGTGTGGATAAAGGTAGCTGTATAAATACACAATAAACTTGATTTTTACGTCTGCACCAAAAAATAAGAGCCCTCAACGGCGATGATAATAATCGAGTATATATTCAATTGATTGTGATGGTATTCGCAAATAATAATCGCAGACATAGACACGGTTGAACTTTTTTAGTGAACAATAATTCTTTTTTAACGTACTCAATCTCACCAAAGTATACATAATTTAAAAACCTTAAACATTTATAGAATTACAGTCTGTGATAATTTTATTATATAGTTTCTGTGATAAGAAAAATATTGTACATTACATTTGTAAACTTATGTTACGTTTTTATTTGTGAACTAAAAGCTTAAAAATTGTCATCGAACAACTGTGACGTCACTAGGCCTGATATGTAAATATTCAATTGTGAACCAATCAGTGACGTAATCTCTAAAAATATACATACAACGTCATATAAAAATAATGTCGAACTATTAACAAGCTCAGATAAGAACGAGTAACATGAGAGAAATGACCCCGGATATGAACTCGGCAAAGACAAGCGATAAGTAGTCAACTTATCAACTGTAGTTTTGAGACATATTATTTCATTTCATTCATTTAATTTTAAGAACTCTGTCTTGTCAGAGTCATTAATTATTATTTGCTGGCGAAAATTTGGGTCATGACACAACGTAAGCTAACTTATCTAGTCCTAACTTCAGTAGAGACTTCTCTCTACAAGTAGGTCTACACACGTAAGCCAACTTATCTAGTCCTAACTTCAGTAGAGACTTCTCTCAATAACGTATATAGTAGGTCTACACACTCATAAGCCTGTAAACAATCTATAGGTAGGCGTACTAGAAAGTTGGCCGACACAGAGCTAGTACCGTTTGGAAGACTCCTGGGCTTATGACGTTTCTCCAAATGATATGTTTATTAGTGGGTTTACGTTTTAATGCAAAGTTCTTAATTTTCACTAAATCGCAGTGACTTTGCAAACGCTTGTTGGACCGAGTTCATATCCTGGTACTTCTCTGTTGGCGGAATACGTTCAATGTGGACTGGATAGAAATGTAGTGCGGCAGCAGCATACGCGCGTCAGACCTGCAGGGCATGATATTCCTTGCAATCTTAGTTCAGTAAAATGGTCACAGCGCCACCTAGAGTTTAGTGTACACGAGACTTGTGAATTACAAATACTTATGTTTTAGGACTGAGACAACAGTTTTATGGACTTAAAATAAAACCTAAGATAAAATACAAATACTTACACTTAGCATGTCATATGAACTAAAGACATTGTATCACTTTTGGGTACTAGTTCCTTCCCTGCGCATTGATTCGACCACACTACATCTTATGCATTGTGAAGTGTCTGGCGTAGTGTTTTCAGTTTAAAAGATGTCAGCGTCCAGTCAACAATGCTTTATTGATATGAATTTTGATTTTAAATTGTTAAAAATATTTAATTACTAAATTTACATCAAATATATACATGGGATAATTCTACATAAATTACAGGACATACAGGTAAGATTTTATAAATTTTTTACACACACAAATGTCATTTTCTGGTGGGTAAATTGTCATCACAGTGTTGGAATTGTAAATAACAATCATTTGGAAGGAACAATTTCACAAATATTGTCAAAATTTTGACATAAAATTTCAGAATTTTTTCTCAATTTTGGTTTAATGTTGTCTAAAATACACAGCGACTGCCATAGAGGTGCATGATTATGGAAAATAAATTGTCAAAATTTGAAAAAAATGTGAAATTGTGTCATGATATGGGGGGTTGATGTTTGTATGTTTACAAGATTAACACTGTGATGTAGTCATAGTCATAGACATGTGTAATAAAAATCTTGGTTGTCTTTTCGTCACTGATTTCTATGAACCTAGGTCCCACTATGTCAGAGTGTACAACTACAAACTCTCTATTCTCTGTTACCATAACAACTCTATTATTGCCCCAATCACAAATATAAATATTATTTCTTTTATCAACACACTGTCCAGTGGCATTAAAGCTGTGATCATATGAAGATATAAACTTTAGATTTGAATCATAAAAATTTATCCCTTTGCTATGTGACATAACAACCTTCTGGTCACTTGTTACAGCCACTGACCAGGGGTCACTAAACTGACCTTCACTCTGAACTTGACCTTTAACCTCTGTAACCTTGTCTCCCATTGTTGTGAACTTAATCAGTCTATGTCCCCTGAAGTCAGTAGCTAATACAAAGTTACCCATGACAGTTATACCCCATAGATCTTCATTTTGACAAATAATTCTGATTATTTTCTTATTTTGATTTGTCACAATAATTTGTTTATTACCATCATCATATATGAAATATAGGTTGTCATGGGATACTGCTATGTCCCATGGTTTGAAGGGTTGTGGAAATTCATCTGTATATGTAATAAAATCAAGACATTGAAATTCTTTGTTTAAAATCTGAATTCGTTGATTCCCATATTCACAGACCAGTAGTAAATCGGTTGGAGTCATGGCCATACCACTGGGACTGTTGAACTCTACAGAACCTTCACCTCTCTGGCCAATTCTGTCCTTTGACCACTGTGATGTACCTATGAAAAGGTCAAAGGTTAAATCAAGGTAAGACAACATTCTGAAATAATACACTTTTTAGAAGAGAAATGTCAAACATGGAATTTCATCACTATGGAAACTTAAGTGTATGTTGTTAGTTTTACATTTCCACAGTTTACCACCAAAATAACTTGTTACTATGGCAACCATTTAATATCAAAATCCTGATATTACTATTATATCCTGTGTACATACCTCTATACACTTTCAAGGATTGACCATGAACATCATTACATGATTTGATATTTTTATGACATTATTTGAATTACATATGGAGTATACAAAATCATGGAATAGTTGCCATGGAAACATATTTGCCAAGAATGGTTCAAAAATTTGTTTTTCACTTTTGCGCTTGGTGCGTATTTGAAAAATATTTTTTTTTTCAAAAATATTAAAATGATTTAATTTTTCAAACTTTATGGAAGTTAGTTTAGAAATTTTTACTGTAAGTTTACTGTTTCCATGGCAACATAAAATGTATATTTTTTGTTTTATTTATTAAAGCAAGAATTTACATAACACTTGGTTTATTATTATAAAAATTTGCATTGTACTATATCTGTGATTTGTACGGAACAAATTAGAATGTCAAGTCATATGTTACCATAGCAACCATGAATGTTATTTTGGTTAATATTAAGAAAAACTACGTCAGTGACAAAGTAGAAAATTGTCAATCTTGGTTTTGAAGTAAGTTGCAATTAACATTATTTCATGTACCAGCACAAATTACAAATATTTCATATGTATAATTTGTAACCATGGTAATATATATATCAAGAATTGGTCAAAAATAATCTTTGATGTTGTATAATGTTACATTCATAAAGGAAATATTTGGAGCTTAAAATTTATATACAATTTCAAACATGGAATTTCATTATCCAAGAATATTTTGTATAATAAGTCTACATGTACAAAATGTACACTTTGCAATTAAAATCATCTGTTGCTATGGCAACCATTGAATATCCATTAGTACTATTATTATGGTTTGTATTTATCCTATATTACCATTTCTCTGGTCATATTAATATGATTTGATATCTTTATGACCTTGGCTAATTATGAATTGTGTGTCATTGAAGGTCTAGGAATTGTTGCTATGGAAACACGTTCTTTAGAAATGGTTCAGAAATAAGTTTTTCTGTGTTTTGTGTAACCAGTTTCTGTTATATCATTTATTTTCTCCCAAAACATCAAAATGAATTCAAGTTTTTTTTTCACACTATATGAACATGAATTGTTTATGTAAATTTATGGTTTCCATAGCAACTTCAGCATTTCTAATTCTGATATGTTCCTTACTTCATTTTATCGAAACAAAGACAGTATGCAAAAATAACAATGATCACTATATAGCAATGATCCAAGCTTCTCTTTCAAATTTTTAATAATCAGAAAACCATTTTGCAGTCGGATTTATGTTACCAAGGCAACCAATTTTGTGAGCTAGTAACAGGTTTGAATTGCATGTTTGGTGTAATATTCATAAAAACATAATGATATGGAAAACTGTTACCATAGCAACACATTTACAATAGATGATTCAATACATTTTTGATGGTATTATCATATGTACCAGGGTTGTTTTGTTGTAATTTTCTCAGACATTACCAGTGATTATAATGAAAAGTAGATTTTCATGGCAACAGAAAAATAACAAATCATTTCTCTTTGAACAAATTTTGACCATATGAAATTTTCCATGATACTTCAATTTAATTTTTGCGTTATTTTGTTCCATTCATCTTTAGTAACCAACCAGTAATTATTGATTTAGTTGTCACTAGTCATTAAGTCTTCTTGTGAAATACTTCAGAATTCTAATATTAATTTGATTTTAGCATTGACTGTAATTCCATTCATCCATGGTTAGGGCGACCCTTTTTATTTTTCTGTTTCTCATCTCCCGACCGACCCTAATTTGCAGCTCCGACATCAGAAATTTTTTTTTTTTTTTATTTCCGACCAACCCCTGAGCACAGCGAAATTGTAAGGTTCCTCATGGCGTCTTAGACCAGTTCTGCCTAGGCCGCGACCTTGCGACATTGGCCCCCTAAAAGTACAAATGATGCAATAATTTTCCCACCTTGCGTCACTTTGGCGCATTCATTTTACGGCAGACATCAAAATTATCTAAGTCCAGGGCCGGACCGGGCCAGGCCCTGACGTCAATCCCACAAGAAGTATACTGACTGCGTAAGGGAAAGTTTTGTTGATATCACATAAGATACAGTGACAACACAAAGTTCTATTGTTAACATAAAAAATGCCACAAAAAGATCAACTTTGATAAACTTAATCTACAACATTAGAGGGAGTAGACAAGACGTCGAAATGGACGTCTCTCGTCACCGATGCATGTGCGCCCGGTCAGACATGAAGAACGACCTTGTTGTGCAAATCAGAAAAAAATTACTGTGGTATTTACAAAGCATTCCAACTTTGACGTTGTTGATAATTTTAGTTAAAGATTCAAGTTCTGAGTTTCAAGGACACCTAATGTCAGCTTTTCGTATGAAGTTTACAGTATGTATATAAACTAATGCTGTCATTTGATATAGCAGGACCAAATCATTATACACAGCCAGTAACAGTTAATTAATAAAAAATAAATTATTTTAAAGTTTGTTTGACTGTATTATTGTAAGTTTTTCGTTCACATTTGGTACTTTTTAAAGTCAGGGATTTTTTTCTTCAAAATGTCATGAATTTCAAGAGAAAATGATATTGATAAACACAGCAGTGTACTAACAGTTTTAAAAATGAAACAAGTGGTTACAAGTTTAGGATTTCTCAAAGTTTTTATTCAATCATATGTTCACTGTGACTTATTTTGAAGTTGTTCTTTGTCCTTGTCTGAAAAAAGGGAATTATAAATTTGAGCACTACTGTTCATTGATATTCAGAATAAAAATTGTGACTTCCTGGCTGTCCAATCTTTCTAAACAATATATAATATACTCTGTAGAAATGACTTAAAATTACATAATCTTAATTGCCTTCTTTTTCTAAGGTGTAATGTGTAGTACACAATTTTCAAAAAATAGCTTACTGGGAACTGTTATTATGAATGGAATTTTTTTATGTAGTTAGATAATGGTCTATAGGTAATGGAATATCTTAAACCACAGTATCTCTATAGTGGTCTGAGATAATCTATATGAATATTTCATAGATATTAATAATTGACCCCACTCCCTGTTAAATGACACCCCTTTTTGCAACCAAGGGGCCTTTGTCCCCACATGTTGGAAACCTTGGCAGAACACTGCCGTGTACCTCCCCCCTCCCCCCCCCCCCCACATTACGTCGGAGCAGCATGTGTCGTTCATCATGGCTGAAGTCGTTGACAGGGCACAAAATTAATACTGTCGCGCAGTACATTTTGCTGCAATGTAATAATAGCTCAGAATATTTCCATCATTTTCAAAATTATGCTTAAAATTGGTAAAAGTCATACTGCATTCCTAATTGACCAGTTTTTAGATTTTAATCAGTTGTATCATTGGGGAAATGACTGACTCCGTAATGGTAATGTGTTTCATGACCCATGACATGCATGACCTTGGAAGACTTTCCGATGTTTACATTATTACTTTTAATTACTTTTAAACAGTAAATCCCAAAGGAGTTCTGAGTTCTAGAAATGTTTGCATGTTATCTGGTGGATTATTTTGATAAGTTCACACTGAAGAAAAATGTTTCATAGAAGTAATGATTTATATAAATGAAAATTCATCTAGCACACTGATGACAATCACGTAAGAGTTTCAAAAAGTTACATACTAAAGTTCAAATTGGATAACTTGAAAAAATTGTTAGCGATGGCAATGCTGATTAATACGACGAATGTATTAGTACTCCTGATAAAATCACACAATAGTTCATGGCTACAGATATACACCCATCAGGATGATAAGTATTCAATCATCTTCTTACAAAGTTGTTCTACAGACTTGTCAACCTTGCTAAAATGAAGGAAATAAGAGACTTGTAACAAGGATTCAATAAAGAGAAGAGAAAAGAAGTTGTAGAGCGACTGACAGGACAGAAAGGACAGAGAATAGAACTGAAAAAATACAGATTTTTTTTCTTGCCCCCCCCCCTTTTTTTTTATTTCGCTCGTCCACCCCGCCTGACTATTCCACTGGAGATGAGAAACCAAAAAAAAAAGAAAAAAAAGAAGGCCACCCTTAGGGACTGGTCAGTTTCTTCAGCCTGGGAGGTGGGGGGGGGGGTTGGATTTGTAGGAGGGGGGGGGGGGAGGGGTCACCCTGTTTTTGAAATTGTGGATGGGGGGGGGGGGGTTGGGGTCATTGTGTTTTAGATTGTGATGAAAGAAAAAAATCTTTTTCTACAATGGCATACAGCCTTGTCTGAAATGTGGTACATGTCAATATTTGTTCTTGTCCCTGTTTCTTACATGAATTCTTTAACATTACTTATTAGTTCAAACATAACTATACATATTCATATACATGTACCGGTATTACCTAGCTACCACAATAGTTACAGAACATGTCGTGTAAATGCTTGGCTGGTTCACAATCAATGCTTCACTTATATTGCAATTTCGGGCAAAAGTGAACTTGATGGTTTCATAATGGTGAAGTTAATCTAAATTGTTCTACGTCTCGTCAGTATGAACATGTCAAAAGGGATTAATACACTTTCTATTTTGGACACTACATGTTATTGATACTACAAATCACTACATCTCATCAGATTCCAGTTTCTATTATATACTAGGTATCATGACCACCTAAAGTTCTCTAACATATACCGGTGACTTTATCATACATGCAATGTTAATGCCCCTATACCAATGTTACGTGTCCATTTTATGTGATATGGGAAACTCATTTAAAACATACATTTACATTAGCTTTTTGAAGCTTGGAAATATTACCTCAAAGGCTATGAATAACCTAAACATTGCCTTAGTAGAAGCAAAAAACTCCAGATCTGCCAGGGGGGAAACCCCAAGGACTCCCTCACCGTCAGAGGTCACTCATGCATTCAACCAACAATAAGATGCACAAACAAACTCTTTACTGTCATAATGGTATTAAACTTTTCTTAAATATTTTTAACCCTATTCTAAAGTGAGATGATATTGTCTTTCCAAGATGTGAAATGTTTGCCAAGATAGTCTAAAATTGCCTTAATCTCCAAATCTCCCCTACCAATGATACTACCATTAGATGTGCTGACCTACATGTATATAATGAATAGTTTCTGATACTTGCTGTTTTGTAAAGCATGGATTAAGGTATTGCTTGAAAGGGTCTGAATAGCCTAAATAGTGGTTTTAAGAGTAAAAATCCTCAAGGGCTTCTAGAGGAAAACCCCCTCAGACCCCCCCCCCACACACACACATGAGGTGGCATATCCTAGTCTCAAGCTCTTCCCCTCTTACTGTCAAGATGCTATCAAAGTATATTTCAAAAGTATTTCAACCCTATGTAGTTGCTTTTTACATGTTGGTGCTGTCTTGTAAAGCTCGGAAATTATTGTCTGAAAGGGTCTGAATAATCTCAAAATTGACTTTTCAGAGTAAAAAACCTCCAGGGCTTCTAGGGGGAGGCCTCCTCCCCCCCCTTACGAGGTGTACACATCCCAGTCTCAAGCTCTTCTCCCTAACTCTTACTGTCAAGATGCTATCAAACTATATTTAAAAAATATGTAGTTGTTTTTTACATGTTGGTGCTGTCTTGTAAAGCTTGGAAATTATTTTTCTGAAAATGTCTGAATAATCTTATAATTGACTTTTCAGGGTGAAAATCTTCCTTGGCTTTTAGGGGGAGACCCCCCCATAAGAGATGTACATATACCCTTCTCACGCTCCCCCCCTACCTTTCACTGTCAAGATGTTTAGTTAAACTCCTTTTGGAATATATTTACCCTGTGTAGTCAATAATTATAAATATGATAGTGCTAACCTGGGATCTTATTAAGTACATGAAAGACAGTCAAGCAGTCCACACTGAGTCACGATAAAAAAATACCTGTCATGCGAATATTATATATGGAGGGGGGGGGGGGTCATCATGTTTTAGAATTAAGTGCAAGAGGTCAGCCTGTTTTTGGTATTACAGATCGGGGCAGCGAGGGGGGGGGGCAGTGACTTTGTGTCAGCCCAATTTAAGAATCACCCCCCTCCCCCCCGGCTGGAGAAACTGACTGGTCCCTTAGTAAGTCATCTTATGAAATTGCACAGTAACCTCAGAATTCTAGCTTTAATTCTAACATTGACTAATTTACTAAATTCCAATTATCCCTGGTAACTGTCCAGCAACTACTGTAACAATAAAGTCCTCTTATAAAATTATAACCACATGATAATACTAACTTTGATTCTAGCATTAATTAACTAATTTACTATTAAATTTACTAAATTCTATTCATCCCTGGTAACTGACCAGCAACTACAGAAATTAAGTTTTCACTGGTCAATAAAGTCCTCTTATAAAATTATAACCACATAATACTAACTTTGATTCTAGCATTAACTAATTTACTAATTTACTAAATTCTATTCATCCTTGGTAACTGACCAGTAACTACAGACGTTATCACTGCTCAATACATCCTCTCATAAAATTGTAGGGTAACCTTAGAATACTAACTAGGACTTAAATAAAATGTTCAAATCATTAAATTAATTTTTTATAACAATTTGTTTGGATGATGATAACAATCAATGCCAACAAGTCCTCTTTGGACAAAATGTACCATTTCTTTGACATTACATGATGTAATTTTTGAAGGAAGGTGTAGATGGATTAAATCTGTTGGGGAATAGTTATGCTAGTTTGTACTTGAACTAAGAAGTCTGATGGGAATATGCAATTTTTGTGCTAATTTTACCAAATATCAAGTAACATCTTCAATAATATTTTTATTTTTATATTTCAGGAACTGAGCTTGATGGACAATATTTCCCCTACCCAATCTCACCAAGGCAAGGACTAATATGTCAGTGTGTACTTCACCAATATTACATGAAGAAATACCAGGATTGGAAATATTTACTAGAAACCTGTACATGATGTAAGGGATGTATAAAGTAGTGTTCTGTGTGTCCATACTTTGAGAATTACCAACACAGAAAAGATGACATGATGTCCACATCCAACCTCAGCTTGTGTAATACACAAGTCTGAACAGTGCCATAGGGTACACAAACCAAACGGCCCTTTTCAGGGCCACCACATCCTCCAAAAAGAGATACCGTAACCAGAATTTGATAACATTTCTTATTAATTTAGTATGACTATCCAATATAGACATTTAGTGATGGTCACATGATCCTGTTGTGTTGGGATTTTCCTCTGGCTTTTCCTCTACCAAGCATATTTTGCTCTTATAACAGTTATATATTCAAACCTACATTTAGATTACAATTTCTCACAGTGACACCCAATATATATGCACACCTACAATTAGATTACATTATCCCACAGTGACACTGAATATATATTCAAACCTATAATTAGATTACAATATCCCACAGTGACACTGGATATATATGCAAACCTACAATTAGATTACAATATCCCACAGTGACACTGAACATATATTCACACCCACAATTAGATTACAATATCCCACAGTGATACTGAATATATCTTCACACCTACAATTAGATTACAATATCCCACAGTGACACTGAATATATATTCAAACCTACAATTAGATTACAATATCCCACAGTGACACTGAATATATATTCAAACCTACAATTAGATTACAATATCCCACAGTGACAATGAATATATATTCAAACCTACAATTAGATTACAATATCCCACAGTGACACTGAATATATATTCACACCTACAATTAGATTACAATATCCCACAGTGACACTGAATATATATTCAAACCTACAATTAGATTACAATATCCCACAGTGACATTGAATATATATTCACACCTATAATTAGATTACAATATCCCACAGTGACATTGAATATATATTTACACCTACAATTAGATTACAATTTCCCACAGTGACACTGAATATATATTCACACCTACAATTAGATTACAATATCCCACAGTGACACTGAAGATATATTCAACAGACACCACCTTCTCCACTGTCTATGGTGCTACTAACCTTGCTTGCCACTGTAGACAGTGGAGAAGGTGGTGTCTATGGTGGCAAGCAAAGTGAGTGGTACCATAGGCAGTGGAGAAGGTGGTGTCTATGGTGACAAGCAAAGTGAGTGGTACCATAGGCAGTGGAGAAGGTGGTGTCTATGGTGACAAGCAAAGTGAGTGGTACCATAGGCAGTGGAGAAGGTGGTGTCTATGGTGACAAGCAAAGTGAGTGGTGCCATAGGCAGTGGAGAAGGTGGTGTCTATGGTGACAAGCAAAGTGAGTGGTACCATAGGCAGTGGAGAAGGTGGTGTCTATGGTGATACAAAATGAAACTTACTGTGACAGTTAGGGTTAGAGCTAGAGATAAGTTAACATAAGAAATTGTGTCAATGTTTTTGGCCTAGTTTAGTTTCAGGATCTTGCCAGCATTAGCATTCCATTATACTGTTATCAATATTCAAAGCACAAGATACAATGGGTCAGCCCTACCCTAACAAAAATAGAAGAATCCTTGGAGTCCCTAATAAACCCACTGTACTGAGAAGTAAGATGGAAATATGGATAGAATGTATTTCAGTACAACC
Organism: Glandiceps talaboti; assembly: GCF_964340395.1. Lineage (NCBI taxonomy): Eukaryota > Metazoa > Hemichordata > Enteropneusta > Spengelidae > Glandiceps > Glandiceps talaboti. Next base: position 21,533,060 of record NC_135557.1, read on the forward strand.
TCCTAGTTATGCCAGAGTGAGATTTAGAACCATAGCACTTGATAATGAAAACATTAACTTACGATCTTCATAAGGATGTGACGTAACATCAAACTCTGAATCTCCCATTTCTTCAGTTTCTATACAAAGATTTAAACAAAAGAATAACTGAATAAACAGTCATGCAGAATATAATAATACACCCTACACGAAAAGGACGTGTTTCTGTTGATATTTCTTTGAAGCTTAACATCTGTAATAATCATTTAACACCTCAATTTGCTAGAAATTGGACCAAACCAAACATGATAGATTCTCAGCTACTAGTAACATCTCTCTGGCAACATTGTAAATAAATAAAATGGAATGATTGCCGAATGTCTGAAAACTATGTGATTTTGAACACTTACATGCTGGTCTGATGGTTGTTGATGACACAAAAACTCCACAGTGATTAACAATAGTTTGAAGAGGTTATGACTTGTGTCAGATAGTTTGGTCACTATGACTCTTCACAATGGAATCATTGGACTTAATTGACAAGTGAATAGTCCTACAGTTGGATAATATGTTGACATCTCTGCTGTTTCTAATTTTTTCCCCTTTCATAGATATCGTGAAAATAAGTGTATACACAACTTTGTTGCTTTTCGGTTGAGCAGCCAGTCGGCCATGTTGGAAATGTAAGCGATTTATCATTGGAGTTTTTCAATCTTAGAATCAAACAGTTTATCCCACTCGAAAAATTATTTATAGTACCATTGCAATATCTGGTTTACAATAAATGGTAATAATTCTCCTTTTTGTTTTTTGAGAAGATTTGGCACCATGATCGGGTATACAACTTCAATCAGAATGACAAAAAGTCACAATCATGGGACACCCTTCAATCACGAGCTCATACATGTACATGTTGTGCTAAATCATAATTTTACTTCATAATTCTACTTGTCACCAAACACCTCAATATGACAACAGTAGAAGTTTAGAGAGTGCAAAATACTACAATTTCTTTGAAGAATATAGTTAGTAATTTCACCACCTTCGACGTAACAAACAAAGTAACCGGCCATTTTTAAAATTCTGGTGATGCATCATTCCATGTCAGACACTAACAGTTTAACCAACTGCTAAAAACTATAGCATCACTACATATACACCATCTAATATAAAATCAATGGCAATAATTAATTTTTTTTTACTTTCAAGAAAACTTGACACTGCATTTGAGTAGTGAATTCATCGACAAAAACCTCGGTAATAGGGCCCAATTCACAGACCATCAAACACGGTAGAATTGAAACACAATAATGTGTACAATAACTTATGTTCATGAAATTGGGATATCATGATATGACAATGTTCTGTGAATAATCTCCTGTCTTGATTATAATTCAACATTTGGTTAACGTGAAATAAACACAAAAATGAATAGCTTCACTAGCTGGGAAAGTATATACAGATGATGGTAACAGTAAATGATAATGGGATTGCATTGTTTGCACATGCAGAGGTGACATTCTCTTCGATGTTTGCCGCATAGACTCATCCTTTCGTTTAGGGTCTATGGTATAATCATAGACAGTTGAGAAGAAATACACAGTAGATGAAACAATTTCATATATTCATTAAACTGAATGGTGTAACAATATTAAAATGGTATTATTCTTTAAATAAGGAGAATTGTCACTACCTACTCAAACTAATTAATTCATGAAAAACTGTAGAAAAGATAGACTTATGATTTGAATTGTTTGGATTCTTATTTTGAACACTGTACAACCAAAGATGGTATTAAACGTATGTTAATTGAATTGTTATGATGTTGGACAAGCAGAATATACAATATTTTTTGTTCATTTATGTGTAATAGTCCGTGAGTTGGCACACCTATGCCATGGAGGACAGGTATGAAGAACAGGTTCACCTTCATGCTCATTCTAAGACGTACTATAAAAATATGGCTATTTAGTAGTGGATGTGGTACTCAATTAATTCACCCATGTATAATCTAAAATCAGATGCGGATTTCCAGTCACAAACATATACCTTTATTCTGATGCTGTGTACATAGTTCTAAAGCATGAAGACTTTTCCCATGTTATCACTAAATTATTAAGGATTTTTCAGATGAAACGTTTACACATGATTTTGTCATGAAAAAAATGACCCATTTTGGGGTATGTGACATACATGCATTCCTTTCTATGGGAATGCCCCCCCCCCCACGTATTGCACTTGATTATATAAGAACATACATTATCCAACTGTTACAGCACCCCCACAAGACTGAGTCACAGTGCATCATTTAGATTACATCTTAAAAGTGATTTACAGTTCTGAATGCAAAACTATACAGTTAACTGGTCTAAAGTCATGGAAAAGAAGAATTCAATGAAACATTTACCTTGTAATCCAAGTGACATCTGCATTGCATAATTTAACTGTTCTTCCTCACTTAATTTAGAGATATCTGGAACCAAAATATTGTATCATAATGTCATTTCTTTCTAAGACATCGTCATATATAGTTGAGAGCTCTAGCTGCTAGACAGGGTGTTTTAGTAGTTCAATTATCAATATGAAACATTACATGAAGTAACCACTAAGAACTTTTAAGTTACAGACTATGCCCCTTTAAGTATATGAACTAATCATTACCTTGTGATCCACGTGACATTTTCATTGCATACTTTAACTGTTCTTCTTCACTTAATTTAGAGATATCTGGTCTTCTCTGTCTCCTTGAAGTCCTTGTTGTAGGTGGATGTTCCAAAGGTGTGGGTAGACGATAGCTGGGCGAAGGCTCCATAGATGGAAGCTCTATCTCAGATGCTAGTTGTTTTAACATTGCCATGTCATTACCACTGGCTAGTATTGATAGGAATAAAGTAAAGGTTAAATTATAACACATATGAGACCTGTTTGAGGTGATCAAGATGTACAATATCCTTTGGCAAATGTTCAACCTTCCAACCAAGCAGTGCTGCAAAGATGAAAGCTATATCTGTGATGCTAGTTGTTTTATCGTTGTCATAGCATTATCACTAGATAATATTGATACTGAGAAAGTACCGTTTAAATTGGGAAACCTGTGAGGTGATCTAGCTGTTAATATACATATTACATGTCAAATGTTAGTATCTAGACAAAGTTGTGGTTACTAGAGCATGAAAGTCATAGCATACACAACTAGAAATATATTGTCAGATAACAACTGAAACTTATTGACTGGTAGCCTGCTGTGCAGATTCTGTAATAAGGTTTGTGAAACAATTACAACCCATAACACATATTTAAGTAAAGCGTTTTTCTGTATGTATCAAAGCATTTATAGCATCCATATCAAGTATAAAGTATACTGTTTCATTTACTAATTGACCACATTACAAAGGCAACATGCTACGTTGAAAATAAACGAATGAACAATACATTTTTACACTTGATATGAATGTTATAAATGAGTGTAGCACATAGAGAAAGTACTTTTACTTCAGTGTTATCCATTTTAAAGTGGGGAATACTACTCCAGGAAATAGAGACATTTTCATAAAATATGTGTTCTGGAGAGACATCTCATGATAACATGGTTCCAATCATTAAACTAACATTTGAAATAACTTTCACCATCATTAAATTACATAATTTTGATAACAACTATTTTTTTACATACCTGCAGTTTCATCTGATCCAGTAGTACTTATTTCAGCAATTCCTTTTTGTTCCTCGCTTGGTTCCTCTGTTTGTTTGTTGTCCTTATCTTCAGATTCACCTAAAAATGTAAGATATGGACAAAACAGGAGATTTTAAAATTTACAAATTGGGACAATGAAGTTATAGAGATGAAGTTATAAAGTGATAAAACAAAAATTGTCTCAGCTCTTTTCATTCATGGTGAAAATTGTCTCACGGCATCTTGACAATGTTTAAGAAGACAGCAATTAGATTTAGACATCACGGTTACTTTTTCATATTTGTATAAATCAGAGAAATAAATCTAATCTACAAACCTGTCTGTTTGTCTGATTTCATCGTACTTGGACCTTCAGTGATATCTTCTTTTTCCTCCATTGCTTCATCTGTTGGTTTGCTGTCCTTCACTCCAATATCTTTACCTTCTCCTGGCAACACAATAAACAGAAAAACTTATAGTGAATAAAAGAATATATAATCTAAATATATCAAGTTACAGAGTGTGGTTTTCTAGAAGATAAATTGATATAAAATTCCACCATAGCAAGAGATTCCCTTAGAAAATAACCAAACTGTTGATTATTAAACACTTTCCAGTTCAAATAATAAACAAAATAAAAGTAGTATTCAAACCTGTCTGTTTGTCTGATTCTGATGGACTGGATTCTTCAGTTGGCCTTCCTGTTCTGTCCTCTCCAGTTTCATCTGTTTGTTTGTTGTCATTTTCTCCAGTATCTCCAGATTCTCCTGATGTGAGAAAGACCAGTGTGAGTTCACATATTACATATTAGAATGATTTTGTTATGTTTTATCAAGCTGTTCAATATTGCAATGCCATTAAGATAGTTACCATTTTAATATCCCCACAGACTTTGACCATGCTGTACATAAGTATTAAATTATTAATTTAAAATATTGTCATCAGTTTGCTGAAATTGAGAAATAAAATTGATCTACTGACCTGTTTGTTTGTCCGATTCTAAAGTAGTTGGTCCTTCAGAAATGTCATCATCTTTGTCATCCTTGATAGTTTCCATGGTTTCTTTGCTGTCAATAACTCCTCTATCTTTATGTTGTCCTGGCAACACAGGCAAACATACAATTATAATAAGCCTTTCTAATATATACTAGTAAACTAAAATCCAAAGAATAAGGATATATAACTTATAAGTCATTACCCAAGCGTTTCACGCTTCCTCAGCGTTTATCAGTCACCTGATGATCACCGGGGAAAAGTGAAACTCTGAGTAACAACTTATAACAGCCTTATTCTTTGGATTTAGTCTATAATGCTCTGCTACAAATATTGCATCGAGCACTGTTCTCTCCTGTGAGACACTTATATGAAGATATACTAATGTACATGTATATATATATATATATATATATATATATATATATATATATATATATATATATATATATATATATATATATATATATATATATATATATATATATACATTGGTAGATTGAATATAGAGTGATACACTATACATACAGTTTGAACCGTTTAGTTGCCATACGTTGTGATGTATGACTGAAAGGACAAAGTAGTGTGTAGATTTGTAATAATCATAAATGCAATCATTGGTTATTCAGTTTTAATTATTAATACTTTGTTTTAATAGGGTTATAGTCCTTCCTGGTTAAATAAGATTGAGAAATAAAACCGATTTACTAACCAGTTTGTTTCTCTGATTCTGTGGTACTAGGTTCTTCTGGGATATCTTCTTTGTCATCCTTCAGAGATTCTTCAGTTTCTTTACTGTCCTTTACTTCAATATCATCATATTCACCTGGTAAAAATAAATATAGGGAACATACAGTATTATATGAGTTTCAAAAACACACACACACACACATATACATAAATACATACATACATACATACATACATACATACATACACTGTACACACACACACATGTAAATAAGTTAAAATATTATAGTGTTATTATAATGTTATATTATACAATAAGTACTTCCAGGTTAAATAAAATTGAGAAATAAAACCAATCTACTAACCAGCTTGTTTCTTTGATTCCGAGGTACTTGGTTCTTCAGGAATATCATCTTCTTTATCATCCTTTAGAGATTCCTTGGCTTTTATGCTGTCCTTTACTTCAGTATCATCATATTTTCCTGGCAACAGAAGGAAAAGATATAATAAGAATGAGTCTTTCTAATGGATATATCAAGCTTGAGTGAGTGAGTGAGTGAGTGTGAGTCAGTCAGTCATGTGGTACTTTCGAGTGAGTGAGCTAGCGAGTTAGTGGGTGGGTGGGTGAGTGAGTGAGTGAATGGATGGGTCGGTGGGTGAGTAAGTGATATTGTAAGGATGAAATAGGTTTTAGATAGTCGTTATAAAATTGATCATAGGTCCTCTGCAACAAGCTAATAAGTACACCTACTACACAAACCTGTCTGTACATTAGACTCTGTTGTACTTTGTCTTTCAACTGTGTCTACTTTTACATCCTCAACATCTTTGTCACTCTTTGTGTTCTCCTTATCATCAATATCTTCAGATTTCTCTTGTACTGCAAGAAATAGATGAAAGTTATGTACATGTAATTATTTTGCATAGTTTTGAATTATGATAATGATTGATTGCTATTCCAAGTACACCTACTGATGTTGTAAGGCCAGGTTCATACTGCAATCACGATTTTGATATAAGTTTGTCACTCTAATGAAATATAATACTTATGTTATAATCTTTGGTATTTACCTCTATCTGCTTCGTTAACCTCCTCAATATCATCTTCTGTTTGTTCAGCTTCCTTAACTCCAGTGTCAGCAAACGCACCTGAATATAATAAGTTTTAAATTATTTTTTTATCTATCTATCTATCTATCTATCTATCTATCTATATATCTATCTATATATATATATATATATATATATATATATATATATATATATATATATATATATATATATATATATATATATAATTATTATTATTATTATTATCTCCAATATGTAAAGTTGTGTTCTGATGGTCAATTAAATTGAAAAGTAAGGAATACAAAATTCTAGAGTTTGTGCCATTAGATGTTTTAATTCATCTTCATAAATTCATTCATTATGAATAATAATGAATATGAACTTTGAACTTTAAAGCTGTATTCATATATTTTCTATTTCTACTCTGGTATATTTATTGTTAGTGGTACAGTGATGTTATTAATTCTAGTTTTCTTTGTTAGAAACTGATGGCAATTCTCATTTTCATTTTCAAATTTAGAACCAATTTAAACTGTATCATCTTCACCATTATCAACTATATTTTCACTGACATGAGTATTGGGTAGGTGATATATATATGGCCTAATTGATCTCACCTTCACTTTTTTCTGTTTCCATGGCAGTATCCTCAGTATGTTTGTGTGACAATCTTTCCTCCAGTTCCGTAACTTCCTCTTCAGATAATCCCTTGCTATGCTCAGTAAAGATGAACTGTTGAACTACTGATAGTTTGGCCTGCAGGACACTAACTAACTGTTGTTTTTGTTTAAGTTGACTTTCTAATTCCTCTAACTTTGCTGTGTTACTCTTTAATGTATATTTGAAGGTATGAATATCTACAAGTTGACTGACTACACGTTTTTCTGCGATATTTTTTTGTCTGATTACCTCCCATCTCTGTTGTTGTAACTCAGCGTTCTCCTGTCTAGCTTCATCAAGTTGATTTTGTAGTATTTTGTGTTTCATAGAATCGCTGGACCCACTACTACGGGCTGGAGACTCTTCAAGACTTCCTTTTAGCTCAGTGTATTTCTGATAAACTGCACTCTTTTCTGTTTCTGCTTTACTTAGTTGGTTTAGAAGCCTTCTCTTCTCTGCTTTTAAGACCTGCATTCTATTCTGAGCTATATCGAGGACATACCCTGTGTGAACCTCTACATGTAGGGGACACTCTTGCATGAAACATTTCGATAGAAAACTGAGGGGTCTATTTGTGGTTGCAATGGATAGAACATTGTTGGCTTGTTTTATGAAAAGTTCTTCCAAGTCTGCAAGAAAAACAGATTAATTAGGAGATTACCATTGAATAACCAGTCCTTTGAATGCCAGAAATGGTTTTTAAACTGCTGTTATGGTTAAGTCAATTATATCTATTATCTACCTGCGACAGTCAAGTCGATAGTTCTCATCTCAGTCACCAGATATTTCTTAATTCCAAGTAATGCCAGCATTTCTTGTCTGGTGTCAAGGATATGTTGAATTCTCGCTGTCATCTTTACAACTACTTGTAAGAAGTCGGAATGTCTTCCTTTCAGTCTTCTACACTTCTTAGTTTTCAGTATCTGGTGTAAGTACTTCTTAGCAAATCGCTGGCATTCCAGTTTCTTATCCAACTTTAATGAGACCACCTTCAATCTTTCTTGTGCTATAAAGAAAAGATTTTTAATAGTCAACTTGATGTTTAGTCTGTGCGATATGACATCTGTCTCACGCTATAAGCTAGCACTTACGTCTGTACTAAACTGGCGGTCTTTGCATGCTAGATCAAAAGACATAGACCACACATTGAACAAGGTCAAACAGAGGTTATTATATAAATTAAAAATAAAACAGAGTAGTTTCTGCTTTTGGCGATAAGAAAGACCGTTAGTACGGTCATAGGTGTCAATTCTTTGTACGTGATAAAATACCAGACTATAATCTAACAAAACGTAGATTGCTGGTCTCATAAGACAACTTTGAAGGGCTGACATCATCGTCATTTTAACATGCACCTCTTACAGCATAATGGTATTTGATTGGAGGCAACCAAATCTGGTTGCACTGTGCAGGATGTTGTGCAGTTTAGTACAGTCATGGTTGACAAGCCTGAAAGTGGTGAACAACACGACATATCTTAGTTTACTCGATGTTTTGCTGATTATAGATCTGGGTTTAATTGTATGTTCTGTTCAACACTCAATCTCAAGTATCTGTGAAATCTGTGAAATGATTTACAAAATCTTAAAACTTCAAAGAAAAAACTGAATTGGAATGTTGTTCCAAACTATAATAATTTAATATGTGATATACTTACAGTCACTGTTTTTCCTCACATCTTTAACCTGGAAGGATGACATCGTCTCAGAGTGTTTACTTTTAGTAATCTGAAATTATAAATCAGTCGCAAGTTGAATTTATTATAGCATGTTATAACGGAATCCCATGATTTGTGACTTCCAGTGTAGTCATGGTATGTGTAAGTGTGCTTGTACTGTTATATCTGACCATTATTTCATAACCTAGAGCATCGAGTACTCACATGGCAAGCACATGCATAGGGTTCTACTTGTACTACATATACATGTTACAATCACATTGTTAATGTACTTACAGTTAATGTGATAATATTTGCAGTATTTTGTATTGAAGTCCAAAGGCAAATAGTATGTCATATGCACCAGTGCAAGCAATTACTGTGCTGCTATATGTGCATGTCATATATTGTGCTGTTAATTACATAGACTGCTCACCTTCTTTCTAACATCTGTCATTTGTGTAAGTGTAGGAGAAAACGGAGAGTCTTCAAAGTGCTGCAATTCTCCGGTAGTCTCAATTGGTCGGCTTCGCTGTAAGTGTAAAGCTGTCAAGAAATATGACATATGTAAATTATAACAGGCTATGAACACTTGTCAGAAACTGAAATGAGATACTGAATGGAATATCAGTAACTTACAATCTAAAATGATATTATGACTTGAAAGAAATGTTTTATGTGATGGACACAAACCAAATAACACTATATTAATAGTATGTTATGGGTGCAGTGGAAACTATTCATTCAAATCCAAATATTAACAGGTAAAGTCAACAGATATACATAAACTAAACACTCTTGGTGTCATCGACATTTGTAAATAGGGCACCATAACCATAATTCTCTATCCCGGACTTTAAATACTGGATATGAATTAAACAAGTTAGGACAAACATCAGTCTCCCTTTTGTTCCCGTTAATATTCCCCTAACAAATTTACACATGAGAATAAAATGATGCAGTCACACACTTACAAACAGTTGAAACAAATGTAACCACTCTTATTGTAGCATATAGCATGGTCATTCCATTATATTTAATAGTACATTCGCCAACACATACAGGACACGTGCAAAACACACATGTATATATAATTGTTAACAACTGCATCGCCTATCCCACACCACACCACACAGACAGTGTTCTTTGTCATTGCTTTCATTTTATGCATATATTGGACAGTTTACCTTTTGCAAAACGTAATTCAGCTTTACATGTCTTGTATTCCCATGTCCTTATATCAGCCTGGATAGTGATATGACTTGCATTTAGCTTATGAAGGGCCTGTTCTGTTACGATATCCTTCTGAGCAAGCTGAGTTAATTTTCCAGACCACATATCAGTCCACAGCCTTTCCACAGCTACCATGGTTAAGCATTTTATCAATACTGTCAGACTGTTTCCCTCGTATACACTCTGAACTTCGGCATCTCCATTCATTTCAATATGGGACACCATGGTAGACAGATCTGCTGGTGTGGTCATGTGATCAAACAAAGCAGGCTCTACTTCCATGATTTCATTAGCTGATAACTGATGAAAATCAGTGTCGCCCTGATACTTACATTCACTGACATTGATGTGTATCGGTAGTAGAGTACCTTTAGTAGAAAGTTAAGAACGTTAAACGTGCATGTAATTTCATATTTGGTCAACTTTCAAGCTATGATATTACAGATAGTGCAACGTTTATATATCCGGAATTACATTACCATGTTAGATGAGTTAAGCCAGCACAATTTTGACATTTGTAAAAATGCAGTAAAAGAATGATAATCTTTATTTGTCCAAATGAAATGGAAAATTTGCTGAATGGTAACCCAGAGCTGCGCCAAACGGCGATATCCTAGTGTTATGGCAGCAGGAGGAAACTGAAGTACCAGGGAAAACCTAGATTATTTGGCAGATCAAACTGAACATCATCCTTCTGACACACAGACTAGGTTAGTGATGTAATCAAACCCAGCCGACGTTAGGCTGGATCGAACCATGGCTGTACCCTTCAGGTAGAATGTCTAACCCCTTATTTTTAAACGTGTCCCAATGAGCCCCTTGAACTATTAATTCAAGTACTGTTCCTCACCATTTTCAATGGGATTGGATTCGGGACCGGTAGTTCCACTCTTTTCAGCTGGACTTCCTGTGTCATCTGATTTCTTATCTCCATCTTTTAGGAAGAAATGAGATGATAAATCATATGATAAATATAAAAATTCTGATTCATTTCAAAATAAAATCACTTCTGTATTATATTGTTGATCAAACAGCCATAACTTTATCATCCAATGAGGATGCTCATTTGCTCTGTAGTAATGACGTAATGTTTACTATTTGGGTTCAGTCAGGACTAAGCTAGTATCAGTCAATATCCTTCAGCTGGAAATGAGTGCATCCCTGTATTACATAGTGTTTCCTTAAAAACACATCCCTGTATTATAGTGTTTCCTTAAAAACACATCCCTGTAATACATATTGTTTCCTTAAAAACACATCCCTGTATTACACAGTGTTTCCTTAAAAACACATCCCTGTATTAAATAGTGTTTCATTAAAACTACACAAATGCACATTATAAATTTTGCTGTTCTAGTTAAGCAAAATAGGCGGAAATTGTGATATCATTACCAAATTTAGGAATTCATGTTTACGATTACGACGGTGTAAATACCACTAGTATGCGATCACAATCTCTGGAACATATGTAATAATTTAGAGAAGCAGTCATAATTCATGGTATTGGATCAACTTACTCTTTCCAGTTTTTCTTGTGGCTGGTGTCTCCTTTACTTGTGGTTTTGATTTGTCTTCTGTGCTACACTGTCTTGAACTGCTGGTACCGGTAGATTCTGGACGTTGAACAAAATCGGTAAGTATCATTATTTTCCATCGACCATCCCACTTTAGAAGTTTACAATCTGTGATATATTTATGTTTACACGGTTGCGTATTTTTCTAAAAATTGATAGTGTTGATGCAAATAAACAAGTTTCTTCTTCTTCAAATATAAAGTCAGTGAATGTGCTCATCAATCCTTATCTATCTCGTCTTCAAAATGTCACAAATAAAATGGGTTTTAGCGTACTTTTGATATTTCACGAGATAGTTAATACGAGTATCAATGCAAAATAAAATCTGAAAAGTAAATTAAGTACAAGTTCATTGTAATAAATCATTTCAGATATAAAAAATGATGTATTTACAACCAAAGAATGGTTACATTACCAACTGCAGTATGTTTATGTTTGTTTTTGTTATTATGAAAATGAAACATAAAACTGTTCATCGCACACTACTTTCCATTCTCAGCTGTACAAAAGAAAGTAACATTTACCTTTTTCATCACTCTTTGCATTAGCAGATGTCCTACACCATTCCTGAAATATTTGTCTCTGTTGATATATTTCGCCTTCCAGTATGGATTTAGTCAATGCTTCTCTTAATTGGCCAGCCTTCGTCAATGTTGTCGAGTAGTTTCTGAACATTTGTAGAATCTTGTCCCCCCATAAACGACTGACAGAGACACCAGTTATATCGGCTCTTGTTTCAACAGAAATGTTGTAAATGTAATCCTCTGTAGCCTCCATTGATAATATCAGGTTTGCTACGCCAGATTTAGAGGAACATAGAGTGGGAAGTCCTGCTACAATGGCATGGTAGGCTGGTAGACTGAAAGCCTTCGCTTCATTTCCTTCTAAGAGGAGAGAACACTGCCTCAAGTAGGTGTGGAAGTCGTCATTGCTCAAATCTGGAAGGACATTGAAGTCTAGGTATTCACAACTTATGTACTTTTTGAGGTTCCAACTTGTCTTCTTATAACCTTCATCTCGACAGTTGCAAATCTTCCATGTTAATTTCACATCGTTGTCAAATCTGTAGTTGTATGCAACGCTGCCTAAACCTTTTGCTATTACAGGACATTCTGTCCAATCTGCAGCGCTGCCAGTCGCTACAGTCGAAAGTACATCAATGTGCTTTGGTAGTTCGTGTATGCTCACTGGTTCTCTTAATACCCTTTCATCTGGAATTGGTATATACCAAATGTGTTCAAACTGCTTGTGCTGTGTAGGAATGGCCATGAATTTTGTTTGGAAATTGGAGTGAATGGTTCGACTGATACTTAGTATTAGTTGCGACACTTTTGCCGCATCCAGTACTTCTTTTTCTGCATCCTGCAAAGCTTTACCATCGTACATCAATTCAGGAATATAATGAATAGCTATTCCTAAATTAGCACTTGGAAAGAACTTTTCCTTAATCCTTGCCGCAGCAGAAACTGTATCGGCCGTCTCTTTACTTGCCACTTTACTACAATCAGCATGTCCAATCACCAGAGATATTTCTCCTATGTAGTTTTTAAGATGTGGAAAATACTCCATACAAAGAAGAAACCAATCTGTGGGTGAAATTTTCAGCCGTTTCACTTTCTCATCTGGTTTGGGACATATTAGTTCAACACCGTACTCTTCGGCATCTTTAATTTCCTCATCCGTGGCATCATGGTTCAGCAGAGAATATACTTTTCCATTCCCAGTCGTTTGTAGGAGGGCAATATCTCTATTAATGAATGATGTCGACGAATCAGGAGTTCTTGGTAACCAATCTGGAGCCACTAATAAGGTTGCCATTTCAGTACTATGTATCGGCTGAAAATGCAACATCATGCACACATAACTATGTGGCATTAAGTTGTTGTCTGTTTGTCATTAACAGTTAGTACACTGGGGATTGTTCAGGTGGGATTGGGTTGAATATGTAGGAAATCACGTTTTTCGATTGTGAAACGAAAGTATAGACATTGAAACCCAAAGGGTACATTACTCATCCTGCCATAGATTCTCACTATTTCTAAATGTTTGGAAACAATGCATGCTTTTTGAAATAAAACATTTGTTAGGTATGTTTTGTGTTGAATCAGCGGCCATGACTGTAAGTATGATAGGAAGGCAGTATGTGTCGGGAAAGCCTTGAAGGATGATTACAGAATCCATTAAAGTGACTGATCAATGGTCAAAAGGAGCCAGGTTATAGTGAAAAGAGGTGTTGATGGCTGATTGCTTTCAAGTAAAGACTGGTAAAAGTGTATGTATTCAGAAGAAATGTATACATTACACAAGGTTTATTCATTGCTGAAATACTCCAAAGGCAGTTCATTCAGATATAGTGAAGGGCCATTTGACAATGGAGAGGATAGGAATTACTGCTGAAACCCCATTGTCATTGAAGAACCAGATCAACTCATTTCAGTTACTCATTTTTATGGAAGAAGATCAAATCATTTCATTTCATTTCACCATTAACATATTCTGAGGGTTATATCTTATGATATTTGGGTAGACATTTGAAATCAAGTGTCGGTGTATTGAATAATGTACTGGTAATTTCACATTTACATGATCTAATGTGATTATAGTCGGAATCATCACTGTTAAAACAAAGTCCATGGAGATAGAAGAGGGAGAGCAAAAGAGGCAACATCAGTTGATTGGTAGTGTCAAATTAGAAAAAACAAGCAAAGTCTTCGTAGAAGGCATGGTTCTGTTGATTTCTTATTTCTGTGTGACAAGTGGATGAAATGAGACATTATTTTACTTGACGTTTTAACACTAATGCAGTAATGGTAATAATTAACAGGAGGGTAATAGTCTGATACACTAAAAGCAGACACCAAGAGTACCACTTCAAAATTAAGTAAGTAGCATTGTCGTCGTCGTCATAGTCATCGTCTGCCTTTTCCTTTTCCTCCTCCTCCTCCTCCTCCTCCCCATCATCATCATCATCATCATCATCATCATCATCATCATCATCATCATCATCATCAACAACAACAACAACAACAACAACAACAACAACAACAACAACAACAACAACAACAACAACAACAACAACAACAACAACAACAACATGCTCCCCATTTGTTCTATTGATAGAAGTAGCAGTCTGGTACAAAATACGGATAGATAGAATGAAGACTTAATTATTAATCCAATGTGTATTTCCCAGTGCGGTGGATTTAGTCAATTGGAAATCTGGATCACCAGACTTGTAGTTAAATTTTGTCGGATTCCAGAGCTTGTTGAGTTGTGATTTGAATGAGCATTTACAACATTTTCAGGTAGATTGTTCCATAGTTGGATTGCTTTGCAAGTGAAAAAGTGAGGGTGAATTATATTTCTCTGATTTGAGTGACTGTCCACGCATTACAGGACTGATTTCAGTGATGAGAAGAGAAGGGAGGATTATAGGTTATTTCATTGACTCCAGTTATGTCGTCACGATCAAAGTGATCATTTCCAAGAGACAGATCACAACGATACAACGAATCGTTCATCCCAGGTTTCAATTTCGTTGCACACCGTTGTTGTCCGGTGGAGTTGGTTTGACTTGACTTGTGCGATTTTCAACAGAGTGAGCATACGTCTCTTCTACCCCAATACAGACAAACGAAAATGTTCTGGTCAAGAACCTTTCAATTCCTGTAGATGATCCCGGGATCCCATGACCATCTTGAAGATCTTGAAATGGATTAGCTAAGGTAAGGTCCATTATTTCACGAGTGACGTTGTTCAGAATGTTGACTCCCTCCCTGCTAGATGTAATGTTGTCGTTTGTATTCACCGTTGGTGCAATACTCTCTTCGTATCTCTTGAGTGCTTATGTGACACCTCTATCCGGGCACTATGCATACAGAACCATGTACTTGTTAATATTTGACAATTAACAACAAAGTATTCTCCAAATAAACCATGTTAATGTACAGCAGCATCGTTTGCAACAACAACAACAACAACAACAACAACAACAACAACAACTAGTACTACCACTACTACTACTAAAGGCAACAATAATTTATCAATCATTAGCAACTGAACTGATAAGGTTCAGTAGAGCTATAAGCATGGCAAAGTGTCTGTCTGTCTGTCTGTCTGTCTGTCTGTCTGTCTGTATGTATGTATGTATGTCTGTCTGTCTGTGTGTGTGTGTGTGTGTGTGTGTGTGTTGTGTAAACAACTGAAAGTAAAAAACCGCTGGACTGATTGCCATGATATTTGGTGGGTGTATTACCTTGGGTGTCTAGATCTTATCATCAGTGTGTGGTTTGGGTAACAAATTAGATTTTGGTCGAAAAATCTCGAAGACTACTGGGCAAATCGGTCTGAAATTTGGTGGGATCATTCTTAAGGGTTTTCAGATTAAGAATTGTTCACGACATGATGATCCCATTAATGATATGCAAATTAGGGCTAAAAGTGTTTTTTTTTGGTAAAAATCTTCCAAAACTACTGAGCAAATTGGACTGAAATGTAATGGGGGTTAATCTGGAGGTGTACAGATGAAGAACTTTTAAGCATATATGATTTCATCAGTGATATCCAAATTAGGTGTAACATGTGAATTTTGATCAAAAATGTATATCTCAAAAAGCACTTGCACAATGAGACTGAAACTTGGTGAGATTATTCTGCAGATTTTCTTCGGCACATTTTGTCACAATTGGCCCTAACGACCAGCCCATAGCAAAGGCCAAATGATCACATATATTGCGAAGATAACATCAAGGATTCATAGAGAAATGAGTAAACATTCAAAACAAGTATGCAAATATTCCTAGTAACAAAACCACACCGATATCAACATGCAAATGATCATGTTTCCTCCAACGATAACATCAGGGATTCATAGACAAGTGAACAATTATTCAAAAAATGCATCCAAATATGTCTAGCAACACGACCACGCCCATAACAACAGCCAAATGATGGCGAAGATAACAACAGGATTGGATAGGCAACTGGATAATCGTTCAGCAAATGAACACCTATACTTAGCATGGATCAGCATGTGGGTAAACATTTGGTCAAAACTGTACAGTTGTGTTGGCGTTATTTTTGCTACCACGTTAGAAGATGAAAATAAAAATACAGGTAATTTAGCAATACCAATGCAATCGATACGAATGCAATCGATGGTTCTTGTTGTTAACGTTCCTGTAGTTAATATATATATATATATATATATATATATATATATATATATATATATATATATATATATATATATATATATATATATATATAGTTTTGGTAGTACTGGGTCTCTTTCTTGGTTGTAACTCGGAGTTTCACGCATTGCGCGATGCGTGAAACTCCGAGTTACAACCGAGAAAGAGTTCCAGTACTACCAAAACTATTGCGCTCTGCCACTGCGGTATAGAGCACTGTCTTAGCATATTGATACTCACCGATTTATATATATATATATATATATATATATATATATATATATATATATATATATATATATATATATATATATATATATATTAATTATTCATCATTCGTAATGTTTTTCAAGGGTATTCACAATTCTTACTGCATCTGTTGGCGGTAGGATTTGAACTATGTTTGCATGTTTCATATTTGTATTTCATTTACATCCATCAATTTGTTGTGATCTTATGTCGGTATTCTTAATACAAATCTAGAAATGAATACAATCTTGCCTTAATTCAATCACTATCCCAATAACCACATACCTGTTGCTTGTCTTGCTTTTCACCTTTATCTTCGGAACTCATGATGGTGTACCATTATACACAACTACCTCTGTCTGGTTTTTAAGGCCTTTGTACTTATTTATAAACATAAAGTGTTTACCTAAGGAGTGAAAATGCAAAATGACAATATTTCATCATTTACCTAAATAATTACCTAAACTTCAAAGAGAAACATGGGAATGGAACATGAATATACCTGATATTCATTTTTCATTCACATGTTTCTTTTTGAAGTGTATCGTTACATAATAATGATCACCATTACAGCTTTGTTATACTGTTATATAACCGTGTTTGCTTAAAATGGAATATGTGTCACTTTTTCAATTTCACTCTGCCTGGCAAAGTAAGATGATGCACACATCGAAAATTAATCTGATTAAAACGTGATATGGTGAATGTGTACGTCTCTATTTCTTTCTTTACTTCTAATTCATTCGTTTATTATCGTTTGTTTTCGATTTCGCTCTTCTGAGAGTGATCGATTTCTTTCTACTCCATGAGCAACAAACAGGGAACTTGCTATCCAAACTGAGCATACTCAGACGCAAAGGACTATGGGATTATATGTGGTTATCGTAATACCTAATCTGGAACTACCGATAAAGTAAACCTCCCACAATGGTCAGAGTAACTATGAATGGATTATTTGTGTTTACAGACAATGTAACATTATTTTTTACAATGCTAATTTATTAGTATTTATAATCACATTTCCCATTGAGTGATAACTGCAGCTCAGAAGAACAAAGCAAAGGTAAAAAGTGAAAGAGCTTTTAAGTTAACTTACTTAACTTACTTTGCTCCTAATTTTTTGTTAGGTCCCATAAATATACGTGAGTGCTAAAGTCGATATGATTTTCTTCTGTGTGAAGAAAGAGAAACATTTCATCGATAAAGAGAACGCTTAATAATATCTTTACGGCCATCTACGGATATAGGTTTTGCGGTCGACCGAGTTCAATGAGGACCGGAGGGCCTCCCGGGTCGTGATCCGTACTAGCGAGGTCCATAAAACTTCTATTCAGACCACAATGCAATAGTGACCATATTGATCTGAGATAAAACCCATATACGGGTTAAAGGTTATATAATATACCTCGTTAAACGTTAGAATGTATTGGAAAGCAATGGCTGTCACCAGAGATAACTAACTGGCTATGTATAGGAAAGCAATGTCTCTTACTAGAGATAACTACCTGGCTATGTATAGGAAAGCAATGTCTATTACTAGAGATAACTACCTGGCTATGTATAGGAAAGCAATGTCTATTACCAGAATTAACTAACTGGCTATGTATAGGAAAGTAGTGGCTATCACCAGTGATAACTAACTGGCTATGTATAGGAAAGCAATGTCTATTACTAGTGATAACTACCTGGTTATGTATAGGAAAGCAATGTCTATCACCAGTGATAACTAACTGGCTATGTATAGCAAAGCAATGTCTCTTACTAGTGATAACTAACTGGCTATGTATAGGAAAGCAATGTCTATTACCAGAATTAACTAACTGGCTATGTATAGGAAAGTAGTGGCTATCACCAGTGATAACTAACTGGCTATGTATAGGAAAGCAATGTCTATCACCAGTGATAACTAACTGGCTATGTATAGGAAAGCAATGTCTATTACCAGAAATAACTAACTGGCTATGTATAGGAAAGTAGTGGCTATCACCAGTGATAACTAACTGGCTATGTATAGGAAAGCAATGTCTATTACCAGTGATAACTAACTGGCTATGTATAGGAAAGTAATGTCTATTACGAGTGATAACTAACAGACTATGTATAGCAAAGCAATGTCTATTACCAGTGATAACTAACAGACTATGTATAGGAAAGTAGTGGCTATCACCAGTGATAACTAACTGGCTATGTATAGGAAAGCAATGTCTATTACTAGTGATAACTACCTGGTTATGTATAGGAAAGTAGTGGCTATCACCAGTGATAACTAACAGACTATGTATAGCAAAGCAATGTCTATTACCAGAAATAACTAACAGACTATGTATAGGAAAGTAGTGGCTATCACCAGTGATAACTAACTGGCTATGTATAGGAAAGCAATGTCTATTACTAGTGATAACTACCTGGTTATGTATAGGAAAGTAGTGGCTATCACCAGTGATAACTAACTGGCTATGTATAGGAAAGCAATGTCTATTACTAGTGATAACTACCTGGTTATGTATAGGAAAGTAGTGGCTATCACCAGTGATAACTAACTGGCTATGTATAGGAAAGCAATGTCTATCACCAGTGATAACTAACTGGCTATGTATAGCAAAGCAATGTCTATTACTAGTGATAACTAACTGGCTATGTATAGGAAAGTAGTGGCTATCACCAGTGATAACTAACTGGCTATGTATAGGAAAGCAATGTCTATCACTAGTGATAACTAACTGGCTATGTATAGGAAAGTAGTGGCTATCACCAGTGATAACTAACTGGCTATGTATAGCAAAGCAATGTCTATTACTAGTGATAACTACCTGGCTATGTATAGGAAAGTAGTGGCTATCACCAGTGATAACTAACTGGCTATGTATAGGAAAGCAATGTCTATTACTAGTGATAACTAACAGACTATGTATAGCAAAGCAATGTCTATTACCAGAAATAACTAACAGACTATGTATAGCAAAGCAATGTCTATTACCAGTGATAACTAACTGGTTATGTATAGGAAAGCAATGTCTATTACCAGAAATAACTAACTGGCTATGTATAGGAAAGTAGTGGCTATCACCAGTGATAACTAACTGGCTATGTATAGGAAAGCAATGTCTATTACCAGTGATAACTAACTGGTTATGTATAGGAAAGCAATGTCTATTACCAGAAATAACTAACTGGCTATGTATAGGAAAGTAGTGGCTATCACCAGTGATAACTAACTGGCTATGTATAGCAAAGCAATGTCTATTACGAGTGATAACTAACTGGCTATGTATAGGAAAGTAATGTCTATTACCAGTGATAACTAACTGTCTATGTATAGGAAAGCAGTGTCTCTTACTAGTGATATCTAACTGGCTATGTATAGGAAAGCAATGGCTATTATCATTAATAACTAACAGACTATGTATAGGAAAGCAGTGACTATTACCAGTGATAACTAACAGCATTTGTAACCATTACCTAAACATATGATTACCAAATTTCGCTTCAATTTAGCCAGTCGTACATAATAAAATGACACAGTCAGAGACAGAGACAGTCAGACAGCTAGCCAGCGAGCTAGACAGACAGACAGACAGACATCGACACACAGATACATACATAACAAAAACGCAACCCTCAAATACGGAATGTAGTGACAAATGTAATGTCTATTTAAGTCGTTTTGTTTAAACACTAAACGCTTACAAATATATTTTTAACATGGTGAATATAGCTAACTAGTTTCTACATGTCTATTATTAAAGGCTGTAAGGTCTGTTTCTTCGGAAGAACGGAAAACCTGTCACCATGTCGACGGGGTTCAACACCAGTTAACGTTAACAAAGAAATACCATTGATATGGTGATAACGTTACACTCTTGGTACCGAACACCTTATTGTGTACTTATTGCGAAACAGGACAGACTATTTATTAGATGTGATGACTTTTGAATAAATTGAGGTAATGTCAAAAAGGTCATATAGGGTCGGCGATTAGGGGGATAAAGGTAAGAAAAGGAAATATAACCATGCAGATTATTTGCTTAATAATTGCCCTATTTAAAGTGGCACGCGCACAATCTGAGTTTATGCTCTTTTTTACTGAAGTGAAAATATGAAATAAAACTACATTCTATAATGGTAGTATAATTTTAATGTTGATACATGTCTACTACATTACCATTGTCTTCTCACAATGTTGGAACAGTTGCTTGTAAAGTAAGGATTTCATGAACATTTCTTGATACGTAAGATAAATTACGTTATCGGATTGTTTTTATATTATCTCTTCACAACAGATTTGAATTCAGTCACTTACATGTGGTGTTTAAGTGTGCTGCATATTAGTAGGTACAATACTAGCGAATACCTTTTAGATATGCTGAAGAGCTATGTCAAACCCAACAGGCGTGTCCCTTTAGACACACATTTGCATCGTTAGAATGGCAATCTAAAAGTTGTTTTGCATGAACGTTCATTAGTAATGCATTGGTGACGTGTGCACAGTTACAAGTTCCGATTTTGTGGCTCAGAGTAAACAACTTGTCAATGTAGATTGATAGTCATATTTACTGTACATAACTTGACGTGGCGTATGATAAGCTCTCCTACTGTCGCTTTCAACCGGAATTTGAGATCAAATAACCTTACAAGTATGATTGAGGTAAACAACGAAGACTTGTGTAAGTGCATGGTAAACGACTGAAAGTTGTCACGTACGAGTTCTGATATCAACAATAGAGGGGTAAACAAAGTGTCAAGCCTGACTGCAGACTTGTAATGAGGACAAGCACAGTACACATTAGTGTGTATGTTATGACAGTGAGATATAATTGTTCAATTGCCGAAAATAGTTATTTTTGTGACTGACCATTGTATACATAGGATGTATAATTTGAGGAGAATCGTTAGCCAGGAATAAAGGTATACGCTCGATATTATGAGACTCAGTCAAATCGTTCAAAGTGGTACCTAATTGTCATAAATTATGCTTGGGGATGCATGATTATATTGCTCGCCAGTATAAACCTTTCGTCATTCAGCTGTGGAAAATACTTTTGGCCTAAGAGTTTGTCACAACGATTCAACAGACTCTCAATGACAATGCTCCTTCTATAAAAAGGTTTCTACATGTAAAGGCTTTAAGGCATGTTTCTTCGGAACAATGGAAAACTTGTTACCATGTCGACGTGGTTCAACACCTGTTAACGTTAACAAAGAAATACCATTGATATGGTGATAACTTTACACTCCTCGTACTGAACACCTTATTGTGTACTTATTGCGAAACAGGACAGACAATTTATTAGATGTGATGACTTTTGAATAAATTGAGGTAATGTCAAACAGGTCATATAGGGTCGACGATTAGGGGGATAAAGGTAAGAAAAACAAATATAACCATGCAGATTATTTGCTTAATAATTGCTCCATCTAAAGTGGCACGCGCACAATCTGAGTTTACGCTCTTTTTTACTGAAGTGAAAATATGAAATAAAACTACATTATATAATGGTAGTATAATTTTAATGTTGATACATGTCTACTACATTACCACTGTCTTCTCACAATGTTGGAACAGTTGCTTATAAAGTAAGGATTTCATGAACATTTCTTGATACGTATGATAAGCTACGTCATCGGATTGTTTATAAGTTTTCTCTTCACAACAGGTTTGATTTCAGTCAATTACATGTGGTGTTTAAGTGTGCTGCATATTAGTAGGTACAATACTAGCGAATAACTTTTAAATATGCCGAAGAGCTCTGTGAAATCCAACAGGCGTGTCCCTTTAGACACACATTTGCATCGTGAGAATGGCAATCTAAAAGTTGTTTGCATGAACGTTCATTAGTAATGCATTGGTGACGTGTGCACGGTTAAAAGGTGCGATTTTGTGGCTCAGAGTAAACAACTTGTCAATGTAGATTGATAGTCATATTTACTGTACATAACGTGACGTATGATAAGCTCTCCTACTGTCGCTTTCAACCGGAATTGAGATCAAATAACCTTACAAGTATGATTGAGGTAAACAACGAAGACTTGTGTAAGTGGATGGTGAACGACTGAAAATTGTCACGTACGAGTTCTGGTATTAACAATAGAGGGGTCAACAAAGTGTCTAGACTGACTGCAGACTTGTAATGAGGACAAGCACAGGACACATTTGTGTGTATGTTATGACAGTGAGATATGATTGTTCAATTACCGAAAATAGTTATTTTTGTGAATAACCATTGTGTACATATAGGGTGTATAATTTGAGGAGAATCGTTAGCCAGGAATAAAGGTATACGCTCGATATTATGAGACTCAGTCAAATCATTCAAAGTGGTACCTAGCTAATTGTCATAAATTATGCTTGGGGATGCATGATTATATTGCTCGCCAGTATAAACCTTTCGTCAATCAGCTGTGGAAAATACTTGTGGCCTAAGAGTTTGTCACAACGATTCAACAGACTCACAATGGCATGCTCCTTCTATAAACATGTTTAGCTTCTATGGGTCTACTGGTCTACGGGTATGTTTCATTATGACGTCAATATGACGTATTACCTAATAACGTGTTCGTCATATTAATTACTATAATCATACTCATTCGTTTTCATATTTAAACTATTGTCAGTCCCCTGTTGACATTACACCAATGAGTGTACTGTATAGTATTTTGCATGTGACACGAGATGTTAGAAATTAAACAAAAACTCAATACCTTTAGGCGTGACGGGTCCTTCTTTACTGAACTCAGACGAATGTTGTCAAATCCATGGACAACGCCTCATAACCCAAGTATTAAACCGATCGGTAGGAGATTATTGATTAAGTAGAAACGTTTGTACTTTGGCAGCGACTTTGGTAGGTCATGTAAGGACAACTTTGTGTCACGTGACTCTTTATCAGCACGTACACTGGCAAATACCGCAATATGCTAGACGTACACCTCCCTTATATCTTGGTGAAACCACTGACCACCTCCCTTACACCTTGGTGAAACCACCGACCCATCCTTATATACTTAGACGTCAGATGTGTCAGAGTG
This sequence comes from Glandiceps talaboti, assembly GCF_964340395.1. Classification (NCBI taxonomy): domain Eukaryota; kingdom Metazoa; phylum Hemichordata; class Enteropneusta; family Spengelidae; genus Glandiceps; species Glandiceps talaboti. The sequence continues at coordinate 21,557,057 of NC_135557.1, forward strand.
GAATGTAATACTAATAGAAAAGTTCCTTGATCACTTGCCAACAAGACACACTTTGCTTAGGGAAGGATCGACTATTGAGATACCACCCCGCTAAGGTAACGACTACTGCCGGACGCCATCTTGATAATCCACTTACCTATAGTTTGTGTTCGTTATAAGCTAAATACAAAACTCAGGTCACATCGGGTACAGGTCAGGTCAGGTCAGGTCAGCGAAAGAATGTTAGTTTTGGATTCACATTCGGATCCAACGAACCGTCATCTGTTTTCATTTGCTTTGGTTTTCATGGCAAATCTCATCCTGTTTTTTTTTATTTTATAAATGCTAATGTAAATACTAAAATATGTTCACTTTTGTTGAAAACATCTATAAATACTCCAAACCGCTCAAGTGATAACTCTCTTGATAACTATTAATTACCACACACAAGCTAAGGAGCATGTGCATTAGGATATATGTTTCGTAGAGTGATGAGTGGTAGACAATTAGAAATCAAAGCCTGTTATTATTTGTTAGATTGCATACAAAAGAAGTGGGAAAATGGCAAATGCTCAATGAAAATCAACAATTGCAAAGTACAGAACGCACCCATCACCTGAACAGATTATTTGCACCACCTTTCATTAACCTTTGGTGCAACATGTATGTATCAATATATATTAAAGTGAAATTTTGAATATTCATATAAAACAAATTGAAGATAAGGCTAACTTTGAAATTTTCTTATTACTACACACAATGGTGCCGTACTGGTGCTATACGTACCCAATAAACATTGTAAAATATCAAAAAGGACTGATTATACTTGAATAAAAAAATAAAAAATACAGCGTAGGATAACCACACTAGGTGTCACGTGTTTGTGGGAATTATACAAATCAATATTATTGTAGTATCAGTTTGCCTGACAGACTGAGAGCCAATATTTGCTGTGTTTACATGTACATAAGCCGATCAGCGTGTGGATCGTTGAGAATAAGTGACAGTTTGTCACAAAGAAACATATGAACATTATGGTATATTAGTTGTAATCGTGCCAGACGTTACAGGTATTGACAACTATTAATTCATCGCATGTTATTTTCATTTTGCAAAATTTTCACTTTCAGTTGCCAACATGTTAAACCATCATTAATTTGAGACAGTAGTTCAATATGTAGTTTTCAGGTTTGGTTCATTTATTAAATTTAAAATTTTATACAAACGATGTTTGGTTAATTTGACTGATTTAATCTTACAATGAAACCCAAGGTTGGCAATAAATGACATTCGGTGATATTTATCAAAATCCGCAACTGGGAAACTGATTCACCCCTCAACGTATTCAGAATATTACTGCCAGAATTATAACTCGTTCAAATGTCAGTATGCATATCACTACAGTTTTCCATCAATTGCATATTTCACATCGAATTCATTTTAAGATTTTAACTATTATTTTCAATTACAGGCTTATCTTTGGCCGTTATATAGCATTAGGGGAATCCCTATTCCTGGACCAGCTTGTCCGTGACGTGTTGAATTATTCAGTCAAACAAACTATTATGCTTTCCTACAAACTACAATTTAATATGTGATCAACTAAGGGCAAAAACTGTGCCTTCAGTAATTACTGGGGGGAGGGGGCAACTTTATCATGGATTCTTAATTTAAAATCAATGTGACACAACACATCTCAAGTCCATGTTTGTAACTCATTAAATGACAAAAGCAAAATAAATGTGGAAAATGTTTGTTATTACACCTTTTTTTATTATCTTTTTGCAATATATTAAGAGACAAACACATACTTGTTCTGTTTCACATTGATTTTGTCAAGTAGTAAGCCATGATAAAATTGTTTTATGAATTAAAAATCCAAAATAAATACCTAATCCTAACATATATGGCTACTTTAAAACAGTAATATGTCTGACTTTACGCTTGACAGTGATCAATTTGATCTTCAACTGATCTTCGACTCGGATGACAAAAATCGTACCCAGAAGAAGAGACATTTCCCAGAAGAGACTAGCCAGTTAATCTCGAGGAAAACAAGAATCATAAATAACAAAAACGGAAAAAATCATAATCAAATCAAACCATCCAATAAATAACATGTTAACTTGGCTCTGTGCTACACGTGTACCTGTGTCTATATTTGTCTGTGGACACAAAAATTACTGCATCAATTCTAACGTTGGAAATGACAAGAACTGATTGACTTTTGGTAATCTACAGAACTTTCCATGTAAAAACTGTGTAAAATTTTATCAGCTCCGTAATAATGTAATAATGAATCTGTCATAATGATTTCATTTGTCTTACAGTTAGAAGACTCATTTATTATAATAAGATGGTGGAAAAAAAGCCGTGCTTTGATAGTTTTCTTACATTTTTGAAGAAGATATATAAGCAAGTACTGAATAGCTGTCCAAATAAGAAATTAATGACACGTGCAAAAGTGGTCCGATTTATGTGAACTATTCAGGAACTTGTAACCTGCCTTTTCTTATATTTGAAATGTACCCTTCTGTAAGCCCAAATGGAAATGGAAATAAAACTTTCTTGAATAAAAAAAAAAAAACTTAGTCTGTTGCATTTGTGTCTCTGTCAAGTTGAAAGTTAACACTGTCATCAAAATCATGGAACTTGTGCACTGCACTATCGTATTGTATGCGTAGTGTAGGGTTTTGTGTAAACGGTTTAGGTCTGCCTACAAGAATATGGTTGCGGTCTCACTAGGTCTTACTAATTTACTCCCTGGGAAATACAAGAAGTGCGAGGGAACAAACCAGTGGACAAGTGGCACTCAAAACGTTGATATTTATATGCATTAGGCCTCTCCAAATATATATTCACCAAACTTTAGTGGATTCAAGCCCCAGATTTCTGCTTTTCCAGTCTTAGATTTTCTAGTTTTGTTACTAGACATTGCACTAATTGCAGGATACAACATATATTACTGCCCGGGACACATATGGACTGCCCGTGCCAATTTTCGAGGTCTAATCGATATTAAAGTCGATTTCTAGATAATCTAGGATATTACGAACACTGTCTAACCTAAGTCATTATCATTCAAGTCTTCTTTTATCGTTTCGAAAATATTTCGTTCATCAAGACCTCACAACATTCAATCTGCACTCCATCTTGTTTCCTGGAATTCACCGTTCTGTAGAAGGCATCCCTGGAAGAAGGGGTACTGAATTTGGATTTATGCTGGTCACTAGTCGTTTAGGGGGCACGATACAAAGAATTCTGTAGTATATTACATTGCTTCTGCTGTCGATGATGTCTTTTGAAAAGTGGCTGTATTCTTCACTCTATTGGACTGATTTCCAATATGGCGTCGGTCACAATGCTCGTTTACATATTTTTAATTCTTTTCAAAAAATACAAAATAAAATCACAAAATATAGAAAAGGACATGTACTGACTTGAAATTAAAAAATCTGAGTAATAAAGCTACCCCGTGCACATGCCAGATATCAAATCAATCTGAAAAATAATATTTGAAAAGACATTGAAATTTTTTGACAAAAAAATCATGACAAATTAAAATTGGCACAGATAAATTCTGAATGAACAAATCTGAATAACCTCCAGCTCCCGCCCCTCTCCCCAGAAACATGCATGCCAAATATCAAAGTATTCTGACTCGTTTTGGGGAAGAAAATGAAAATAAGGAAAGGTTGACGGGCGGACAACAGACACCGCTGAAGAATCAACCTAATTCTTAAGCTGCACTCAGCTGTCGCTGACAGCGGAGCTAGAAAAAAAGATTGATAAACCTAGCAACATAAACACTTTACAGGAAAATTGAAAATATATGTAGGATCATAACTACAACAAATGTATTTGTGTTTGTGGGGTATCATACACAGAAATGTCACCGTAATTGGTTCCTATTTTATAATGCGCTCGATGAGTGGGTACATATTGCTGATCTATAACTGGATCTTTCAGATTAAATGGCAGTTTGTCACAAAGCAACATAAGAAGATTATGGTGTATTAATTGTAATCACACCAGCTGTTACAGGTATCGGTAATGCTTGATTAGCTGTAAATATATGGAAAATCAATCTGATTACCTAGCAGGCATGCATCTATGTACAACGCATCTCTCAGTGGCTACTACCGTCATTTGCCAACCTGTAACTCAAATGGTATGAACATGTCGACAACAATGGGTGAGTAATAGCAGGTTTTGCTATATTGTACTGAAAAACGTTCATTTGTGGCATGAGTTATAACATATAAACTATTTCCATTGCGAAGAGAAAGAAGGAGTAACTGTTTTCATGTTGTCATTTTTTCCGAATAATGTAGCTGCTCATTTACTGTAAATAAGTTAACGATGGTACAAAGTTACTACCATTGCTGCTGTATTGTTGTTGTTGTTGTTGTTGTTGTTGTTGTTGCTGTTGCTGCTGCTGTTGTTGTTGTTATCATCACTAGTTTTAATAACAGCGTGTTATTTTCATTTTGCTTACTTCCTTGCTTTCTGCTGCCAACGTATGCCATTTTATCAAATCAAATAGATAGTGCAAACTTGGACTTTGCAAACTTTGATTTACAGTAAACTAGATTAAGCGTAACCCCTCAACTCGTTCACTTCGCTCAAATAACAGAAGTCTCCTTCATGCACCCCGTTGTAATACAAAGTCATACATTTTATGGAAGAGTATACCACTTGAACTTCGTTCGTCGTCAACTCGATAAATCCAAGAAATGATAGATTGATTGATTGATTGATTGATTGATTGATTGATCGATCGATTGAAACAGGTACGCATTATCTCACAAATCTGAGACAATAGTTCAATATGAACCTTTTAAAGATAGGTAAGGTTTATTTATCAAATTTAGAATTGACAGTGATATTTCAATATGGTCAGATCTGCCGTTCAGCTGTTTTCGATTTACGCCGTAATCCACTTTTTTTGTTCGAAAATTCAGATCCCCAACGTAGATGATTTGATACATGCCTTTGTTGTTTTTTTGTAATTCTCTCTTATGTCTAAAATGAAAATACAAACGCAACTAATCTTATCATTGCCGAGGACCAGTTACATCAAAATCTGTTTTATTGCTTATATTCTGGGAGATTATCACACCAAATAAACATTCAACCATGCACCTCTTCCATACTATTCCAAACCAATTAATTAACCGCATTCAACGTATGCAGAATCATTGCTGCAAGAATTGAAACTCGTTCATAAGTCAATATACTTATCACTCCAGTTTCCAGTTGCATTTTAAATAATGTATATTTGATATTGAATTATCTTTAAGGGCTAATTTTCAAACCCGGGTCAGCGCATTAGATATTACTATGACGACAAGTAAAAATTGTTCTATTCCTTGAAGAATATTAAACTCTTATCATCAAGTATATAGACCACTTACAACTTACAATATAAATGGTTGTTGCGAAATTTTCAAGTGTCTAATTTTCATTCTCAACACTGAAAGTTTCTTTTCGTTTCAATTTCATCCAAATGCAATGTTATATTTGCGCTAGTAAATCTAAGCATTTATGGCAAATTTATCCAAACATGAGAGCTTTTGAAATGACAGCGACACTTCAGTTAAGTTGACTGACTGACGGTCAGGATATGAACTATGAAGTATTACCACAGTTTATACTATTTCACCTTGAAGATGAAGGCCAATGTCAAAGATCGAGATATCAATAGAAAGCTTGATATTGATAGCATAGGTATGAAACCATAAATGGAAGGTACTATCTGTATTAAGGCTTCCAGTGTTAATGGACAAAATTTATTTTTACGACAAAATTGACCGCCATTTAACCCTTATCGCGAATGTTTCGAAACGAAGTGACATGCATGTATTGACCATAGCATCTGACATTGGTTGAAAGTTTCTTTGGCATTGGTTATTGAATGTTTGTGATACATGTGGACACAGACTGGTGTATGGACGGATGGGGACTCGACACTGAATCCAACGTAGTAGCAAGCACCCCCCCCCCCCCCACTCTGACTTCATCCGTTCGGGACTTAAATACAAAACAAAAATACCAAATGTAACACAATCTCGAGCTCCTAGTAAAGCTTCTTGATCACTATTAAATAAACCATTACACTTAAATGAAAGCATCAAGTAAGAATACCCCACACGACAATTGTAAATAGTTCGCACGGTCCTGGAAAAACCTGGAAACCCCTGGAATTTCAAACCCTGCCTGCAAAACCCTGGAAAACCCTGGATAATGCGCCCTACCCCTGGAAAATGATCGTGACGCTCGACATGTCAGTGTTTGAGCCACCCATTCATATGATTCACTACACTGAGTCTCTTAAATATGAAATGGCGAAAATACTTTCAAAGTCTTTCGCCACGGTACTGGTGGTGAATCAAAATTCACGCTGATTAAACTACAGTCAGACAAGTCTGTGATTAAACCCAGACAGTCATACAATCGTTGCATGAGCCACTTTGCCACACAGACCGTACGTGCCTATGCGTAGTTGAATGGGCACCGCAATATTTGTTTCGATCTTTCGCGATTGCGCATTGCTACTTCAGTCGTCATTTCAGCGACATAATACTGTAATAGTCCCGGAGTAAGAGTAGGTCTATTAGCAAGATTATCATAATATTGTAGTGAGTATCGAAGCATCACCAACCACGATTAGAAATTGTTACAAGTTCGGCACACGAGTCGACATATTACAAAATCACGCATGGGAAGTGCAGTTGAATTATGAAAAAAATTATTTTAGGTGACTTCTAAATCTAGTCACATCAAACCGTACAATAACGAGGACAACCTTTAGTTTGTAATTTGTTTTTCTGGATATGTTTGGAAAGCTTACACGATCAATGCACCAGCTTGACGAAACGACTACTTAGTGACCGGTCAGTTACTTCGGCATGGGGGTGGATTTGTAAGGGGGGGGGGGGTGTCACCCTGTTTTTGAAATTGGCAGTAGGGTGGTCATGCTGTTTTTTAAAAAAATTGTGGATGGGGGGGGGGTGTCCTTGTGTTCTGGATTGTGATGGAAGAAAAAAATCCCTTTTCTACAATGGCATATAGCCTTGTCTGAAATGTGGTACATGTAAATATTTGTTCTTATCCCTGTTTCTTACATGAATTCTTTAATATTACTTATCAGTTCAAACATAACTATACATATACATATACATGTAATACCTAGCTACCACACTAGTTACAGAACATGTCGTGTAAATGCTTGGCTGTTTCACAATCAGTGCTTCACTTATATTGCACTTTGGGACAAAAGTGAACTTGAAGGTTTCGTAATGGTAATCTTCATAGATAGTTTATAAAATCATCTCATCAGATTCCAGTTTCTATTATACACTAGGTATGACCACCTAAAGTTCGGTAACATGATGCATGCCGGTGACTTTACTATACATGCAATATTAATGCCCCTATACCAATGTTACGTGGTCATTTTTATATGACATGGGAAAGTCATTTAAAACTTACATTTACGTTAGCTGTTCGAAGCTTGGAAATATTACCTCAAAGGCTATGAATAACCTAAACATTGCCTTATAATAGAAGCAAAAACTGCAGATCTGCCAGGGGGAAACGCAAGGACTCTCTCACCCCAGAGGTCACTCATGCATTCAACCAACAATCATATGATATTGTCTTTTGAAGATGTGAAATGTTTGCCAAGGTAGTCTAAAATTGCCTTAAACTCCAAATCCCCCCTACCAATGATACTACCATTAGACGTGCTGACCTCTACATGTATATAAAGATGCGATTTAACTTTTAAGAACATATTTCAACCCTCTGTAAGTTATAAAGAATAGTTTCTGATACGTGATGGTGCTGTCTTGTAAAGCATGGATTGAGTTATTGCTTGAAAGGGTCTGAATAGCCTAAATATTGGCTTAAAGAGTAAAAATCTTCCAGGGCTTCAAGGGGGAGACCCCCCTAGGACCCCAATAAGAGATATACATATTCCCTGCTCAAAGCTTTCCCATACCGTTCACTGTCAAGATGCTATTAAACTCCTTTTGGAATATATTTACCCTGTGTAGTCAATAATTATAATTATAATAGTGCTAACCCGGGATCTTATAAAGTAGATACACGACAGCCAAGCAGTCCACACTGAGTCACGATCAAAAAATAGCTGTCATGTGAATATAATATAGGGGGAGGTGATCATGTTTTGGAATTAAGTGATGGCGGGGGGGGGGGGGTCAGCCTGTTTTTGGTTTTACAGATAGGGGGGGGGGATCAGTGACTTTTTGTCGGCCTGATATGAGAATCCACTTACCCTCCCCCCCCCCGGGCTGGAGAAACTGACCGGTCCCTTAGCTTGTAGGACAGAGGTTTCCCCGTTAATCTTAGCGTGCAAACGTAGTTTTGAAACCAACGTCTTACATAGTGTCGATTGTCCTTAAAATGTTCTGTTTCATATTGTGGGAACCCTTGTTAATTCGTCTCGTCCAATTAGACAATTAGATGTCATTCAAGAAAATAAACTTTGGTTGTCAACAGCCTTGGAAAATGACCAAAATCAATACCCCTGGAAAACTGCCGAAAAACCCCAGGAAATTTAGTCATAGAATTTTGTTTTGCTTTGATGAAATACGATAGTAGTTTCAAAATGACAATATGCCATATTGTGATAGCTTTCCATAATAGGCATTTGAAGATCAGGTTTGACTGATGTGTACCACTGGCATAACTTTTAACAACAATTCAATCTCAATATATATAGCATTAGCGTAATCTTGACAACCCCCCCCCCCCCACACACACACACACAAACACACAGACACGCACATAACGTCGTACTTTGAGGTCTGCCAATTATTTAAAAATCTATATTGGCAAACCTAGCTACTTTTACTTCTCAATTTAACATTTCCCTTTTTAGAATAAGTTTTTAACAATAATAATAATGATGTTGGTGTTTATATAACGCTTTCCCACTCTGTACTCAAAGCGCTTTGCAATTATTACCCCTGGGACGGATTTATATCGGCATAACGGTCCTTCACCTTTATATTTCCTCATTGCCCTGAGGAATATATATATATATATATATATATATATATATATATATATATATATATATATATATATATATATATATATATATATATATATATATATATATATATATATATATATATATATATACATACATACATACATACATACATACATACATACATACATACATATTACATACATATGCATGGTCACTTTATTGTACTTAATGGCCATCGGCCCAAAATGCAAAGAAAATTCACACATATTCAGATAAAACGTCAGAATCACAGAAAATATCATTTACTTCTTTTCTCAAAAATAATGTATGGTAAAGAAAAACAGCGAGTATTTGGATTGTATCACTGTCTTCAGAATGCATGATTTTTATCAACTTTGTATAGGATGGAAGAGAGTAAAAGTAATGTGGAATGTACTTATTTCTATATTGATTAAAATATGTACATTTTAGTAGGAAATGAAATTCATCCTCGAGCTCATGAAGGTCACACAGAGTACAAATCCTATCATCACGGTCTTCATCATCCCCAATTCAATTTGAAGCTAATGTGCTGAACACCTAAACCGTGCAACCATCATGCGATGTTGTCCAAACTTGATTTCAGGGATATATGTGGAGCATACAATCCATTGCATTCCTTATAAGTGTATAGGATTAAAGCACATTCACATTGTCATCTCTATCCTACCAGGTCCCCAATTATACAGCTGGGTTGACTGAGGCACAGTCGTGGTTCAAATCAAGCCCGAGGACGTTAGCCACTCAGAAACAAACGACAGCGATTGTGCTCGAATCTGCGACCTGTAGTTTCAAAGAAAGCCATTCTAACCATTCGCCCATCATGACTCCTCAACCTGCAACCTGTAGATTCCAAATCGGCCACTCTAACCATTCGCCCATCACGACTCATACATTCCCATGTAGTTTTTTTTTCTTATATATTAATTTTTATTTTCCGTTGGGCATTTTTGTGGGGTTTGTTATTGTCACGTATACTTGTTGATAAGGGTCTTTGGTCACATGATTGACTGTATTCCATTACAGGAAACTGCTGCAGATCCATCAATTGGTACATACCGAAGAAAATGGTTAATTGGTTAATTACATTGATTGCAATTCTCATGTTATCAATGGTGTTACTTTGGTTTGGGGGATGGCTTCCTAGTAACGACTTGCCATCAACCAAAAAGAAGTATCCATTGTAAGTATGTAAGCTAGAGGTCTCAGTATCACCTCACGATAGAATAACCCACAGTTAAATCCTTTGTTGTTTTGATATAAAGACCTTGTTCATATATTCAGAATATGTTAACAAAACTAAACATCTTATTTTGACGAGAAAACAACAACAACTAGTTGTTGTCTGGCCTCACAAGTGAGTGAATTATTGTGAAAGTACGAGAACATCATCGCAAATCGAGTATGGAAGACAGAAAGGAAATTATTAAAATGATTAGTTTCTCGCCAGTTTGCCAAGGCAACTAAATTCAAAACTACCATTGGCTTATAATATGTGACGTTATTGACAGCAGTGATATCGAATGAAATTTGATCCATAGTCTTGTAGCAATAATGACAGTGATGTGAATAATTCAAGAGAACTAATTGAAATTTGAGATTTCGCTATGAAATAAGACGTGATATCTCCATAACCTGTAAGTCAAGTAGTCAGGTTTTAGTCAGTTATATCTCTGGATCTATACATTAAGAGGTATACGATGGTCGTCCTTTACTTGATTGGTTGGTTGGTTGGTTGGTTGGTTGACCTGTAGGTCGGTCGGTCGGTCGGTCGGTCGGTTGGTTGGTTGGTTGGTTGGTTGGTTGGTTGGTTGAATGGATATATGTCGTCCAAATGCTTAGTTGCCTTGCGATATATTGTCAATGCTTTTTGTATATCTTCGTTCATTGTGTAAAAAAGTAATTTGAACAATTCATCACTTATAATCGCTCTCATGATGTTGATTTGTTTCAGATACGTGTTTGACAGGAGTCCTGAAAAAGACAATGCTGTTGAAATTGACAAGCTGAGAGAGAACCAAGATATGTTGACCACGAATCCTGGTATTAAAGATACGTGTACGCCGGAGAACAATTTTGTTTTTATAAAAACTACAAAAACAGGAGGAAGCACTCTCGCTAATATTTTGTTTAGATACGGTTTAAAGAAAAACCTTATTGCTGCGTTAGACGCAGACCATATCTTTGCAATTCTTTACAATTACACAACACCAGATAAATATAATATTTTACAATATAATTGCAGTGATTTTCCAGGCTATAATTATATTGCCAACCATATCCGTTACCACCGCAAGGCAATGGATGATATTGTAAAAAACGCGAAATATATAACTATTTTTCGATCTGCTGAGTCTCATTTGAAATCAGTCTACTATTCACGAATCGATGGCAATTTTCAATCTATATACATGAATTCATCTAACCGTTTCTATGAACACCTGAAGTATGTAGATGCCCTATATCCAAACAATACAGGCATTGTGTATGTACCTAAGTTCAATAAGCAAGTTGCAGTATTTGGGATACAAACACCGGATAATGAGAGTGTCATTGATGCAAAAATTAAGCAACTTGACAATGAACTTGACTTAGTCTTGTTGACGGACTACTATGACGAATCACTTATTCTATTGAAAAAGATGATGTGCTGGGACTTTGAAGATATTCTTTATCAGCCCTTCAAAGTCCACAAAATCTACCAGCCGCCAATTACACCGGAAATGTCGAAACTCATGAAAAGATTTCTCATTCCAGATAGTAAGTTGTATGAACACTTCAACAATACATTTTGGGATAAAGTAAGAAATTATGATGGTGATTTCACAGCCGATCTCCTCAAATTTCGTTCTATGAAACACGATTTAAGTAAAAAATGTGAATTAGCACAGCATTCTGATGACTGTAAATTATTCTATACAGATGATGTACCTATGGTACATCTGATGTTGGAAAAACAGTCAAAGTGGATATGTTAATACGATAGGAATGTATTAAGCTCCCTTCTATAAATGGAGCAGATTTGGAGGTATTATTGTATTATTGTATATTGTATATGAATTGCGTCTCATCCCGGCTAGTCTAGAATTCTAAATTGGTACATAACATGAAATTTGTTGTTTTTCATAGATATCACTTTAATATATACACTGCACTCAATGGGATTCAAATACCTGATAGTTATAGTACGGGTCAGTGCCTGTATTTACGACAAGGTTGGGAAAAACGTGTGTTATTTTTTGTCTTTGGCAAAGACAGTAGTTACGAAAATGTAGGACACGGTTGAAACAATGGAGAAAAGAAGATGAGATGTATAACTATCATTCAAGAAGGGTATAATTGCTTTTGAATATTTCATGAAATATAACATATTTGTCGATAAAACGTAGTGTTTTTTTGACTAAGCGGAAGCTTTATCTTGGGATGTTTTCTAATTCAATAAAACTGTAGCTGTATTATTTCCGGAGAAATCTAATTACCCCTTTTCAGCATGTACAATGTCTAATTATTGGTACTACAATAAGCTTCAGTAAACTTATTGAAAGTTGTCTGATCCGAACAAGATGATACCCCGTTTACAGATGGTGCAGTTTTAATTGTCTTCCTTTATTTATTACATTTTGGTATCTTTTGCATGTAAATAGTATTTGTTATATTAATTCCAATGATTCAAATATTTAAAGCACGTTTCTTTGCTCTGTTGTATTGTTATTCCTCTGCGACTGTGTATTTGGTGTTATTGTGCATTTGTTTTCAATTTATTTTCATTATCTCGGATGTATAATTCTCCAGTGGTACTGTCCCGACTAATTTTTAATTAAATTACAATAAACCGGTCTACCAAATAATTGTGAGATTTAAACTTTTCATTCATGTGATTCTAAGATACAGTTGAATGTGTGTGTGTGTGTGTGTGGGGGGGGGGGGGGTTAGGGGTAGATCCATAGGAAAGTATATGGTGAAGTGCCTCCCAAATGGGCCACTATGCTACAAAGAAATGCACATTGAAAATTCCCTCATTCTAAGGTCAATTAGATAGAAAATGTCTCCATACTTTAGAAATAACTTCACAACATCAGAATAAAGATAACTGACCCAATGATCGTGACTAGCAATCCCTGGCAGTGGGTTTGTTTCTGGATATACAATTTAGTAGATGTTTTGAACTTGAGCCTCACACCCCTCTGAAAATTAGGGAAGTAACCCCCCTCCCTATCCGATTCGATAACCTCAAAGTGAGTATGTGTGCAAATGACACTCATTATAGGATTATCAAAAGTTACTCAGTTCTTCAGTTCTTGCCATTTCCAACATCAAAATTGATACAGTAATGTTTGTGTTCACAGACACTTACAGACACAGATACCACAGGGGCCAGTTAACAGATTATTTATGATATGATTTGATTTGGGGTTTTCTCTTCTTTTCTTTTTTTTAATTTCGGTGACATTTTTTTTTTTTGGGGGGGGGGGGGGTTGTTCGTGTCTTTCTACCTCTGCCAAATCTTTCCGTGCTATTCAATTCACTTAATCTAAAAGAAAACGTGATATTTCAACTTATAGTTACCACCAAGGGATGAGTTTTAATAACAGCTTACCTACCATATTATCTTACTGGAGATTATCACACCAAATAAACATGCATTCGGATACTGATTATGTATAATGAGGAAAGGGAGGAAAATTAAAATCACCATGGTTAGAAAAAATTTGATTTTGAGTGTCAAAATAAAGTTACTGAATGACGAGTAAAGATCAAAATATTATATTACAATGCCAGCAGTGGTATTTCGCACATCTGGGGTTTTAATCCCTTTTCAATAACTGTGAGTGTTCTATGATGAATGATGTGACCAGAGGAGTATAAGTGTTGGGGAACAGAGAAGTAGGAGAGGTAATCGCTGATATATGGTGATACACCGTTGCTTCAATCACAGACCCTTCAACTTTGGTGTAGGGTCTATGCATCAATGTATCAATGGCCTCCCTGTTTCAACAACGTATTTTTGTGGGGGGGGGGGTTGTTTTTTGTTTTGTTTTACCTAAACTACATTATTCGTATTGCAGTGAAGGGATTATTATTTTCTGTTTGTCATGCCACTTTTTCATGCGTTGTGTAGTAGGCAAGTAGAAATCAAAGCCTATTAGTATTTGTTAGAGTGTGTGTTACATAAGAAGTGGGAAAAATGGTAGATACTCCAAACAATCAGCAATTGCAAAGTGTAGAACATCCATCACCTGATCAGAATATTCGCATCACCTTTCATTAACCTTTGGTGCAACATGTATGCATCAATATATATTAAAGTGTAATTTTGAATATTCATATATAATAAATTGAAGATAAGGCTACCTTTGAAATTTCTCATTACTACACACAATGGTGCTGTACCCAATAAACATTCCAAAATATCAAAAAGGACTGATTATACTATAAAAAAACCCGTAGGATATTAAAGTACACTAGGTGTCACATGTTTGTGGGAATTATACAAATCAATATCATTATAGTATCAGTTTGCCTGACAGACTGAGAGTCAGTGGTTGCTTCCCATCTTATAATATGCATAAAGGGAGGAATGAGTGTTTACATGTATATAAACCAACCAGCGTGTGGACCTTTAAGCATAAGTGACAGTTTATCACAAAGAAACTTAAGAACATTATGGTATATTAGTTGTAATCGTGCCAGACGTTACAGGTATTGACAGTTCTTAATTCATCGCGTGTTATTTTCATTTTGCATAATTTTCACTTTCAGTTGCCAACATGTTAAACCATCATTTGAAATAGTGCAAACTATCTCACCAATTTGAGACAGTAGTTGTCATGTCTGGTTCATTTATTAAATTAAAAATTTGATACAAACGATGTTTTGATTAATTTCGACTGATGTTATTCTGACAATGAAACCAAAGGTTAGTAATATCTGACATTGAGTAATATTTAACTCTCTGTTATGTAGTCTTTCAAAACACTAGAATTGTAAATCATTCAAATGTCAGTATACACATCACTCCAGTTTTAAATCAGTTGCATATTTGATTTTAAGATTTTAAATATTATTTTCAATTTCATTCATTCATTCATTCATTCATTCATTCATTCATTCATTCATTCATTCATTCATGCATGCATGCATGCATGCATGCATGCATTCATCCATCCATCCATCCATCCATCCATTCACTCACTCACTCACTCACTCACTCACTCACTCACTCACTCACTCACTCACTCACTCACTCACTCACTCTCAGCTTTTCATCCTATATGATATGTATACGATTGAAATCGTAAGTTGAGGTCTGCCAATCATTCTAAAGTCTGCACAATGTATATAATAACATACACACAAAGACCAGATTTTAAAGTGCTACTGATGCGCATTACAGGCTTATCTTTTATTAAATCGTTGTAAAGCGTGAATTGGTCCATATATCCTTATCATTATATATATATATATAGTTTTGATAGTTCTTGAACTCTTTCTTAGTTGTAACTCGGAGTTTCACGCACAGTGCGATCATCAGACAACTGCTGATCGCACTATCGTGAAACTCCGAGTTACAACCAAGAAAGAGTTCCAGAACTATCAAAACTATTGCGCTCTGCCACTGCGGTATAGAGCACTGTCTTAGCAGATTGATACTCACCGAGTTATATATATATATATATATATATATATATATATATATATATATATATATATATATATATATATATTTTTTTTTTTTTTTATTTTTTTTTGAATAGTTAACTGTAGAACAGAGTTAGTGAGATTTTGAATAGTTCACTTAAAAACTTGTATTAAGGTGTACGAAGCACACATTCATACTATATAAACAATTGTTGGACAATTTTATTTACAACTATATGGAATCCTAAGCCCTGTATTATGCTTCCTCGGAATACTTACACATTTTACATCCATTACATTCCAATTACTGACAGAAGACTCTACTATATTAAAACATGCCCAAACAGAAATGATCTATGTAAAGTTGGGATATCTATAGATTTCAATATACTGCTCTGGAAATCACAAGCTCGTCAACACACTGAAATGTGAACAGGTGTCTTAAATTATCAGTTATCTTGATTTTGCCGAACTCCAAAGAAAATGGTGATAAAAAGCAGTACAATAGCCATGGCTAAAAAGTGCACAAGTTAATTATAAATTTCCATTGATCAGGTAACGAGAAAGGGAAGCAGTTGCATTTAACATGGTATGGCGCCCTCAGGTTGTGTGATTGAAAGAATACAGAATATTCTCCAGGATGACAGGGCTGATACACAATTCATCGATTAGCGCAAAAACAAATATGGCGACCAAAAATGTTTGTTCTGTTTTCAGAAGTTCATGATAAAGTCTCTATCTTGCCACTTTGTCATAAAACTGACATTACAAGACGAGAGATTTCATATAATATTTTTTTCAATAAAATCACGTGACTAGGTTTATGGTAAATACCATGGAAATCTTTTTAAAATAATTCATGTTGAAATACCATTTTTCTTACAAGTCCATGTTTGTAACTCATTAAATGACAAAAGCAAAATAAATGTTGAAAATGTTTGTTATTGTATTGCACAATAAGAAACCTTTTTTCACCTTTGTAATATATTAAGTTACAAATACAGACTTGGTCAATATTGATTCACATTCATTTCTCAAGTAGTAAATCCTGATAAAATTGTTTTATGAATTAAAAATCCAAAATAAATACCCAATCCTCACATATATGGCTACTTTAAATTAGTAATATGTCTGACTTAACGCTTGACAGTGATCAACTTGATCTGTACCTGCTTTGTCGCCAGAAGAACAGACATTTTCCAGAAGAGACTAGCCAGTTAATCTCGAAGAAAACCAGAATCATAAATAACAAAACAAAAGAGAAAAAAATCAAAGAAATAAATAACATGTTAACTGGACTCTGTAGTCCCTGTGCTATACGACGTGTATCTGTGTCTTTAAGTGTCTGTGAACACCAAAATTACTGCATCAATTCTAATAAATGACAAGAACTGATTAATTGGTGTGTTGATGCATGAATATCAATGTAGTTTGCATAAATACTGGTTTTGAGGCTATTAAATCGGGGGGGGGGGGGTACTCCCCTAATTTTCAGAGCGGTATGCGGCTCAAGTTCCAAATATCTACCGATGTATATCCAAAAACAACCCATTGTTAAGGGACTTTCTGTCACTATCACCCAGTTATGTATCTTTATTCTGATGCTGTGAGGGTATTTCTAAAACATGAAGATATTTAACATGTGATTGATCGTATGATTAGTGAACTTTCATAGTCGACCCATGTTTATTGATTCTTTGTATAGTAGTGGCCCATATGGGAGGCACTAACTCATATACAATTCTATGGATATACTACCCCCCCCCCCCCCGTGTTAAACTTCATCTTGAGATATAAAAGAATGCAAGCTTCAAATATCATATTATTTTGTATACCGATTTATTGTAATTTTATTTAGACTTGGGTAACACTGGCGTGCTTATACATCCGAGGTAATGAAAATAAACTTAAAATAAAGGAGTATCAATACAACGTACCAAAAAAACGTGTCGTAAATAGTTCAATCACATGGATTCATATAACAATACTAACGACATGCAAAAGACATTTCCACCAAAACATTCAACAAGCTCTGAAGACCACAAATGCTATCTGAAAACAAGACAACATCTTCAGTAAACAGTAGACAAAATAATTCGACCAAATCGGGTGTAAGTTGAATACTTCTGTGTGACCAGATTTCTTTGCTACAATTGCAAGTTCATTGATGAAAAAGGAGAAAAGAAAAGCACTTATCATACATCCTTGAAGGACACTAATTAAAGTACCTCGAACAATCATTTGGTGTCCTCACACAGGACCTACCATTACAATACACACTCTTTGAAATACTAAAAGATTTACCATTAACCCCACCTTTACGTAAACTATACCACAACCTTTGTCGCTCGAAAGCCTTTGCAACGTCAACAACAAAAAAACAATAGAACTTTCCTTTCTTCAAAGTAAAGTATTTCTGGATCATGGATTGCAAAATGAAGACATTATCAATGGTTGAATAGCATCTACGAAAACCAGCTTGAGCTTCCTTAATTTTGTTGAGTAACTCTGCCCAAAAAGAAAGACGACGATTTAAAACAGACGTGAACATTTTACTGAATATTCTCAAAAGAGATATCCCTACGTAATTCTATGGTGAATTGTACCTTTTTATAGAATGGAATAATAACTGCCTTGGTCCAATCACTGGGGAAAATACCGCTATCAAAAATCTTATTAAATAAAACATACAAATAAGGGGGAAGAAAATATTTACTTGCTTTGAAAAATTCGCCAGGTAGACCTTCTGGACCTGGTGACACCATTTTTATACTATTAATACTGGTTAAAATTTCATCTTTTGTAATTGGGGAATATCGAAGGTTAAGTCTGGTACAGTGTCTGGTATAATGTGTCCCACAGTAGGATCAATATATAATAATTTGTCAGCCTCATTTAAATCATGTCCATCTACTGTGAAGAAATTTCTAAAAACAATTAAACCAGTCATCGACATGTAAATAGGGAGCAAATATAACCTTCTTGAAGGTCATTTACGACAGTTACACATTTCATATTCTCATCACCATTGTTTCAACCACGTCTTGCATTTTCTTTAACCACTTTTGTTGCCTCGGACAAAATAACTTACGCTTTTCCCCAACCTTGAGACGTTAAATACATTAAGCAGGCATGGACCCGTGCTATAACTATCAATACAGTATCGTCGAATACTTCTACCTACCTAGATATAGACCTGATGTATGAAATCTGCATATAATGTTGATAAAGTTATAAATGTGTATTTGACCTTTGCCCCCGAAGTGATTGAACGTATATCGGTTTACCCGAAACCACATCGTCAAATCATTCGTACTGTTTGCCGAGTCACATCTCATAGTGTTTAGTGATAACTAAACATCTAATCCTTACTGTGCAACACAATAATACCTCCACATCTGTTCCATTAATAGAAGATATTAATACATTCCTATCTTAACATATCCACTTTGACTGTTTTTCCAACATCATGTGTATCATAGGTACATCATCTGTATAGAATAAGTTACAGTTATCAGAATACCGTGCTATTTCACATTTTAAACTTAAATCTTGTTTCATTGAACGAAATTTGAGGAGATCGGTTGTGAAATCACCATCATAATTTCTTACTTTATCCCACAATGTATTGTTGAAGTGTTCATACAACTTACTATCTGGACGCATCAGTCTTCCCATGATTTTCGACATTTCTAGAGTAATTGGCGGTTCTTCCTTTTTGTGGACTTTGAAGGGAAGATAAAGAATATCTTCAAAGTCCCAGCACATTATTTTTTTCAGCAAAAGAAGTGATTCGTCATAGAAGTCAGTTAACAAGACTAAATCAAGTTCATTGTCAAGTCGCTTAATTTTTGCATCGATGACGCTTTCGTTATCTGGGTAGTGTATTCCAAATCTGAACGTTTGTGAATTGAAATGAGGTGGATAAATAAACTTGTTGGAATACCCCTTGGAATATTCGGCATCAATTTGCTTTAGGTATTCAGAGAAAGGATTAGATGTATTAAAAACTGTAGACTTCAACTCTTTATTGAATCGTGCATAGTATACTGATTTCATGTGAGATTCTGGTGATCTGAAAATAGTTATATACTTTGCATTGTTCACAACATTATCCATTGCGTTTCGGTGATATAGGATATGATTAGCCATAAAATTATAGCCTGGAAAATCACTACAATTGTATTTTAAAATATTATATATATCTTCTGTTGAGTTATAATCAATTGCAAAGATATGGTCTGCGTCTAATGCAGCAACAAGGTTTTTCTTAACACCGTATCTAAAGAAGATATTAGCCAGAGTGCTTCCTCCCGTTTTGGAAGTTTTGATAAAAACAAAATTGTTCTCCGGCCTACACGTATCTTTAGTAGCAGGATTCGTGGTCACCATATCTTTGTTCTCTCTCAGCTTGTCAATTTCAACAACATTGGCTTTTTCAGGACTCCTGTCAAACACGTATCTGAAACAAATCAACATCATGAGAGCGATTATACGTGATGAGTTGTTCAAATTACTTATTTACACAATGAACGAATAGATACAAAAACTTTGATAATATATCACAATGCAACTAAGCATCTACACAACTATCTATCCAACCAACCAACCAACCAACCAACTAACCAACCAACTAACCAACCGAAGAACCAACCAACCAACCAACCAACCAACCAACCGACCGACCAACCGACCAACCAACCAACCAACCAACCAACCAACCAACCAACCAATCAAGTAAGTAAAGGACGAGACCATCGTATACCTATTAATGTATAGATCCAGAGATATAACTGACTCAAACCTGACTACTTGACTTACAGGTTACAGTGGTATAATGAGCCGCATCATATTTCATAACGAACTCTCCTATATAAATTAGTTAACTTGAAATATTCATGTCGCTGTCGTTATTGCTACAAGGCTGTGGATCAAATTTCAGTCGCTATCACTGCTGTCACTAACATCACATATTATAAGCCAACGCTGGATCATTTCGAATTTAGTTACCTTGGCAAACTGGCGGATCTTCCTTGCTCGATTTGCAAGTACTTTCTCGTACTCATAATTTACTCACTTGTGAGGCCAGACAACAAGTAGTCATTTAACATGTATTTTTTTTTTTTTTTTTTTCAAAAGTCAACTTTTATTTACATCCCTTTGAAAGAATATATACATCGTGTAGCTCACAAAGCATTAACAAACTCTTTCAACATTTTGTTCTTCTTATTATAATTGATATAAAATATTTCTTCTCTTATTATTTGTTCAATATCTCTTCTTTCCAAAATTCTCGCTTTATATACGGCAAAAGTCGCCACCATCAAGATTAAATTAAATACATCAAAAGTCTTACAATATATCCTGTATCCATACACAATGTGCTTCCACAGCAGTCTTACGTTCATTCTATACAATTGATTGATTATATTAATACATTTTCTCCAGAACTGCTTGACAGCTTTACATTCATAAAGAAAATGTTTACTGTCTTCAATATTTTTACAGATCTCACAGAATGGATTATTCATTATTTTCCATTTAAACAAATTTTCTTTGTGTGGGATTTTGTTGTATAATAGATAATTTAACATGTATAGTTTTTGTTAGCATAATCTGAATACATGAACAAGGACTTTATATTAAAACATTAAAGGTTTACACTGTGGATTATTCTCTCGTGAGGTGTAGGTATTTACATACTTACATGATATTCCTTGATTGCAAGTCCCCCTTAGGAAGCCATCCCCAAAACCACAGTAACATCATTGATAACATGCTTATTGCAATCACTGTAATTAACAAATTAACCATTTTCTTCGGCATGTACCAATTGATGGATCTACAGCAGTTTCCTGCAATAGTATACATTCAAGTATGTAATCAAAAACGCTTATTAACAAGTACATATGACAATAACAAAACCACCGTAAGCAATAATATGAAATAAAAGAAAATAAGATATGATGGGCGAATGTTCGAGTGACCGGCTTAGAATCTGCAGGTTGCAAGTTTGAGCCCCATCGCTGCCGTTTGTTGAGTGGCTAAAGTCCTTCTGTAAGATTTTAACCACGATTGTGCCTCAGTCAACCCAGCTGTATAAAAATGCGACCTGGTAGGATAGAGGTTGCAATGTGAATGCTTTAATCATATGTGTTTATAACGGCTGCAATGGATTGTATGCTCCCCAGGGTATTGAAGATGTATAAAGTTCCGCTGTACCGATAGAGATCCGAGCCAAGGGTAATAATTGTAAGGAGCTTGAGTACAGAGTGGGAAAAAGCTATATAAAGATCAAGATTATTATTATTTTTGTTAAAAACTAATGTTAAAGGGAGCTTTAATTTGAGGTGTAAATGTAGTTAGATTTGTGTATATAGAATTTTAAATGATTGGCAGGCCTCAAATTATGACGTGCGGAGGGGTTTGTGTGGTGTCAGGATATTACACTAATATTATATATATTGAGATGTAAATGTAGCTAGATTTGTGTATAGAATTTAAATGATTGACAGACCGCAAATTACGACGTGTGGAGGGGGAGGGGGGGGGGGTTGTGGATTAAACCACCGCTATATATATTGGGATGTAAATATAGCTAGATTTGTCATATCAGAACAATACTATTCGCGAAATACAAACATTTGTTCTAAGTATTAATTCATGACAGCTGAAATGTAAATAGGTACTCCTTCTTTCTCTTCGGAATGGAATAAGTTTATATGTTATAACTCATGCAAGAAATGAACGGTTTTCAGTAAAATATAGCAAAACCTGCAATTACTCACCTATTGTTGTCGACATGTTCATATCATTTGAGTTACAGGTTGACAAGTGACGGTAATAGCCACTGAGAGGTGTTTATGTGCATATGTCGGCTAGATAGGTAATAGGATTGATTTTCCATACATATACCATTAAGTAAGAATTTCCAATACCTGTTTCTTTGTGACAAACTGTCACTTATTCTGAAAGGTCCTGTCATTTGGTCATGTTAAGCTGATTAACCTTATGCACTCTTGATAACAACAGCAGCTTTACTTCATGGTATTGTAGAGAAAAATGACTGGATTACATTATTTAATTCAGCATGCCTATCTCTCAATATTGAAACAGCAAATTTAGTAGTTCAGTCAAATATATACAGATAGGATCACCTTTAAGGCAATCATAT
This sequence comes from Glandiceps talaboti, assembly GCF_964340395.1. NCBI lineage: Eukaryota > Metazoa > Hemichordata > Enteropneusta > Spengelidae > Glandiceps > Glandiceps talaboti. The sequence goes on from NC_135557.1 coordinate 21,579,913, forward strand.
GAAGTTGCAGTTGTAACAGGATTTCCCATTTACACCATGCCAAGCTGTACAACATTACAGCAACTAGTATAGTGAACTACGGTATTGCATGATATTCCACTGTAACCATCCTCCGTTTAAATAAACTAGTGAATCGCACAACCGTTACGTTAGGGGCGATCGCACAATGTCGCACAAGTTAGCTCAACAAACGAACATTGTTCATTTAAGTCAAAACCTCCTACCCCTAAACGAAGGCTCACAAGTGCGACATCAAACATTTATATTATGATGTACACTATGATGAAATCTATAGCGGTTACACCGCTATAGATCGATGTAATGTAAAATCATGATGGTAAGCACATTAAAGTACTGCCAGTACACATTAGAAGTAAATTTCTATCAACTTATTAAAATTTCAGTAGTAAGTTCAAAAGCTGTGATCATTGAAGGAGTGACACTTTTCCGTGCTAATTTGGCTAGAAGTGTGAAAATGAAGTTCAGCAATTTCATCGACAGCAGATCTCCCTCTCTCCCAAACGAACGAAGTCCGCTTATTGAGCTTGTGTGACATTGTGCGATCAACCTTTACATATTAGTATCGAACAGACCAACATCCCATCATATTCGACGGCAATTACAAGGATGAACTTTCTTGTACTTGATACCTATGAAGTCACAGTTTAAATTCTAAGTACATTCATCTACCGACAAACATTGAGGATGGGTATAAAACTCCCCTCCCCACACCCACCAAAAGACACATAGGCACATTGTATCGAGACACCTCTGTCTGCTAAGTTATTTTGACTTAGGTATACTAGTTGTAGTAGCAACCGCAATAACTACTAATAAGACGTTTTGTTATAGAGTAGGGGGGGGGGGCTGCGGCAATCATTGGTTTCATGGGGGGTGAAATGTTTTGAGAGTTGGAAGGGGAGCCTGTGAAATAGTTTTTGACAAAAATATTTTCTCCCCTGCCTTAAATTCCGATTGAAGCCAAAATAGAAAATATAACACTTTAAAACATCTAGTGGTACCATGGATAGCGCCACCTGTTGAAATGAATGAGAAATTAAATCCTATACTTTAATACGTGTTCCGAGTTGTGTGCACTTACACGAGTTTTACAGTTATTGTACTCAAACACATGATGTTAACTTATAAGCACGTATAATATATCTTGTGAAGTTTAATATCAAAGTCAAAGTCCGTATTCACGATGATAAAATTCACATCCGGTACAAACATGTGACGATGACGTGGATGGTGACCACAAGGGCCAACGAGCATGTAATTGATTGATCGATCAATACATCGCATTACATTGATTGATTTATTACTTGGTTGAATGATTGATCGATTGAGTGATTAACTTTTGTGGTGCAATAAAACTTATTTTGTGTATTGATTTTATGTGATATAAAACTTTTTCTTCTCCCTGGCTACTTTTCACTCTTTCAGCTGTATAAAATTCTCTCTTTCTTGACTAAACAAAGACATCTTTTATATTCTTCTCCTCTTATCTAAATTAAAGCAATCATATAATTAGAATGGATCAGTTACCACAAAAACCTGCTTATATTTCTAATCTTCTGGAAGATTATCACACCAGACGTCAAACAGTCAATCATGCACACACTAGTATAATTTAGACTAGATAATGCAAGAATGAGTGTGTTAATCTCCCAAAAGATAATAGATAATGCAGACTGTTAATGTAACTGATCTTTCGCCAAATGTTTGCCACTGTGTGGTAACTTGCAAAATAAAAATGGATTCGAAGGTCAATGATTTACATCCCAAATAGTTAAATATGATTCACAAAGGTCTAAACTACGTTATATCTCTCTCTCTCTCTCTCTCTCTCTCTCTCTCTCTCTCTCTCTCTCTCTCTCTCTCTCTCTCTCTCTCTCTCTCTCTCTCTCTCTCTCTCTCTCTCTCTCCACAGTGAAGTGATTTACAGATAATATCTGAATCTTAATGGGCAACTGTATAGCTTAGGTCCTATCGCCCATTGTAGATTATGTATTGTGAATATGACCTTTGGCCACCATGATGGGTTTCAAATCATTCATACGAGTAGTGCCGGACAGGCATGATCGACAACAGTAAACCTCACACATTTCATACACAACCACGGAACGAACATACCTCTACTAATAGGTGTCTAGGTCATTTGGCCGTATCGGAAATTAACACCAGACAAAACTTCCGCTTAGTCAATAAGACTACATTTTATTGAAATATAAGTTAGATTTACCAAAATATACATTCAAAGCAATTATAAGAGTTATTTACGAGAGTTATACATATATTCCTTTTCATCACCATTGTTTAAACCGCGTTTTCCAATTTCTTTAACAACTTTCTTTGCTTCGGAAAAAATGAAATACTTTTTCCCCAAACTTTTAGTGTTAAATACATTAAGCAGACACAGACCCGTAATATAACTATCAGAAAACCACAGGTATTTGAATCCCATTGAGTACAGTGTATGTTAAAGTGATATCGATAAAAGACAACAAATTTAATAAATAGTACCAAGTTATCATTGAATACTGCCACCTACCTAGAGCTAATGTTTCAAATCTGCATATAATGTTGATAAAGTTATAAATATGTATTTGACCTTTGCCCCCAAAGTGATTGAACGTGTATGGGTTTACCCGAAACGTCATTGTCAAATCATCCATATTGTTTGCCGAACTGAGACGCAACTCATGTTTTTTAGTGGTAAGTAAACATGTACACTTCGTATACTACCTTGTCTAATTCTTATGTGAAATACAATAATACCTCCAAATCTGTTCCATTTATAGAAGGGAGGCTTAATACATTTATATCTTAACATATCCACTTTGACTGTTTTTCCAACATCATATGTACCATAGGTACATCATCTGTATAGAATAATTTACAGTCATCAGAATACCGTGCTATTTCACACTTTAAGCTTAAATCTTGTTTCATTGAACGAAATTTGAGGAGATCGGCTGTGAAATCACCATCATAATTTCTTACTTTATCCCACAATGTATTGTTGAAGTGTTCATACAACTTACTATCTGGACGCATCAGTCTTCCCATGATTTTCGACATTTCTGGAGTAATTGGCGTTTCTTCCTTTTTGTGGACTTTGAAGGGAAGATAAAGAATATCTTCAAAGTCCCAGCACATTATTTTTTTCAGCAAAAGAAGTGATTCGTCATAGAAGTCAGTTAACAAGACTAAATCAAGTTCATTGTCAAGTCGCTTAATTTTTGCATCGATGACGCTTTCGTTATCTGGGTAGTGTATTCCAAATCTGTACGTTTGTGAATTGAAATGAGGTGGATAAATAAACTTGTTGGAATACCCCTTGGAATATTCGGCATCAATTTGCTTTAGGTATTCAGAGAAAGGATTAGATGTATAAAAAACTGTAGACTTCAACTCTTTATTGAATCGTGCATAGTATACTGATTTCATGTGAGATTCTGGTGATCTGAAAATAGTTATATACTTTGCATTGTTCACAACATTATCCATTGTCTTTCGGTGATATAGGATATGATTAGCCATAAAATTATAGCCTGGAAAATCACTACAATTGTATTGTAAAATATTATATTTATCTTCTGTTGAGTTATAATCAATTGCAAAGATATGGTCTGCGTCTAATGCAGCAACAAGGTTTTTCTTAACACCGTATCTAAAGAAGATATTAGCCAGAGTGCTTCCTCCCGTTTTAGAAGTTTTGATAAAAACAAAATTGTTCTCTGGCCTACACGTATCTTTAGTAGCATGATTCGTGGTCAACATATCTTGGTTCTCTCTCAGCTTGTCAATTTCAACATCATTCTTTTTGTCCGGACGCCAGTATCTGAAACAAATCAACAGGGATTATATGTGATGATGTGTTCAAGTTACTCATATTTCAAGCGAACTCTCAAATTTCAGTTAGTTCACTTGAACTACTCCTACCACTGTCGATATTGCTACAAGGCTGTGGATCAAATTTCAGTCGATATCACTGCTGTCACTAACATCACATATTATAAGCCAACGCTGGGTCGTTTCGAATTTAGTTACCTTGGCATACTGGCAGGAAACTAATTATTTTATTAATTTCCTTTCTGTCTTTCATGCTCGATATGCAATGGCGTTCTTATACTTTCACAATAATCCACTCTCCATTGAGGCCAGAAAACATGTAGTCCGCGTGCTGTCGACAACTTAAAATGTTCGTTTTGTTGGCATAATCTACATTCATGAACAAAGGACTTCATATGTGCATTTTCTGTTATGATATATAGTTATATTTACATTCGATATTGAGACCTCTAGCTTACATACTTACGATGGATATTGTATTTCGGTTGATTGCAAGTCCCCTTTAGGAAACCACAGTAGCACCATTGATAACATGGTTGTCGCAACCAATATACGAAACCAGGTTACCATGTTTTTCGGTATGTACCAATTGATGGAGCTGCAGCAGATTCCTGCGATGGAATACAGTCAATCGTGTGATTAAAGACGCTTATTAACAAGTATACATGACAATAACAAAACCAACAGCAGATGTTCAAAGCAATAATAAAACATAAATAAAAAACAAACTACATGGAGATGGAGGAGTTTGGGTGTCTGGTAAGAGTGCCCCGTTTGGAATCTACAGGTTGCAGGTTAAAGTCCCATCGCTTCCGTTTGTTTAGACATGAAATGTGAAATGAGAGTGACTATAAAAGTCCTTAGACTGGATGCTCCCAGGGCAGTTTTGTCGATAAAGATCCGAGCCTGGGATTGTAAAATGCTTTGAGTACAGAGTGGGAAAGTGCTTTACAGACCAACATTATTATTATTATTATTATTATTATTATTATTATTATTATTATTATTATTATTATTATTATTAATAATAATAATAATAATAATAATAATAATAATAATAATTATTATTATTATTATTATTATTGTTAAAAACCTCAAATTACGACTTGGTGTAGTGTCAGGATTACAATAATGCTATATATATTGAGTTTTAAATTGTAGTTAAAATATGCCAGTAGTACGCATCAGTAGCATCGTTAAATCTGGTCTTTATTAGGTGCCTATTAGGGAAATCTATCACGATATGGCAGATTGCTAATCACATCTGCCATTTCGAAACTACTATCCTGTTTAATCATTACTCGGATGAGGTATTCAACAGTTAATGCTTTCATTTATAACTATTATTGTTTATGTAATAGTGATCAAGAATCTCTATTTAGAGAATGTTATATTTGGTATTTTATGTGGTTTTCAGTCCCGAACGGATGAAGTCAGGGGACAGGGACGGTTGCTACTACGTTGGAACCAGTGTGTCCATCCGTCTGTACGTCAGTGTGTATCCACCTGTATCACAGACATGAAATAGCCAATTCCAACGACACCTTCAACAAATGTCCGATGCTGTAGTCCTTACATGCACGTCACTTCGTTTCAATGGAGACCTTCGCGATAAGGGTTAAATGGCAGTCAATTTTGTAAAACAAACGTTTTGCTCATTAACACTGGGAGATTAATAGATAATGACTTAAAGTTATGGTTTGATACCCATACTATCAATATCACATTTTCTAACGATACCACTATATTTGACCTAGACCATCATGTCCAAGGTGAAATGGATACAGTGAGGTAATACTTAATATATATATCATACCCTAAACATCAGTCAACTGAAATGTTCGCCATTTCAAAAATTGTCGTGTTAGCACGACATATTTGCTGTAAGAGCTTACGCATTCAATTGCTATTGGGAAGAAATGTTGCATTTAAATGAAATCGAAACGAAAAAGAACATTCAGTGTTGAAAATGAAGGTCAGACAATCGACAATTTTGCAACAACCACCTCTATTCGATGTCAAAAAGACATCAAATGCAATTGATGTAATACTGAAATGATATGTATACTGACATTCTGGCAACAATAATTCTGAATATGCTGAATGCGGTTAATTAATTCATTTGGGCTAGTATAACGATCGAGTCATTCGGTCATGTTAAGCTGATTAAAGGTGCCATATGGATGAGGATTAGGTATTTATTTAGGATTTTTTTCCTTTATAAGATCACACAACAAACATACACATTTATAGAATTTATCAAGGACTCTCAAATGGCTATTGTAAATGGAAGGGTATATCCTCTCAATGAGAACTTTACATCTATTTCACATCGTGGAAAGTCTGTGTGGTCTATTACATTGTATTACCATGTTGTTATATTGATCTTTGCCTAAAATTTAATGTCCAACAAGTCACTTTGATAGTTTTATTTGATTTAGATTGTTACTGACATTCTGGCAACACTAATTCTGAATACGCTGAATGCGGTTAATTAATTCATTTGGGCTAGTATAGAAGAGTAATCTGTGCATGGGTGAGTGTTTATTCAGTGTAATAATCTCCCAGAAGCTCGAAGATAAACCATAAAACTGCAGCTGTTGGTGTAACCGGTTCTCTGAGAATGATAAGATTAGGGCTGTTTTAATTTAGACATCACAGAGAATTACACGGATTAGTGCAGGATATGACGAAGGCATGAATCAAATTCTCATTAGCGGATCTTGATGAATTGTCGAAAAAGTGTAATACTGTGTAAGTGGAAAACATCTGAACGGCAGATCTGACCAACTTGGGATGTCATTGTCAGGACAGGCTCAAGAATAACAATGAATCGTTTGGACTGACGATCAATGGGAATCAAGTAATCGTGTACATCCAGTTCTCAATTTAATAAATAAACTCAACCTGTTTGAATAGTACATATTAAATCATTGTCTCAAGTGTGTTAGATAATATAAGTCTTATTTACACTATATATTAGTAAAAAGACATATGTTGGCAGCAGAAGCAAAAGAAGGTAAGCGAAATGAAAATAACACGCTGTTACGAAAACACGTGAAGAGGATATAGACCAGTATCCCATTTACTGTGGTAAAAAAACAGCAGCAGCAGGCAGAGGCAGCAGCAGAAGCAGCAGCAGCAGCAGCAGCAGCAGCAACAACAACAACAACAACAACAACAACAACAACACAACAACAACAACACAACAACAACAACAACAACAACAACGCAATATCAACAACTTTGTATCATCGTTAACTTATTTACAGTAAATGAGCAGCTACATTATTCCGAAAAAATGACAACATGTTAATAGGTACTCCTTCTTTCTCTTCGCAATGGAAATAATTTTATATGTTATAACTAATTATGCCAGATATGAAGGTCTAATTATGCCAGAAATGAAGGGTTTTCAGTAAAATATAGCAAAACTATACTCACCTATTGTTGTCGACATGTTCATACCATTTGAGTTACAGGTTGGTAAATGATGGTTGTAGCCACTAGGAGATGTTTTGTGCCTGTGTGCTGGCTTGGTAATAAGATTGAAATTCCATACATATACATATACATATACTATTAATTACGAATTACCAATAACTGTAACGGTATGATTATAACTAATATACCATAATATTCTTATATTTCTTTGTGACAAACTGTCACTTATTCTCAACGATCGAGTCATTCGGTCATGTTAAGCTGATTAAAGGTGCCATATGGATGAGGATTGGGTATTTATTTTGGATTATTTTACTTTATAAGATCACACAACAAACATACACGGAGAGACATTTACAGAATTTATCAAGGACTCTCAAATGGCTATTGTAAATGGAAGAGTATATCCTCTCACTGAGAACTTTACATCTATTTCACATCGGGAAAAGTCTATGTGGTCTATTACATTGTATTGCCATGTTGTTATATTGATCTCTGCCTAAAATTTAATGTCCAACAAGTCACTTTGATAGTTTTATTTGATGTACATTGGCGAGTGTACTATATCTGACCACTCAGTGCTGACCATTACATGTGGAACAAAGGATATAGAACATAATAGAACAAATGATACTCCCTCCAAAACAAATATAGGAAAGAACAGAAAGTATGAAGTAACAAATTCCCAGTCAGTTCTTACAAAGTAAAATATCTAGAAATGCTATTATTGAGAACAGAGGTTATATTGAAATTTGTCATAATAATCAACAGATGGTAGATGATATTTATGGAAAATTGTGTGAGTGTATATTTACCGAAATGGATTCTCAGTTGCAGTACACTGATGTAACAGTGTCTTCCAACAAACTCAAATCATACAAATCCTTTTGAACTCAAGAATTGACCGAACATTGGCAGAATATGAAACAAAGAAAAACAGTTTAATTCTGAAATGTAAAGATACCAAGTGTCATAACTCAACTCTCAAACTTACTTTCAGAAATGCACAATATACTTGTGAGTGTATAGAAAGGCTAAAAGACTTTATCAGAGACGTGACAGATTATGTTAGATATTGAGAGGCTAAACACATAGAACCCAACTGAGTTTTGGAACCATATTAATAAACTTGGCCCAAAGAATAATAATGACATCCCTTGGGAAGTGTTTGGGGAAAATAACAGTATAATACTTTGTTACTCCTGTATTACATAAATGGAAATCTGACCTTGAAGAGCTCTATAACCTTTCTACAGTTGAGGAAGAAGTTGATGTTGATGATGGGTTTTATTATCATGTTTTAGAAGTTTAAGCACAACTTGAGACACTGTTGACATAGGAAAATCGTAATGTTTTCCTGAATCTCGGTATTTCAACTCAGGAAATAATTAAAGTTGTAAATCATTCAAAATTCAAGAAATCAGTATAAATTAGCTTATGAGGTTTTTAAGAATACAAATGCATTCAATCTACTTCATATGCTTTTTGCAACTATACTTTTCTTTTGGGAGAGTACCATCCGTGTAATCCATAATAAAACTAATACCTAAAAGTGTGCTTAATGATCCTCGGGTACCTCTAAATTACAGGGGTACCAGTTTTCTCTCAACTGTAAGTAAATGATACTCTATATGTTTGAATAATAGACTGGTTCAATACATAGCCTCTGAAAATATTACAGTAGATGAACACAGTGGTTTTAGGAAGGCAAGAGACTGTATTAATCGTATATATACATGTTAATTCTACAATAATTGTAAGAAATAGAAAAGCAAAGGGTTTACCCACCTTTGCAGAATTTGGTGAAATGAAAAAAAAGGCTTTTGATTGGGTGAATAGAGATATGATTTTCTTTAAACTACTTCAAAGTGGTATCAATGGGAAATTTAAATTTTACAATGCTGTTAAGAGTTTGTATGAAAATCCAACTTCGAATGTAAATATCAGTGGTTCATTCTCACCATGGTTTTCTACTAATTCTTAGACAAGGAGATGTATTGCCCCCTACCCATTTTGCTGTGTATTTAAATGATCTTGCCAAAGAAATTATAAATATTCATCTAGGTATCCCAGCAGGTGACCACGAAGTTAGTATTCTGTTAACGGCTGATGATATCGCCATTTTAGTTGAAAGCGAGGAAAACCTCCAAAAACGTATCGACTATCTAGAAAATTGGTGCAAAAGATGGCGTATGGTTATCAATCAAACCAAAACACAAATTATTCATTTTAAAATACAAAGAGAGCCAGCTATATCTTCAGGTATGCACGTCAAAATATAAATACAGTTTCAAAGTACAAATACGTTGGGGTTCTTCTGGGCGAATTTCGAACGTCTGACCACTTATATATTATGTAATGCTGCAGGGGCAGTGATTTCAATAATACATAGATTTAGGGATTTTCGTTATAACACTTATACCACACTTTTTAACTCATGCGTTGTACCAATTCTGGACTACTGTGCTCCATAATGGCTCAATTTAGACTGGGCATATTCCCACTTGCAATAGGTTGATTTTGTGGGCTTGAAGTCGAAGACAGGAAATGTGTCTTCTGTCAAAATTCACCAGAGGATGAAGCATTCTTTATGTTTAGTTTATAAAGTGATCTAAGGAAAGCATTTCTCGATAAAATAATAACTCTAACACCTAACTTTAGTCATATGAACATATGATAAATTGCAATATTTAATATTTATCTAACCCCCGTCCAAAAGTCATATAGACACACTGTATCGAGACGCCCATCTGTCCGGTGAGTCATTTTTACTTCGGTATACTAGTAGTAGCATTCACAATAACATATATCTATTTTTTTTTAAAAGCCATTGTACTCAAACACATGGTGTGAACTTATAAGTAAATATTTATAATATAATATTGTAAAATCTAATATCAAAGTCAAAATCCGTATTTCACGATGATAACATTCACATCCGCGAAACGTGACGATGATGTCGATAGTAACTTGCAACAAAACGAATTCAAAACTAAAATGATTTACATCCCAAATAGCTAAACGTGTTTCACAAAGGTCTAAATTACGTACACACCTCAGTTATCAGGGTTATTTCGTCTGTAATCAGATTCAGTAGTAACGTGGTAATTTTCTTGCAACACAGGTTAGCCCAAATGGTATATTTCAAAATATTGCCCCCTTCCAACGCACATGTGCGAACGCCTTCAACCTATACAGATCAACACTAGTAGCATCTAGTAGCAGACGATCGTCTTTATATTAGGCAATCAATCAATCTCTCTCTCTCTCTCTCTCTCTCTCTCTCTCTCTCTCTCTCTCTCTCTCTCTCTCTCTCTCTCTCTCTCTCTCTCTCTCTCTCTCTCTCTCTCTCTCTCTCTCTCTCTCTCTCTCATTAATACGTATTTAATGATTCCTTGCCATAATATATATTTACAACTACACAATGAAGATTAGGGCGAAATATATACTTTATTCAAGAAGGTAGAAGGAACAGCATCTATATAGCAATCAACCTTTGCCCTTGTGGCCAACAAATACATCTATTAATAAATTCGAGCGTATAACAAGCAATGTCCATCACAATTCACTCAACCTCATGAATGTGGTTTTATATCAGAGAGGCATGGCTCCTTGAGTGACAAGAAGACACAATCAAGTTAGTTATAGATTCAGATACTCTGTTACTACAGAAAGGTAATACTATACATATGTAACAATGGACCACTGATGACATTGACATAAACACTGTCAAGATCACATTGGTTAGTTATTGTTATTGTTTGTTATACTAGTACATATATAACTACATTGTCAAAGGTTTGTGTAAAAGTTATTTAATTCACTGACCATTTCTATGATTGCAGACAATTAATCTGAACCAGATATGTCCATCTTTCTTCTGTTGTGGTAGGAAACTAGTACTGACCAGGCTTCCGAAATGCAAGTTTAATTGTACGTTTTCCCCAAACTTTATTGATAACAGATAAATATCTTGAATAAAACTGTCAATTATATCATTTGCTTAGAGCAGTACTACTATACAGGAAATGAAAGATTCCCCTACAATAAACATAACATACTATCGAACGAAATTATAAGTTGATTGAATAGTTAAAACAGTAGGACTACTAGATAGACTAAGTCTTAGTCAAAAGTAGGTAAGTTAATAAACAGGGTCAGTCTAAATATAGACCTAAAGTTTATTTATCGTTTTCTTTGCCCCATATTTTATTATGCTTGTAGTGATGATAATTCGGATATGTCGTTCTCATGCTACCGCATTACTTAGTCATTACCATGGAACAGACGTATGACTGTAAAAGACGGAGAAAGTGTTGCATTACTTGGGTTATAAAGACTTTAAGAAAAATTCACGTACATTAATATTTTTAATTATGTATAACGATGAAAATGGCAATGGAATCAGTAAACGTCTTAATTTGTATGTTATATGAAGTATTTGTGGTCTTAAACTACTCTACCTATGCAAGTACATTTAGACAGTGCGATATTACAGTAATGGTTGCCTAGAAACGACATATAGTACTATTTATGTGATGAAGTCATCATATTCTAATTCATTCACCTTTTCTTACCATTCATTCATCCACCCACTCGTTCACCCAACCGAAATGAGGGTCTCCATACTATGTTTTCTTTTAAAGATAGGTCAAAATGATATCAAAATAAAACCATTTTAGAAGCCAATATGACCACCGACTACAGTGTTCTCTATGGTCAAATAATACAGGTCCAGGAACTAGGTTTCAAATTGTAAAGCTTGGATATATTGTAAGAACTTTATTTCAGGGAAAGAGTTCCTTAGGCACATTCTACAAAAAACCATAGTGCTGCATTAACTGATCATTAGTATGAAATTTGCTTCAATTGATTCTTGTAATTGGCAACAGTAAGACTATGATCAATAATTGTCATATGATGATGACGATGGTCAGTCAGTGCATCACTTTAACTGCGTTAGTCAATTTTGTAGTTTTTATATCTAGAGTCGTAATTTTCAACCGCATCTACTTAACAACTAAGGAAATGGTCAAACTACCCACCTCTATATATAATTGGCCCTCAGTGAATACACTCTATCGGGTCCCCATGTTATCGGTGCGTCAACACTGAACGTCTCTCCAACCTTGGGGTCAAGGCCATACTTGAAGCATTGGTGTTGAGTTGAGGAGGATTGGGTCTCAAATTTGATGACACCTTTACCTGGATTATGCCAACCAATCAAATCACCAGCCTCCACACAGAAACGATCTTCATCTGAGCAAAGTTCGATCTATGTAAATAAGCGTGAGAAATGATATCGTCATATATTAACGTAAAACACACATATCAGTGTATTATGATGGTAATTTCACTAACTCATATCATGATTATACATGCTAAAGTGCTTCGAATATAGAAAGCAAAAAGAGCTTTAAAAAATTCATATTTATATACCACAGTGTTCATGAAATCGTACACTTTATTAGCAATGGCTTGAGCAATATATTTGATTATTGTTTTCTTTGTTTCGTTCCCTCCCTCCCAAAGTGCATAGCCAAACGTATTGTGCTATGCGACGGTTATAATATAACGTAGAAGTTAGGTAGGTTAGCTGTAAATGCAGTAGCTGTGTTGTGTTGTGTTGTGTTGTGTTGTGTTGTGTTGTGTTGTGTTTTGTTGTGTTGTGTTGTGTTGCGTTGCGTTGCGTTGTGTTGTGTTGTGTTGCGCTGTGTTGTGTTGTGTTGTGTTGTGTTGTGTTGTGTTGTGTTGCGCTGTTTTGTGTGTATGTGTGTAAGGGTCACCCTATTTTTTCTGTTTCCAATTACCCGACCCAAATTTTCAGAATAAACTAGTTTCTAGACTGTCGATGTCATCCACATTCATGGAGGCGATGACAACACAAACAGAGCATTTTTTCGAGACGGAAATCATTCAAGTTGGGGGGGGGGGGGTCTGAAAACATGATAATTGTGTATAGAAGCTAGGAAAGGGCAGGTTAATAAGAATCCAATAAAAAAGAAGATTGTGAGGAGGAAAATGACATGCAAGATTGAGAGGAGGAAAATGACATGCAGAGAAATATGAAGAAGATGAATTTTTATTTCTTTACTTGTTCATTTAAAAAATCGACCGACCAACCAATTGGAGCAATGAAAAAATAATGAGAAACATAAAAACTTAAAAACATCTCAAGAAGCTATTTAAAACCTAACCTGGACATAGGAAATATATTAATATAGGTTGACAGTTTGGAGTGAATAGATGTAGGCAATTTATTCACACAGAATTGCCACAAGACATTGGATATGAATATAATTCACCCATCATGTGGAGTCATGATGGGTGAATGGCTAGCGTGACCGACTTGGAATCTACAGGTTGCAGGTTCGAGCCCCGTCGCTGCCTGCTGTTTGTTTCTGAGTGGCTAAAGTCCTTGGGCAAGATTTGAACCACGGCTGTGCCTCAGTCAACCCTGTATAACTGGGAACCTGGTAGGATGTAGGTTGCAATGTGAAGGCTTTAATCCTATGCGCTTAAATGGCTGCAATGGATTGTATGCTCCCCGGGGAGTTGAGGAAGACTAAAGGGCCGTTGTGCCATTCTGATCCGAGCCAGGGGTAATAATTGTAAAGCGCTTTGAGCACGGAGTGGGAAAGCGCTATATAAGAAACCAACATTATTATTATTATTATTATTATTAATATAATCAATATTAATTACCAGAATGTAAGCAATATCAAAAGAATCACTACTCATGCGTTCATGGTTGCACGTTACTACACAATCGTTAACATAATGAACAATAGCCTAGATAAAAGGTTCTTGAAACGTTTCAGTTCAAACTGATTAACATATGTAATTTCAAACTTACCGAAATGTAGCCTAAATTACTATCATCCACTACGACCTCAGTTTGTCCAACCAATTCCATTGTACAACTTCCCTCACTTGCTGGACGCCATACTTGGAGATAAACAGTCCCTTTGCCACCGGCATATAATTCCCACCCGGTTATTACACCTATGAAAGAAAACGCACAGAGTTTTAGTATGGTTTTTATTGTCATCAGAATGAATATATCATACTTTTACATCTTATGCTCACACGTCAACAGTTAGGCTATTTTAGACAGAAATGGTGTGCAAATGAACAATGTATAGTATTGAAGCGAGCTTGTAGGTGTACCTTGAGCAATCTATCAAAACAGACCATTTTCTACGGTACCTATGAATTATGGGTAATACTGACAAGTTTGGCGTTCGACAGCCGCGCTGTCTAATTGAACCTCAGGCCACTATTCGTTGGTGGTCTGTGCTTGAACGTAAATAAACCAATGCTGTTGCGCGATAGTTTGTTCTCATGTCATATTATCAGTACCGGACACATCCCTAAAGGGATGTGCTACCTCTGGACTGTGATGTTTAGTTATCAAATCACTCCAAAAGTTGCCACATGAAAACTTGTATCTCTTCCTTTTGAAAAAAAATAAAGTAATCTGGGATTCGCTATATTGTTCCTTAAAGAATCTGGTTCAAGGAAATCGAGAATATTTAAGTTTTCCATATAGATAACACAATATTCTGTGGCGGCCATTTTTGATACCAATAGTCATTATTCTGACCTCGTTTTCACATTTTTACGGTGGTCTGACTTTCTTTTCATGATTTTAACTATGTAGGGGTTAGCACTTTCGTAAATTGATTCTTGGGATGTTCATTGTCAAGGCGCATACTAAGTTAACTTAGATTAGAATGGAAATGAACAAAGATTAAGGAAAGATTCATTAAATATTCAAAAGAAATGTTGATCTATTTATCATCTCTGGTCATCAATGATAATTTACTACATTGCAATTACATATTGCACTTAATTACGATTGTAATATGTCGCTACAGACATGCTCAATTCAAAAGCTAATGGTCAGTATGGACTCACCATCGGTCGAAAAGGCAAGTCTTTTATCTACAAAAACTTGTCCGGATCCCGAGTCTACATAAGCACGGTTTTTAGGTTCAAATCCAATGCCAGCTATTTGAGAAAAAAATCAGCATCACAGATTATTCACAAGGAAAATAATATAGTGATAAGTGACAAATGAAATGGCAATCCGTCTTTTAATACTGTTGAGCTTGGTAGTTTCAGAAGAAATCTTGCTTAGTTTATTTTTCATAAAGGTTGGATTGGATATGAAAAGGACAATCTCCATGGTATTTGAAACAAATCTATTTTGGGATAATGTGTTTATAATATAGTGTAAGCCCCATATTCGTATGTACAATGATCGACCAAACATAAAAACATGACTTTCACCAGTACAAACAAGTGTGCACAACATGAGTATTCGACCGTCTTGTTTTCATGTTATTGAATTTAGTTTCCGAAATAAAAAGCAAAAGGCTATTTTCATCCATGACTCTGTACTATTATCTGCAAATTTGCGTACACGTGGTTATTTCTATACATAGCATTGCCAGGTTTTTATGCCGGCAATGCATACTCTGCACTGTGAGGTCGATATAATTTCGAATCAGGCAGCACGATGTTTTTTTTATGTCACACACATTTGTTGTTACAAATAGCATACTACACTGATAGCGTGCAAACCATATAGAATCACAATTCTTTTCTCACGGTGAATAACAATTACAAATCAAAATCTCTGTCAGATGAAAAATGAATAACAAAACAGAAAACTATTTCTTTGTGTTGGCAGTGAGATATCAAAACCAAGAAATGAAATAAAAATGTGCCAATGGAATGAAACACAAGGTGACAGGAACACAAGGGATGTTTTTTAATGAAATAATGTCGAATTCAATTCTCTTTTACTTTAATGTATTCTTTTACCTTTGTGTATACACATGTACAAACGAAAAGCATTATCTTCCATTATCAAAAATGGATTTATTTACAGATATGTAATATATTAGTCTTCCCCTGTTCATATATTTATTGTTCCGTGTATGGTTTAACCCTGTTTCATGTATGAGTAAAAAATGAACGAGAATATATATTTGTTTACTCACTATCGTAACGGGCAGCCAGTGAATACACTCTATCGGGTCCCCATGTTATCGGTGCGTCTATACTGAACGTCTCTCCAACCTTGGGGTCAAGGCCGTACTTGAAGCATTGGTGTTGAGTGGAGGAGGATTGGGTCTCAAATTTGATAACACCTTTACCTGGATTATGCCAACCAATCAAATCACCAGACTCAGCTCTGATACGCTCACCAGGGTCGAGATCAACCTGTACAAAACGAAAATATGCTACATTCTCATGCTTTCATTGACATAGTCAAATATCTTCTCTAATACTACAATACAGAGATACTATATTATACATATATATCTGTGTGTGTGTGTCTTGCTGCATATCTGTCTGTCTGTCTGTCTGTCTGTCTGTATGTCTGTCTGCCTGCCTATCTGTCTGTCTGTCTGTCTATCCATCTGTCTGTCGGTCTGTCGGTCTGTCTGTCTGTCTGTTTGTCTGTCTGTCTATCTATCTGTCTGTCTGTCTGTGATAACGATAATAACATCTCAAACTTACTGAGATGTAGCCTAAATTACTATCATCTACTGTCACCATGGTTTGTCCAACTAATTCCATTGTGCAACTTCCCACACTTTCAGGACGCCATACTTGGAGATAAATAGTCCCTTTGCCACCAGCATATAAATTCCATCCTGTTACTTCGCCTATCACAAAAAACCCACAGGGTTTTAGCATGGTTTACATTAATTATAATCAGAAAGGCATATGTCTTAAGATTACACCCATATACACATATTATGTAAAGGTTGGGCGGTTTTTGCAGGAGCAATGTAATTAAACAACAATATTATAAAAGCCTGTAATGCAGAATTGGAAATTACAAAGACCGAAATAAAGTGGCCAAATGGATAATAATTGGACATTCATTTTAGATTTGGATTAATAAAACAATTTTACCATGTTTTTCAAAAAGCGTGAAACAGCCTCGACCAATAGTGTGTTTATATGTCGATAACTTGCAAAATCAAAAAAAGTGTGTCAAACGTTTCTTAGTGTACATAAACTAACAAACATCTTAGAGAATTTATTGTTCAACTGCCATCAATTTATGGACATATCAATCCACCAGTTTGGAGGGGGACATTAAAGTTGAATAAATAAATAATTGCGTGATCAAGGAACGTAGTAGACGGATCGAAATGTCATTTTCATTTGCAATTTAACATTCCAAAGTAATCGTGTTGTACTGTCCAACAAACAACTTACAAGAATTTGTTTTGCTACTTATCAAGTTTCAAACACGAACTTGGTGTGTTGTTTCAGATTGTTTTTTTTTCAAGTAGAAAAAATATAGCATAATTGTTTTATAAATTCGCAAAATTGATCCATCAACTATCACAATTATTTGAAACTTTGTGGTTATGACCAAATCATCAGAAAATAATGTTCATGCAAATACAATGCAATTGTTTCACATTGCAAGTGAAATTGGTATGGGCTATTATATAATATTTAAATCGACAGACAGCTACGCATGTATATGAGATGAATTTAACATAATTTAAAATAAGGATGGACTCACCACTAGACGAAAAGGCAAGTCTTTTGTCAACAAACACTTGTCCGGATCCCGAGTCTACATACACACGGTTTTTAGGTTCAAATCCAATGCCAGCTATTTGAAAAAAAAAAGTCAAATCTGATTTGATATCACAATTTTTCTTTAAATGTTTTTATAAAAAAAAAATCAAATTCACTTCTTTTGTTTGTTTGTTTTCAGAATAGAAACAACCATAAAATGACATTTTCGTTGAATTAAAATATTGCAAACAAGCATTTTTTACTAAAACGAATATGTCTATTCAAGCATTCTTCCCTCATAATAGTATTTCATATTTACTCACCCTCGTAAACGGCTGCCAGTGAGTACACTCTATCAGGTCCCCATGTTATTGGACCGTTCACATCGTATGTCTGCCCAACAGTGTTGTCGAGGCCGTACTTGAAGCAATGGTTTTGAGTTGTGGAGGATAAGTCGGTATCAAATGGGATGACGCCTGTACTTGGATTATGCCAGCCAATCAAATCACCAGCCTGAACTATAATATGCTCACTAGGGTTCAGATCAATCTATGTAAATTGACAATATGCTAATTTACACACTTTTATTGCAATAATTATTTTAGACTTCTATGTCAAGATACTTACTACACTATGTCATTTATTTTGGGGAGGTATACGAGATTTAAAGGTTGCTATGAAATACTATATTTTCGCTTAAAGTTTATTTTCACTGTTTTCGTTGGTGCGATTGTCCGGTAAAAAGAAAATCCCTTTAAAATAATGTTTCTTCATAACCATGCTCACCTTTCTAAATTAGGGATAATTAGGTCAAGTAAATACAGACAATTTGTCTTTTCAGTGAAAATCAAATCTCTTGAAAATGAAGTATTTGACAATAGTTACCTACTCTTGTGTGCTGAACTATAATTTTCAGTATGAAAAGACAAACAAGAAATGGGTGTATTTCTAATTGCATAATTGTGTGCTTCCTCACCGTGATGTCGCCAACATTACTACTGTCAACGTTGAGCTCAGTTTGTCCGACTAATGTCAACCGACAGCTGCCCGCACTCTCAGGACGCCAAACCTGAAGAAACACCGTCAATTGAGCACGAGTGTATACTTTCCACCCAGTGACTACCCCTGAAAAAGACACAATCTCAACCGTGAATTTTTTTCACTTAATATTAAAAGATGAATACTATACACATATTGTTTATGTCTGACTATGAAGGCACTAGTTGATGTCTATTAACCCATGGTTTGTTATATAGCAATTATTTCCCGAGGCTGGATATCAAAGGAAATAGTCGCTACATAACAACACGGTGGGTATGTGACGCTTCCTTGTGCCCGAATATGGGCAGGCAATAAGTCTTTCATAACGCATCACCTTCTCAGTCTAAAACAAATCCCTGAAGCCTCATGAATATTGCCCTAGGGAAATAGAGCGGCACTAGTGCCCTATTATGCAAATTGAGGTTACTATGGGCCAATAGTTCTTACCACGTGATACGACCTAAGTATATCACTGAAGGCTATATGAAAACGATGTGTTATAATTTACAATAGTCAATACATGCAGTGTGAAATAATCGTTGCTGTATACAGCGTGACAAAAACATAGTGGAAAGGTTGGACACAAACATGACAGACTGTGATGTCCATTGTAATGCCTTCTTATTCATCTTGTGAAAACTTAAAAAGAAATAATGGCGTAATGTTAATAAAGACGAACAATAAACCTTTGAAACCATCACTAATAGGTTCTGTAAAACATAATGTTATATAAGAATGAAAACTAATCTCAAATAAAGTGGAATCAGTGTGTGCTTACCATTTTCGGGAAAAGCAATTCTTTTATCAACAAACGTTTGATCACTTCCACTGTCTACTATTCCTCGGTCCTTGTTACACCATCCGACTGTGTCTTCTATTTGAAGAAAGCATTGATTACATACATACATGCATACATACTGTAACAAATATGAAAGTGGACACAGAGGGCGTGCGAGATGAGCATTACTGGAGGAGTGGATATGTTCGTTGAATGCAAAAAGATGGTAGAAGTCATGTACAAGTATTAAAAGGGGAATGTCTGTCTGTCTGTCTGTATGTCTGTCTGTCTGTCTGTGTGTCTGTCTGTCCGTGTGTACATACATACATACATACATACATACATACATACATACATACATACATACAGACACACAGACACACATACATACACACCCATACATACATACATACATACATACATACATACATACCTACTTACATAGTATTACCTACCTACATACATACATACATACATACATACATACATACATACATACATACATACATACACACACACGTACGTACATACATACATACATACATACATACATACATACATACATACATACATACATACATACACACGTACGTACGTACGTACGTACGTACGTACACACATACATACATACATACATACATACATACATACATACATACATACATACATACATACACACAGACACACATACATACACACCCATACATACATACATACATACCTACTTACATAGTATTACCTACCTACATACATACATACATACATACATACATACATACATACATACATACATACACACACACGTACGTACATACATACATACATATATACATACATACATACATACACACGTACGTACGTACACACATACATACATACATACATACATACATACATACCTATCTATCCACCTACCCACCTACCCCCATACACACACATATTCACTTCAAAGGGGTGCAAAAAGTTGTTATTGATCTTGAAGACGAGTGTAAGGTATACGCTAAATGTCGGATAGAAAGTTTGACTATGATATTATTCTTGTAGATATCTGATCATGAATCGTGTCCATTGTGTTCTTGTGTGATATATTGTAGCAATCGGCAACCTACCTCCTTGTACGCTGTTCAGTACGAAGGTGAAAAGAACCAGAGCGAAGATTTGGAACAAGCCATTCATCTAGAGGATTTGAAGATACCGATATGAATTCATAAGCGTCACAACATTTTCATAAGAAACTTTCATGACAAACCTTCATAACAAACTTGGGAGGGAGAGACTTTAAATGAATGCATGCGATGTGACCGTATATGACGAACCAACCAGGGTATCTCGGGATGTAATCGTCAATTTAGCGCCATTAGTTAACGTCATCACGTAAAGGAATACACATTTATGATTTAGTTAACATTTGAACACACAGCCAATGACTTTTCAATGGTTTGATAGTCAACTAATAGCTTGGAAATCATTTATGCATGTATACACATATGTCTGTCCGTCCCTACATCTGTGTCTATTTGTTGGTATGTGTCTGCATGTGTGTATTTTTTTTTAATTATTTATTTTATTTATTTATTTATTTATGTGTGTGTGTGTGTGTGTGTGTGTGTGTGTGTGTGTGACCGACCGACCGACCGACCGACCGACCGTGTGTTTCCGTATTTTCCCACCTGTATATCCAGAGAATAAAATGTACCACATATTAAACAGGAACTTTGAATAATTCAAAACGATAGTTTATTTCTCTTATAACTCACTTTATTTCAAAGGCTGGAAACACTGTTCACAGTGTTGTGATATACATTACTATTACATAGAGTCATTCGTTGTGGTCAGTGTGATAACTATACAACACGGCAATGTACTAAAATAACATATGTATACCATCAAATATAGGGATTAATCAATGACGGGAAACTAGGGAGCATCGAAATAAGACAAGCAAACCTATGTGTATGTTGCAAGTAAGGTAGGCCCCAGTTCGAATTCAACATTGTAGCATAGATAGTTGTTCAAGTTATTGTAATCTTTTTGGCTTTTACTGTACATTTACTGATTCTGTAACTTAACCGTGTCTGAGTTAAAATCTATTCATCTGAATTTCGATTCTGTCTATAATTAAGCAATAACCCCCGCCGAAGGCGGGTATACACGAGATTTTGGTACAATTCGCGACATATAGCACGAGCCGAATGGCGAGTGCTATATGGAGCGAATTGTACCAAATTCGAGTGTATACCCACCTTCGGCGGGAGCTATTGCTATTATATTATATCAAAATGTGTGTATATTTCTTCTAAATGTGATTCTGTGCTTATTTATATGCCCGAAAAGGCAAATTCGCACGTACAGAAAAAGATCGTCGGTAATAGATCGTCGGGAACGAGCATATTTTAATGAGTGGATACGTTCACGTAGCCCCCACACACACTGCATGAACACAACCATACACTGCATTGCAATGTATTGCATTGCATTGATAAGTTACTTTATTTACATCATATAATGCATAACGAAAACGCGTTGAAAACTAGCAACAAAGAAAAGGGGGTAAGAGGTCAAAGAAAGTAACAATTTTGTTTGATTTTTCATACTAGTAAGAACAATACAATCTTGTACACTGCTAAAAATAGATGTCTCGGCGTTGAATCGGAGAAAGCGCGAGACAGTAAATCAGAGACGCGACGTTACACAGTCTACTTTAATTTAATGGGTAACAAATTGAACATTGACCGAACCTGAAAATGTACAGTTTCGAAATAATCCTGACGCACCTTGACTTATGGTTAAAAGTTGAATCGGTGTTGCTTGATTCAACGCGTAACGAGAGTAGGACGCTGAGACGGCTCGTTGCATTGGGAGAACTTGTACCTTATCAGTGATGTTGAAGCCACTGATCGATCGTTGCTTTCGATCGCAAGGTCATCAGTGGAATTATTTGGACTACTGTAACCCAAACTATTGTACAGGATACCTGACACACCTTTACTCTGGGGAAGTGTTAACTTATTGGTATAAAAACGAACACATTCAACTTGTATGTACTATTCATATGCTAGTTTAGGGGCCCATTTTACCACTGCCAGCCGTGGTAAAATGGGATTTTACCACAGTTATTATCCAATCAGAATGGCGCATAGTAGCATGATATAATATAATATTGTTTTTTGACCACTTTGAACTGTCTTTAACGATAATCACAACTATAGGGAACAAGTCATAGTCTCTGTCAACTACCGTACTTTCAATTATGAGGATTTCTCAGAAACGTGTTCAAATCCATACAACAACGTGATATAAAACGACGAGTTGTTTCTTTTGATTAAAGGAAGTGGAGTAACAGATGTAGGATGTAGAAGTTATGTACGACAAAACAGAATGCTTCTTGGTGTGGTGTTACCTTAGTTTTCGAGAGGTTGCGGCTTACAGGATTACAGAATCGACAATATATAAATACAAAACACACATAGCAAGCGACACAGATTTACATTAATACTAACTGTATGTTCAATTAAGATGATATAATAAATGTTTGAGTGGGATTCAGTTTTAATGCTTGTCGTTATCTTTTATCAGATTATTCGCTAAGAGTACACACAAGATTTTAATATGTTCACCATACTTACTTAGGGTAAGAAGGAAGACATACTATAAACTAGTCTAGATGGCAAATGTTTACAGAAGGGATATAAGTGTAACAGTTGCAGGCAATTAGCATATCATATCTACTCTTACGATTGGACGCAAATGTAGTCAATATTGATAGCATTATCTTTATTAAACAAGAAAGTACTAAAAATGTAAATCTTTGCATATATTCGTCCTGTACCTTTTCCTGCAAATAAAGTATTTTTTCCGATTTCAGTCAACAGTGATATTATACTATTAACTAGATTAGCTGTTCCGCGCTTGAAATAAAGGAGAAATCAATCAAATACTAATTATAACTATGTGTCTGATACACTACAACCATTGGTCAGGATGTATAATTTAACATGAGATAATTCTCTTCGTGGAACACCCATATAATTAGTCCTTGAACGTGGAGTTGTCTATCAGTTAACGAATAATACACTATTTCAAAGCTATACTTTTGAGCTCCTGTCCTCTGTCAAAGTATTATGTAAAACAAAAACTGACTCGCAGTTGAATATACAATGCTAGTTTCATAGACACGTTTTGTGTTTGCAGTTGTGAAATGAAATTGCTGATATGTAACACATGAAATCAATTGGGATAATAAGTACGTAATACAGTCTATAAGATGCAACCTGTTAAAGTGGCAACACTTGTTTGTGGTACATCAAGGTGACCAAACCTCAGCTGAATGTTAAGAGTTATATTTTCAAGTTTTCATCGTTGATATCCTGACGGCCGGAATCAGTATTGGTTTGAACGAAGAGAATTTAAAAAAAAAAAAAGGAATGTTATCAGAATACTCACCTCGCCAAGCTTTCGGAAATCGGCCTCAAAGCACAAGTAAATCGTTGACAAGTGATTACTCTCGCCAACAAGGTGGAGAATTACAGCGTAAGATGTATCAATTTATATCTTTTTTGCATTAACATTACATTTATAGCCACCAATCAACGTGTTACAACTCTTCAAATCAATACAAAGGGAATTCTCGAGATAGGGGTGCTCTTCCACCACGCCCAAAAAATACGGTTGCACTGGCTTGCAGCTATATAGATACCCCTGCCATTGATTTTCATATATTCCTTTGCAAAAAAGTATACCACGTGATATGAATGATTTTCAGGAAACCTCTCAAAGGTGTCCTAAGTCAGGACAGTTTGAGGACGGTTTCGGGACGCGTTTTCGTCTACACGCGCTTCAAACTATCCTGAATCCTACCTCAGGTAGGATTGTCAGTGCCGTGTAGACAGGGCTAATGTGACAATTGTGAATTTTTGAGCTATTTATTAGTTTGAAATTTATCAATTTTTTGCAACCTTTGTTTTTGTTTTGGGGTGTCGTATGGCTCTAACTACTATGGTTGCTACTACCTGTACTAGTATTAGTAGTACTAGTATGATTTTTATTTTCTGAAGAAATGTAGAAATCTATCACAGAGTTTATAAAACAGACAACCAACATGTGTTAACTTGTAAATTGTAAAGTGTTTGAAATGTATCCATTTTGTACACACGAATGTGTGTGAGCCATCCATTGACACTGTGTACGCTACCCATACCACACTATAGTACTGCGTGCAGTAGTTACGCTCGTGGTCGACCATCTAGTTTTACTAACAATTACATATTAAAGCATTTTCTGAAACTTTTAGAGAAATTACTATAATGCCAATATTGTTTTCTAATGACGTTTAACGTGAATATCATGACGTTTAACGTCTCATCTCAGAAGTGCAATAATTTAATCCCTTCTGACTTTTTCTCCAGCACAGCCTTGCTACTTTCTTCTGCTGTGTTAAGCATCATATGTACTGTTCTCATATATGAAAGTAAAACTAAAGAAGACTTGGTAGCTTTATGAACGACAACTTACATAATAATATTATAAAACAATACTGAATAAATACTATAATATTATTGTAGTGGAGATGAACTTTCATTATCTGATTAATAAAATACAATATTACATTTAATGATTATTCATGAAATTCATTTTTTTTAAAGTCATACAAGTCAACCATGCATGTTATAAATAGCCTGAAAGTGACAGACTGAGCAATAGTGGGACAATTCTGTTAAGACAGAGAGTAAACAGTTCAGCTTGTATCAGGTTTGTTAGAATTGTGGATTTCTTGAACACTGCATGTATATGTATAACCGGTGTTATTTGAGTCATGACGTCATTGAATGAAAAGACACCTATTATAATTAACTCATCGGGTCTACAAAATCTTCCTAGGATGTTAACAAGTAAATACCAATTCAGCTAACAAGGCCTGTTATGACTTTTGTACATTTTGATTGAGTTTGCATGTAAACTGTCGTTTCATATAAGTTTCATTCCACTATACCGCCAATTTTAACACTTCACTCTATAAATAGCCTATTTAAATGATAGGTGCCTAGGCATAATATCACGCATTTACGCCTGGATGTTAATTTATGCGTATTGCATATGGAGGAAGCGGTCGGGTGGGGACCAAACATTTGCACACACTCAAATGAATCCTAACAGACAGAGAGGGAGACAACGAGACATACACATCTAGATAGACACAAGCATAACATAACCTTCTCTTGCAACTAATGGATACAAGCCACTTAGTGATCACAGAAACCAAGCACAGACAAAAAGATTCAAGAGAAATACCTGCATTCTATGTGGTTCACAGCCATTTTAAATAAAAATAAACACACTGTAAGTACAAACAAAAGCTACGGCCATACCCTTAGCAACAGCTTAATGACAGCAAACTTTGCAAAGGCAAGAATAAGAAAGAAAATGGGAATTCAGAAATTAACACAAATATGCATAGCAACAGTAATCATGTCCTTAGAAAACTTTTAATTAATAAACGTGAAATGAAATAAATGTAGTAGTATCAACCGTCAATGTAATAACATACAAACAAAATAGTCCGAAAATGTAATTATATCAATCATAAATGTACTAATATCAGCCTTACATGTATTAACATCAACCATCTATATCATAACGCCAGCTGTACATGTAATAATATCAATAATAAATGTAATAACGTCAGTTATACATGTAATAACACCACGCATAAAGGTAATAACGTCAGTCATACATGTAATAACATCAAACATGAATGTAATAAATTAAAACAAAAAGTAATAATAGTCGCCTATGACTGTTATAAGGCGCGAGATGAATAGTTGAATGTAGGACAAAAATCTAAATTCTTTTACTTTGGGGATGGGGGTTGAGAAATCATTTTTGGTTCTCATCCACATTTCAAAGTGTACTGTATGATATGTCAATGACTATAATACATGCGCCGCTATGCAATCCTGTCAGCACTTGGAGGTGAGAACTACATTATTTTGAGTCACAACTTGTGTTGGGACTAAAGCAACTAACGAGTTGTAATTAACACCGATTGTAGTAGTCGGACTACAGAGACCTAAGCATAAGAATTTAGTTTCTCATCCTTCTTTGAACTATTGATCTCGCCCATAAATGACTCGAAAGTGAAAGGCTAAGCGATAGTGGCACGTTTCTGAGTTAAGAAACTGGGTAAACCGTTCAGCTAGGGGGCCTTGTTAGTATTGTGTGTTTCTCGAGCACTCCGTGTATACGTGTAACCGGTGGTATTTCAATCATGACTTCATTGGATGCAAAACACCCTATCATAAACAACTCATCGGATCTACAGAATCTTCTTAGGTTTCCAACAACAAGTAATTACCAATTCAGCTAACAAGGCAATTTTTTGTACATATTTGGTAGATTCAGCAGGTCAAGAGAGATTAAGGAGTAAAGGGTCGTTTCATAATCCTCATACCGCCACTTTTACACTTTTACACTAGAAATAACTTTGTAGGTGTGTAGGCAGCACAAAGCCGACAGATCTTTACTGGGCGTTAATGTATGGTCGTTGCGTATGGACGAGGTGGGTTGGGGGACAAACACATATACACATTCAGACGTAATAAATGAAGTGAGGACTTGAGTAGCGCCAAAATGGAATATAGTGCCTTGAAGGCAAGCAGGAAGATCTTGAACTTTATACGAAGTTGTATTGGAAGCCAGTGGAGTTTGAAGAGTACTGGGGTTATGTGATTGATTTTTCTTGTTCTAGTAATTAATCGTGCCGATGCGGTTGGAGCACATTCGAGTTTCCTTAGACACGTGACGGGTATACCATGTAGGAGCGAATTACAGTAGTCAAATCTTGGTGTTACAAATGCGTGAACCAGTAGTTTTCTTTCGTCTTCACAGAGTTGTTGAGTTATTTTGCTGGTGTTTCGGATGTGGTAATATGCAGCTTTGCAGACCAGGTTTCAAACGGCAGGGGTTGGCAGTACTCCAATTTTCATGGATGGCGTGTCAAGCTTGATGATGTTATTATTTGAGCCAATTATAAGCATGTTTTATTGGGATCAGTTTCATAAGTATAGAGTATGAATTAGGTGGCGTGACAGAGCGCATGCTCATAAAATGATACATTTTATCTCACTGACAATGTAATCACAAATCAACATCAATGTCGGATGAGACTGAAGATTCAAATACAAAACTGTTTAATTAGGAACACAGTGAGATACACTAAAAATTGTATATGCAGTGCGTGTAATCACTGTCTGTGTTTTAATTTGGGTAATTCGCAATAAATAATGTTGTATGACACGTAAAAACATTGTACCGCCTAAGGTTGCATCTCTAGTAAAGTGACATCATTTCAGTAGTACCCATCCATATTTAGTCAGACTTTATCTCTAATATCGAACTATAAAACTTGAATGACCGAATTTGAATTTAGAATATCGATGCAGTTGATGTAAGTGTATTTTTTCCTTTTCATATATTATTATCCACGTGAAATAAACAAAAAAACAACAAGTTTTCTAACCTGGGATGGCGCTAAACAATGCCAACAGACGATGACCTAGCATGACCTCGTGACACGAAACGGTAGGGTTTTGGCATGAAATTCAATTCACAACAAAGGTATTGCATTAGAGGTCACAATATATAGTTTGTCGTCCATTCTACCCACACATAGCTGTACATTTGGTGAAGACGTCTGTGTGTGTGTTTGAAAGACAACCTTGAAGGTAGGTCAAGTTATTGAAGTTGTGACGTCATCATGGTCTGTGAAACCAACTCACTGCAAGAACTACACTCACAAATGTAAAAAAAAAACTAGGTGGGGCAATGCGAAGTGTCTTGTATGTGTCTTCGTTCACTTCTACGCCATCTTGAATTCAGGATGTTCTTATATTGCAAACAGTGTTAAGAGGCATTGTGTTATCAACGCTATCAATTCAAATCATAATGAAAGTAGTTGAGAACTGGAAATTTAAAGAAATCGGTCTTGTTATAGAAATATCCGTTCTTAAAAATCGACGACATCATGCAAGTGAGGTGGAACCAAAATCATTCGAAGTTACTCTCATGTGCCGCTCACCGAGGTCAAAGGCGGGGAAAATCATAATTTGTCACGTTCACAACTTTGTACAGTTACTTTTTGGTTATGGCGAGACTGAATAGAGAAACGTTTTGATCTGGGTGTATGTATGTATGTAATATGTATGTATGTATGTATGTATGTATGTATGTATGTATGTATGTATGTATGTATGTGTGTGTGTGTTTATGCGTGTGTGTATATGTGTGTGTGTGTGTGTGTGTGTGCGTGTGTGCGTGTTGTGTGCGCATGAGGTTCACTCGGCAGAGATATTACAATAATTATATAGAAAAGGAACTAAAAGCGTGTAGTCTACATGAGACTGTGACATGCAATGTGGCACACAATGTGATATCTTATGCGATGTTTCCTGCTTTGCTTCTTACGAAAAAAATCAAATTAATTTGACGTGATAATGTAATCGTTAATATGCTCTTTTACTCTAAATGTTATTTTGTCAGCAAAGAGATTTTAAATAATCATGTGGGTACACAAGACTAGGGGCTTATTCCTATGAATATTTATTTAAAAGCAAGATAACCCAATCTTTTTTTTTTAATTCACCCGAGGAAAGCGTGACGTAAAATTGAGTTGAAATTTAGCACCATGCATGACGGAACACAATTACCAATCAAGTTGGCAAATGGCCCTATTTCACCCTTCTAATCGGGTATAGTCCAAGCCAGCCATGCTAACCATTCGACCATTATTACTCCACTGATGTGTGTCAGCAACGTTTGTGTGACATAGGTTGATATTGAATACTTTCACGTTGGTCATTCATGTATATGTAGACAACTCCTTCCTGTTCTTCTAGCTATCAATCATGCGCGTGTTTACATTTGGTGCCAGTTATAGTAACTACACCAGTCACCGAGTCGATAGTAGTATTAGTAGTAGTAGTAGTAGTAGTAGTAGTAGTAGTAGTAGTAGTAGGAGGAGGAGGAGTAGTTACGCATCCGTCCTGACTCACAGCTAGTCATCTTCTGGATGGCGTGCCACCTATTCCGGCCAGCAACTGTATTGTACAGGAGTGAAAGTGGTTGTCCCACCAGGTTCTTGACCCAGTCTATCCATTTAAGTCAATAGTACCTCACACTATTCCCACAGGAGTATTGTAATAATTTGATGAAGTGAGCTCAACCAATGAACTGGAATCAGAGTGTAGATGCACAGTTTACCAGTTAACGCCCGTTTCATGTCAGTACTCTTTTTGATATACCATGTACTAGAAAACAATAAGAAACTACACATTCTACATGCTACACGTCTTGCTACAGTTTGTCATTTAAACACACTGCAATTAGACGTAGACAAGCGGGCGCTAATGCTTTAATTTTTTAAGTTTTGGTGTCTACATTATGGCACGTTACAGTTAATTTCTTTTAGACAAAATATCGAAACTGTATTCATTCAGTCTTACTATTTTTAAGTTTAGCATGTGCGGTTTCCAGTGTAGTTGTCTGTTGGTTTCTGCGTAGTACGTGGATGTAACAAACAGACACAGTGTGCACTAAAGTAGAACGGTCTGTATCTTATTGCCTTAGTCTGTGACCATAAACTGTTTCAAGGCATAGTTTAGGAGTCTCGTCTACAAGGAGGGCTTGCCCGCTAAGCTACTATATTGCCTTGTGTATAATTACATGCGTACGCCTTTGACTTACAGTGGATAGTAAGCTTACTTCATTGACTGATCGACCTTGCCATTGTTTTGCTCAACAGTAAACTGCATTGACTGAACGTACCTGCCAGAATCGAGTCGGTAGATTGCAGTTTGCTGTGCGACTTTGTCAGTGTTGTATTTGGTACATAGCGTCCTTGCGTGTGACCTGGCCTGTTTTGCCCTCGGTAGACCGCATTTGCTGATCGACATTGCCAAGTGAACATGTCAGATAAAAATAGAGGCGAGTATCAACTGACAATTGAGGAAAAGGAAACTAGGAAGTCGGGGTTTTATGTCAGTAAAACGGCTATTGTGATTGCCGTCTTAGCTGTATTAGCCTTGTGTGTCGGAGTGGGACTTCTGTGTTACTGTATTCCTGATCGAAGCTGCAAGAAAGGATCGGGTACAAATCTAACGGCAGTGACGTACCAAGTACCGACGGGAGAATCAGTTACACCAGTACCATTCTGGGGAGGACGTGTTCAAAGTAGTCTGCAACCAGAACATTACTCAGTTCACCTGAAAGTCTATCTGGATGAAGATGACGGCGACAAACGATTCACCTTCGATGGAAAGTCTTATGCTGAATTCAGTTTTACTGAACCAACGAATGTTGTTAAAATTCACGTGAATAAACTAGACATTGATGAAGATACGGTGATTTTATCCAAGAAAGTTGGGGGAAACCAAGAAAAGGTTGAAATAGCAAATCTAACTATGCAAGATGAGTACCAGTTCTACGTAGTTGAATGCAAAACTGACATGGAAGTAGGGGTAACATATCGACTTGCCATGGATTTTGTTGGGTATTTGGAGGATGATTTGGTGGGCTTTTATCGAAGTTCATACAAGACAAACACTGGTGAAACCAGGTTAGTTGTATACCTTATTCAAATATTACTGTGGGTGATTTTGAACATTTTGAAATCCACCTTCACATACTGAGAGACACTGTGACATTTGTTATATCTGTAAATCTTTGTGTTTCGTCACTTTTTACTTTGATGTGGATGTCTGATATTCGACAAAAAATCAGGATCCATGGAAAGGAAAACAATTTCACGTGTCTTACTATTTTTATTTTTTTAATTTTCATTTGTTATTTGTTTGTTATTTGTTATTTGTTATTTGTTATTTGTTTGTTATTTGTTATTTGTTTGTTATTTGTTATTTGTTATTTGTTCCCTATTCTTCTTGATATGTGCCTTGAACCAAAATTAGATTTTATTCCCCAACATTTTCCTTCAGCCTAAGGGGCCTTAGTGACGGCTATTGAAAAGCCCTTAGGTCACGAGTATGTTCATGATAAACATATTTACGATTCTCACATTGCTTAAAATCTATCCATTAAAAGTCGAAATAAAATCATAGAACTATCAATGTTGATGCAGAGAGATGTTTACTGACTAATATAACATAAGATTGGATAATACATTGATTCAAACTAGTTAAACTAAGTTGGGTAAATATATCAATATATCTGTTTTTAAATACATTTGAGCTCTGGGGACTCAAAATATACTATCGAATAAAAAGTTGAAATACAAACTTGAAAGTTGTACCTGAAATTTTCGACTGCCCACTTTCGTCTTCAGGTGGATTTTCATTTGGAAACTAAAATTATGATTTAAAAAGAAATAGATTGTTGGATGCCTAAAATCAAACCAGAGTTTGCATTGATGGAAATGTAATTTTATCTCACTGTTAATTGTACTTCTTGTTTCCATTTATATTTATAGTCCAATATTCGTAATTAGTTTTCATTAATAGTCCAATATTCGTAATTAGTTTACATTGATAGTCCAATATTCGCTATTGACAGTATTTCACTGGCAGTATTTATATCTGAGGATAAATTACCCATACTAGAATTCTACATTACTCTTGAAATATATAAATTATCACAAGCTTTGTTGTCAGCAGACGTGTATGGTTATGCATGTTATCAATACATATGTGTACATTACGTATCAGTTGGTGATAACATTACAAGAGATGGATAGAATCAACAAGCATGCGATGTATGACTGGAAGTCCATGAATATATATTCAAGTCACGGGGAATGTTATATTGATACCCCTGTGTAGCTTTCGCTGTGTATTACCTCTTGTCTTGTAACCTATATAGTTGTCTGCATTCTCTTTAAAAACTACACACTTTCCAAGTGACAAAAGATTGCGTAGCAGTGCGTGGAATAGTCAATGCAGTGTGTTGTGGTTAATTTGTATCTGCACGCACTTACTTCACCATGGCGAATCATATTATATTGCAACTACTGGCATTAAAATAAATTGAATTTGGGGCAATGTTCTAGGGGAGACATAAACCTTACTCATATTCAATCTCAAAAATGACGATATTGTTTATTGCACCCCTTTTCATTCTTACATTGCTGAAACATAAGTACATGTAATGATGTATTTGTCAACGTACTTTTCACATGGTATTCATTAAAATAGTTTAAAGCGAAATACAAAAAGGTTCGGGTTAGCACCACATGGTGTGCATGTCACTGACATAGCACAATGCCTCACTATTCACGTTTTAAATAAATAACTGGTGTACTGAAAGAGGTATAGAAAACTATGTAAAACAATCCTCTAAGATGAAAGGTTGGTTTATATAACGCAGTGGTGTGTATGACACAACGTGTTAACGTGTTGATATACGAGTATAAAGTAACACCAAGATTACGTAGACCACAGACAGATCCACTAGGCTAAGCCTACATAGACGCAGACAGAGACATATTCACTGGCCTGTGTAGACCACAGATAGCTTCACTGGACTATGTAGAGTACAGATAGATAGATTCACTGACCTATGTAGACCACAGACAGATTTACTGACCTATGTAGATCACACACAGATTCACTGTACTGTAGACTTACAAAACATGTTTACAAATGTACAAAATATCAATTGAAATGACAAGTTAAATGAGCCACAAAACATAATGTAGACAATTACAAAATATATGTAGACTACAGACAGATGCAATGGCCTATGTAGAGCATAAACATATTCACTGGCCTATGTAGACTACAGACATATTCACTGGCCTATGTAGACTACAGACATATTCACTGGCCTATGTAGACTACAGACAGATTCACTGGCCTATGTAGACTACAGACATATTCACTGGCCTATGTAGACTACAGACATATTCACTGGCTTATGTAGACTTACAGACATATTCACTGGCTTTTGTAGACTTACAGACATATTCACTGGCCTATGTAGACTACAGACAGATTCACTGGTCTATGTAAACTACAGACATATTCGCTGGCCTATGTATAATATAGACAGATTGACTGACATATGTAGACTACAGACATATTCACTGGCCTATGTAGACTACAGACATATTCACTGGCCTATGTAGACTACAGACATTCACTGGCCTATGTAGACTACAGACATATTCACTGGCCTATGTAGACTACAGACA
Source organism: Glandiceps talaboti (assembly GCF_964340395.1). Lineage (NCBI taxonomy): Eukaryota > Metazoa > Hemichordata > Enteropneusta > Spengelidae > Glandiceps > Glandiceps talaboti. The sequence goes on from NC_135557.1 coordinate 21,613,788, forward strand.
TTCACTGGCCTATGTAGACTACAGACAGGTTCACTGGCATATGTAGACTACATACAGATTCACTGGCTTATGTAGACTACAGACAGATTCACTGGCTTATGTAGACTACAGACAGATTCACTGGCTTATGTAGACTACAGACATTCACTGGCCTATGTAGACTACAGACAGATTCACTGGCCTATGTAGACTACAGACAGATTCACTGGCCTATGTAGACTACAGACAGATTCACTGGCCTATGTAGACTACAGACATTCACTGGCCTATGTAGACTACAGACATTCACTGGCCTATGTAGACTACAGACATTCACTGGCCTATGTAGACTACAGACATTCACTGGCCTATGTAGACTACAGACATTCACTGGCCTATGTAGACTACAGACATTCACTGGCCTATGTAGACTACAGACAGATTCACTGGCCTATGTAGACTACAGACATTCACTGGCCTATATAGAATATAGACAGATTCACTGGCTTATGTAGACTACAGACATTCACTGGCCTATGTAGACTACAGACAGATTCACTGGCCTATGTAGACTACAGACATTCACTGGCCTATGTAGACTACAGACAGATTCACTGGCCTATGTAGACTACAGACAGATTCACTGGCCTATGTAGACTACAGACAGATTCACTGGCCTATGTAGACTACAGACATTCACTGGCCTATATAGAATATAGACAGATTGACTGACATGTGTACACCACAGACAGATTCACTGGCCTATGTAGACTACAGACATATTCACTGGCCTATATAGAATATAGACAGATTCACTGGCCTATGTAGATCACAGACAGATTCACTGGCTTATGTAGACTACAGACAGATTCACTGGCCTATATAGAATATAGACAGATTGACTGACATGTGTACACCACAGACAGATTCACTGGCCTATGTAGACTACAGACATATTCACTGGCCTATATAGAATATAGACAGATTGACTGACATGTGTACACCACAGACAGATTCACTGGCCTATGTAGACTACAGACATATTCACTGGCCTATGTAGACTACAGACATTCACTGGCCTATGTAGACTACAGACAGATTCACTGGTCTATGTAGACTACAGACAGATTCACTGGCCTATGTAGACTACAGACAGATTCACTGGCCTATGTAGACTACAGACAGATTCACTGGCCTATGTAGACTACAGACAGATTCATTGGCCTATGTAGACTACAGACAGATTCACTGGCCTATGTAGACTACAGACAGATTCACTGGCTTATGTAGACTACAGACATATTCACTGGCCTATGTAGACTACAGACAGATTCACTGGCCTATGTAGATCACAGACAGATTCACTGGCTTATGTAGACTACAGACATTCACTGGCCTATGTAGACTACAGACAGATTCACTGGCCTATGTAGACTACAGACATTCACTGGCCTATGTAGACTACAGACAGATTCACTGGCCTATGTAGACTACAGACAGATTCACTGGCCTATGTAGACTACAGACAGATTCACTGGCCTATGTAGACTACAGACAGATTCACTGGCCTATGTAGACTACAGACATTCACTGGCCTATATAGAATATAGACAGATTGACTGACATGTGTACACCACAGACAGATTCACTGGCCTATGTAGACTACAGACATATTCACTGGCCTATATAGAATATAGACAGATTGACTGACATGTGTACACCACAGACAGATTCACTGGCCTATGTAGACTACAGACATATTCACTGGCCTATGTAGACTACAGACATTCACTGGCCTATGTAGACTACAGACAGATTCATTGGTCTATGTAGACTACAGACAGATTCACTGGCCTATGTAGACTACAGACAGATTCACTGGCCTATGTAGACTACAGACAGATTCACTGGCCTATGTAGACTACAGACAGATTCATTGGCCTATGTAGACTACAGACAGATTCACTGGCCTATGTAGACTACAGACAGATTCACTGGCTTATGTAGACTACAGACATATTCACTGGCCTATATAGACTACAGACAGATTCACTGGCCTATGTAGATCACAGACAGATTCACTGGCCTATGTAGACTACAGACAGATTCACTGGCCTATGTAGATCACAGACAGATTCACTGGCCTATGTAGACTACAGACAGATTCACTGGCCTATGTAGATCACAGACAGATTCACTGGCCTATGTAGACTACAGACAGATTCACTGGCCTATGTAGACTACAGACAGATTCACTGGCCTATGTAGATCACAGACAGATTCACTGGCCTATGTAGACTACAGACAGATTCACTGGCCTATGTAGATCACAGACAGATTCACTGGCTTATGTGGACTACAGACAGATTCACTGGCGTATGTAGAGCACAGATGTATAGATTCACTGGCCTATGTCGACCACAAACATGTTCGCTAGCCTATGTAGAGTGCAGATAGATAGATTCACTGGTCTATACAGACCACATATAAATGTAGATTCACTTGTCTATGTAGATGACCACAGACAGGATCACTGGACTATGTAGATCACAGGTTGATATACTTACTGGCCTATATAGACCACAGACAGAGTCATTGGCCTATGTCGACCACAAACAGGTTCGCTAGCCTATGTAGCCTACATATACCACATATAGGTTCACTAGCTAGTCCATGTAGACTACATATAGATTCTCTGACCGGGTAGACAACACAGAATGACACTATCGTCAACATTTGAACTGCTTTCATATTTTTATACACTTTCCTAGTAATATTATTGATATTGTGTGATAACAGATGGCTGGCTACAACTCAGTTCCAGTCTACGGATGCCAGGAAAGCATTCCCGTGTTTTGATGAACCAGCCCTGAAAGCTACATTTGACATAGTATTGGAGCATCGTACTGACCAAGGTCGTCATGCACTCTCTAATATGCCTATTAAAGGGGAGGAGAAGAGTACTGTAAATGGCAAAGATTGGAAGAAGGTTACATATGACAGAACAGTAAAGATGTCAACCTATCTACTGGCATTTGTTGTCAGTGATCTAGTGTGTTACAGAGAACAAGCCTGTAAGAATGATTCATGCCAGGTACGGGGTAGAACTTATTTGTTGTATTTGGTTTCTGTGACCGCGAAGTGCAAAATGCACAATATACATTGCAATTGGGACAAAATAACCAATCACTGGCCTATATGTGCATTCACTCACATGTAGCGAATAGATCCTCTCTATAAAAATGTGTCTTAACACTCGAGACACTGTACCCATTCCGCTTCTGGTACAACCGTCCTCAGAGTACCTACACATACAGCTGTATAGTTGTTTAAGACAGTGAAACTTATGATTTCGAAATTATTTTACCAGATTAGTGTAGTAGATTTAGATTTAAAAAAGATAATGAATTTGTTTTCTGTGATTTTTCCCTGTCTGTTTCACAGGTTTGCAAGAAATTTAAGGTCGGCAATCAAGCTATTGAATTGATGGAGCTTAATATAATGACTGATGATGTTACCTCCTCTTTCCTATTTATAGATCAGTGTATGTGCCAGAGATGAAATGAAGCATACAGTGTCATATGCTTTGAATATAACCAAGAAAGTTATCAATTACTACGAAGAATACTTTGGAATTGAATACCCTCTACCTAAACAAGGTAAGAAGGCATAGGTGTGTGTCTATTTATGTCCATACTGACATGAACAACACATGCATTTTTAAAATGTACATCACTAGATAGGCCTGAGCATGTATATTCCATAAATAATTTGTCTACGATCGAGATTTTAAGTCATGACATTCTTTGTGTTTTCAGATCAAGCTGCAGTGCCAGACTTTGCCGCTGGTGCCATGGAAAACTGGGGTCTCATCCTTTATCGCGAGACCTATTTTCTATTTGACCCTCAAGTGTCGTCTGCTAAGAATAAACAAAAAGTTGCTATCGCCACCGCTCATGAACTGGCACATCAGGTAAGGAATAATTACCCAACAACACTTCTTTAAGATTAAATGGGGACTTCTCCACTGTATATAGCTATGCCTGAACTTACCTCACCTGAACTCAACTCACCTCACCACACCCAAGCAACATTTACAGCACATCACAACAAAACACATCAATTCTGCGCAACCAATATACCTCAAGTAATAAGTACTTCACACCATTTCAAATCATGACTTTTTCAAAACACAGCTGTTGTATTACTCATGATGTAGCCATACTGAATATCAGTAGACAACTAGTTTCAAATTACAAATGGAAAGGAGGGAGCTTGCGCTTATCTAATTTGTGGTTTCATTGTACATCTTTACATCTTAAATCCAGTGGTTTGGTAACTTGATGTCTCCAGCGTGGTGGGATGATCTGTGGTTGAATGAAGGATTTGCCAGCTACTTGATGTACATCGGTGACCATCATGCTGAACCTGATTGGAGAATGGTAAGTACTCAGCAAATAGAGTAATAATGCCTGATTCCAAAATGGTAAGGCCTGATTGAAGAATGGTAAGTACTTGACAAATGTGATGATAAAGCCTGATTGGAGAATGGTAAGCGTTAGATAAGTAGGATGATAATGCCTGATTGGAGAATGGTAAGTGTTAGACAAGTAAGATGATAAGGCCTGATTGGAGAATGGTAAGTGTTAGACAAGTGGGATGATAAGGCATGTTTGGAGAATAGTATATACTTGACAAATAGGGTGACAAAGCTTGGTTGGAGAAAGGTAAGTGTTGAACAAATATGATGGTAATGCCTGTTTGGAGAATGGTAAGTACTTGACAAATAGGGTGACAAGGCCTGATTGGAGAATAGTAAGTGTTGAACAAAAAGGATGATAAGGCCTTGTCAAGGACTTTGGTTAGAGTAGCGGTACAAATGACTTTGAAAACTGTGCATATTGATTGAAAGATGTGCTCACGTATAATGACACTAGAACGTTATATGCTCAAGTTATAAAGATCCAAGATTTGGTATTTAGATAGCGAAATGATATTTAGTTCATTATAACACATTTGTTAATTTGATAGCTTGTTTGTATAATATTTGTATTATTGTGATATAACTTATGACTTTGTTCATTTTCTTTCTAGCTGGAGCAGTTTGTGAACGATGAAGTGCATGAAGTCTTTGAATTGGACGGTCTTGGATCATCACATCCCGTACTTGTTGACGTAGGCAAACCTGATGAAATCACCGAAATATTTGATACCATCTCTTATAGTAAGGTTAGTGACGTAAAAACAATCTTTTTGACTTCTGACCACTATACTTTTGAATTTTGACGTCGGCATAACTGGGAAGACCAACTTGTATTGCCATGATTTTGGCAATTGTAGTTGTGGTAGTAGTAGTAGTAGTAGTAGTAGCAGTAGTATTAGTAGTTATAGTAGTAGTAGTAGTAGTAGTAGTAGTAGTAGTAGTAGTAGTTGTTGTTGTTGTTGTTGTTGTTGTTGTTGTTGTTTAGTCGGTGATAGCACGAGCAGTGCTGGTGAAGGTCGTTGATGACAATGGTGTAGGATGAATGTCATTTTTATAGTACTGTTTTGGGTCACTATGATAATAATCTGAACGTGATTGCCATTAGCAGTGTTTTCACAAATAGTAGTTATACTGATGTTATACTGACAGTTAGGAGTACGATAATTCAATGTTTTCATGTGGTATCCATATATTGCCTGGTATCCAATATACTGAATCAATACTAATCTCACGTTTTGCAGGGAGCTGCTATCATCAGAATGATGAATTATATCTTGGGTGAAGATACTTTCAGAGAAGGTTTAACGTTATTTCTAACTGAACAGTCTTACAAAGCAGCCACTTCAGACGATCTGTGGGATGCACTACAAAGGGTGAGGTTTTATGCATCACATGTGTTAATAAGTGGGAATCAGGGAGATGCACTGACCAGATAAATAAACTGGTGACTGAACATAAATGAAATGGCAATGCATCTGGTAGTTTGTTTTATCAAAATGACGAAGTCCATAGCTTGGAACAAATTTTTATTAATAATAGTCAGTGGACATAATCCACACTAAAACGTATTTAGAAGCAAGTCACATTCAACTCAGTGTGCTAGAGGCATTCTCGCAAACCAAAGCTGTTATTTGCATAAAAGGCTGAGATGTATTTTTAATAACCAGGAAATTACGCCATGCTATCATTATATAAGGATACAAATTTCTACCTAGATTGAAAGTATTTCACTAGTCGGAATAGCAAAAGGATATTTCAATATCAAAAACATAGGTAACATAATGTTACAGTTTTGCCCTTTCAGCTATTGAATGTAGGTCAACAACTTTGCATTGACAAAATATTTATCACGTGTGTGATAAATATTTATCACTGGAAACCTCTGGTTTATTAAAGTGTTTTTGTAACCATCTACAGGCTGATACTAATGGTAAAAGTACAAAAGTGAAGGCTGTAATGGATACATGGACACTACAGATGGGGTATCCTGTTGTCAGTATAAAACGTACTGGAAGTAACACTGCCAAGGCTGAACAAAAACACTTCCTTATTAACCCGGATGCAAAGGTTGAAGACAAATATGGAGATTTAGGGTGAGGATGACGTAATGAAGGAATACAGTAATATGAATATTTCTTTCTGTAGAGAAGTTAATACTTACGGTATTCTAATTAAATGGAACAACGTATACGGTAAGGTACTGTCTCAAGAGTGTAAACATTTATTTAGTCATATATATAAATGATGCCGTGATGCATGAAAACATATTTTGCTTTGTGTATTAATCTAAGAGTGAATGTGAACTTTGACCTTGACAATCAGCTGTGCTTACTCCTAGGTATAAGTGGTACGTACCCTTGAATTTCATCACTCAAAACTCACCAAACTGGGATGATCGTCAGGACGTAATGATGGATCCAACAATAAAGAATGGTAAGTTGTCATGGCAACGAGTAGTATCCTGGCTAGCTAACAAGGAGAATGTAGTAAACCTGCATTATTTGATGATGTAGTTGTTATTAATGTAAAAGTTGCTGAATGCCAACACAACCTTGATTCTCAGCAATATAGGACCTTCTTCCAACAATAGCCTTAGCTAGACTAAAATATTTATCATTGTATTCGCTCCACACGAGCGCCCCTTACGACAGAACTTTCTACCAATCAATCAGAGTGAGCAATCGAGTGACTTCAAATGCACTACGATGGATGACGAAGCGTGACACTCTGTCTATTAACGACGTACATTCTAATGGATGACCAATTGTCTATCTTACAGGGTCTGTAGATTTGGACCTGACTGGTGTTACTAACGATGATTGGATCCTAGCCAATGTTAACCAGTTCGGTTACTATAGGGTTAACTATGAAAATGAAAACTGGATTAAGTTAATGAACCAACTCAATGATGACCATTTGGTACGTAGGTATAACCAGTATGTATGTATGTATGTATGTATGTATGTATGTATGTATGTATGTATGTATGTATGTATGCGTGTGCGCGCGCGTGCGTGCGTGCGTATGCATGAATGCATGAATGCATGCATTCATGTATGTATGTATGTATGTATGTATGTATGTATGTATGTATGTATGTATGTATGTGTGTGTGTATGTGTGCGTGCGTGCGTGCGCGCGCGTGCGTGCGTGCGCATGCGTGCGTGCGCGTGCGTGCGTGCATGCATGCATTCATGTATGTATGTATGTATGTATGTATGTATGTATGTGTGTGTATGTATGTGTATGTATGTATGTATGTATGTATGTATGTATGAATGTATGTGTGTGTGTGCGTGTGTGTATGTATGTATGTATGTATGTATGTATGTATGTATGTATGTATGTATGTATGTATGTATGTCTCTGTCTGTGTCTGTCTGTGTATATGTCTGTCTCTGTCTGTAACCATGCACTTTGTATTTGGAAGATTACAGATGATTATCTATGTTATAAAACCAATTATCATATCAATGCCACAGAGTAAAATGCAGCTATTCAAGATGCATTTTATATTTTCACAGGTAATTCCAGTTATCAGCAGATCAGGTTTAATAGACGATGCCTTCAACCTGGCTAGGTCAGGTGACATGGATCAGGTGACCGCTTTAGACCTCACTAAGTATATGATTATGGAGAAGGATTACTTACCCTGGGATTCCTTCATTAATGTTATCATTTACATTCGGGATATGCTGAGTAGAACTGGGGCATATGGTGACTTGGAGGTAAGTCATGTGATCTCTATCTTTGATGATAGCCAAAACTTATTTTGAACATGCGTTAACCAAGAAAACACATGCAAATGTTTAAGAAGTAAAAAAACAGACAAACTTTATCAAAAAGCGAAGGTGTTAGCTCAACAATTATGTGGCATGAATATCCACTCCATTTTTATCACCACGCCTCCTTAAATACATCAATTTTCATTTCATTATACATGTATGCTGTGATGTGTATTGTTGTAAAAGTCTGATTCTGTGACTGTACACATGCCCAGTTTGGGCTAATGACTGTCGAATGTGCCGCATTAGTCTTCTAATGGCAGATATCATGTATATACACAAACTACAGGAGTACATGGTGACACAAACACAACGTTTGTATGAAGAATTAACATGGGATGACAGTGGAGAGGACCATGTCGAACAGTAAGTATTGCCGAACTCAGACAGGTTGGATAATTTGTATTGTTCATTGCCGAACTCAGACTAGTAAAAGAGAGTTGTATTGTTTATTGCCGATTGTTTCTTGCCGAACTATGACAAGTTGGATAACTTGTATTGTTTATTGCCGAACTCAGACTAGTAAGATAGTTTGTATGATCGATTGTTTATTGCCGAACTCAAACAAGTTAAACGTATTCAAAGTATTGCCGAACTCAGGTAGGCCAAACAGTCTGTTTTTTTTTGCCGTGGTCAGTCGCCTCAAACATTATACAGATGTAGATGTATTGTTAGACAGTATCACCAAACTCAGCAATTCTAAATATTGCACTAGTAGACTATATCATTTAGAGGGTATTGCCTAACTATGCTACTACAAGCGATATCAAATATTTGACAAACTCAACTTGTGTAGCTATACCAACAGAATGAATAGTTGCTGGTGAACAACGACTTGTAAAATTGCTGTTATAGTTCACATACTGTGTTTTACAGATGTGCCGAATTTTACATCAAACTATATCAACATTACAATATATTTCTATCAAACTTATCTGTTTTATTGCGTTGAATAACCATGGAAAGTTTGAGTGACCACAGCTGACTTCATATTTGCGTCATCATGAGGTTTTTTCTCTCTCTTGATAGCTTCCATCGTGAAAATATTCTCGCTACAGCGTGTCGCCATGGTAACCAGATGTGTATAGATGAAGCGAAGCGACAGTTTAAACAATGGATGGACAACCCTTCTCAGAACAAGTAAGAATTAATGTGCTTACAACGGTCCAGTTATTAGCAATATGTTATCATTATAGTGATGTGTTCACGATACATTCTATATATAAAGCCTCCCTGCAAGTATTAATGTTATATCAAAACTGTTGTATCGGCTTCATAGGCAAGTACATTATGACATGTAAGAAACACAATAGATTATTGAAAGTCGGATTTCACTTCTGTTTGTCTCCGTCTACAGCATCTCTCCTAACTTAAAATCAGTTGTATACTGTAATGCTATTCTCCATGGTGGTGTTGTGGAGTGGGACTTTATGTGGAGTAGATATCAACAAGAAAGTGATTATGGAGAGAAGTCTAGACTACAAACTGGTATGGCATGTAGTAATGAACCTTGGATTCTAAGCAGGTCAGTTTGTTAGCTATGTTATGAAGAAAGACATAAACACATAGATACAGACAGACAGACAGACAGACAGACATACAGACAGACAGACATACAGACAGACAGACAACAAGACATGTGCACATACACCCCAACATACATACATACATACATACATACATACATACATACATACATACATACATACATTACATACATACATACATACATACATACATACATACATACATGCATGCATGCATGCATGCATGCATGCATACATACATACATACATACATACATACATACATACATACATACATACATACATACATACATACATACACGCATAACACAATGCAAATGAATTTACACAATTTAATATAAGCATGCATGTAACCATTTGCACCTTACCTTCAATTGCGTCTGTTCTTGTTTGAACAGATACCTGGAGTATGCAATGGATGGTGACAAGACAGACAGACATACAGACAGACAGACAACAAGACATGTGCACATACACCCCAACATACATACATACATACATACATACATACATACATACATACATACATACATACATACATACATTACATACATACATACATACATACATACATACATACATGCATGCATGCATGCATGCATGCATGCATGCATGCATACATACATACATACATACATACATACATACATACATACATACATACATACATACATACATACATACATACATACATACATACACGCATAACACAATGCAAATGAATTTACACAATTTAATATAAGCATGCATGTAACCATTTGCACCTTACCTTCAATTGCGTCTGTTCTTGTTTGAACAGATACCTGGAGTATGCAATGGATGGTGACAAGATAAAGAAACAGGACGCCTCACGCACCATTCAAGACGTAGCTAAAAACTATGTAGGACGTTCACTGGCCTGGGATTTCTTTAGAGCTAGATACGATGACTTGTTTGATATGTAAGTTAACTTGGTTCATTCATTCATTATATTTTATGGCAGATAAATCTGTCTGTCTGTCTGTCTGTCTGTCTGTCTGTCTGTCTGTCTGTCTGTCTGTCTGTCTGTCTGTCTGTCTGTCTGTCTGTCTGTCTGTCTCTGTCTGTCTGTCTGTCTGTCTCTATCTGTCTGTCTGTCTGTCTGCCTGTCTGTCTGTCTGTCTGTCTGTCTGTCTGTCTGTCTGTCTGTCTGGGCAAGCAGACAGGTATGTAGGCCTGGCAATAAGGCATACAGTCTAGAATCAATGGTTGTTAATTTATATGAAGTGTACAACTCCTAATCACTGGAATTCACTATCTGATTAATCGAAATCAGTAAGAATCAGATTCACCTTCAAAACTTAATTCATTTCCTACTTAATTTGATAAACCCAGTGTTTGAAACTTTTGTTCTTGGTCCGTTCATGTAGTCAACAAATGCAATGCATGTTACAGTACTGTGTATTTTTGTTTGGGCCAAAAACCTGACGAACTGATTTGTCGGCCAGCACAATTAAAGTTTGTAATTATTATTTTTTTTACAAATGTATCACCAATATATTTATGTTGTTACTTCATTCCTTAACATGAAGAATTATTTCTTTTCGACTTCTTCCAAAGAAACAGTGTTTTTATTGAAATAACATTATTTACAAGTAGAAATATACACCAAAAATCAACGGGTCAGTACATTAATAATAATAGATACTACAAGACAGTGTATAACTTTTCTATCCAATAGGTATGGTTCTAGTGCCTTTACTTGGAGAAAAATTCTCAAAGCAGTTACTAAGCAACTGAACACAGAGTTTCAACTTGAACAGGTATTGATGAATATACTTTTTACTATGTCTTAACTGAAATTATTCCAGAGATGTCAGTGTCACTGTATTTATGATTCCATATTTACAAATAATAGTTAGAAAGGCAAGTGTTATTTTGTAAATGTTGGTGACGACTTCAATCCACAGTCATACTTTCAACAGTGTGAATACCCTATGAATGATATTAACGTTAGAAAATTGGAATGAAATAAATAGTTGATTTACAGAAGGTCCCAAATTTCAGTGATAAACTATAATTTTCGTTATCATAATTGTCCTGTTCCATGACATCTCTCGTACGCGTTGTCGTGACTAGTTTCTGATCCGTAGAGGGCGTAATTACAAAATACTAATATTTGTCGGTCAAATTGTACTTGTATAGGTTCGCCTGGATGATGACAAACAATAAATAGGTCACGCCATTGCCATTGAACAATTCTACTTTTTTATGTTTTACAGCTTACTGAGTTTGGTGCCAAACATCCAAACTTTGGTTCTGCTGCTCGTGCCTATCAACAAGTCGTAGAGGGAACCAAGACCAATATCAAATGGATGAAGAACAACTTTGACAATGTACAGAACTGGTTAAAAACTCAGTAATAATCATTATATATTTAGACTTTAAAATACGTCACTGGGGGCGTCCTCATCCAACCCGGTGTCATTCACCCTTCCCATAAAATACCGTCGTGGAAAGGCGTGATGCGAGTGACCTTAATGGCTGATCTTTCAATATACCATATGTATATGTAAGTGACGTAATATCACCTGTTGAGACGTTTTAATTTGATGACGTAATAATGAGCGTAGATTCATGATATAGAAAGAAATTAAGCCATTTTACATTTTAAACAGAAGATGAGGAGAGTGGAATGATATACGTAATAGATTACGTAATTGAAGACATTTCCTAGACCCAGTTCTAATTTTGAAAAATATTAAAATTATTTTAATCAGAGTTTATTACTTTTTGTAGGAATTTAATTCAAATTGGATTTGGTGACCATAATTTAGGTGTTGAAAGAAATAGTAGGAAAAGTCGATGAAACAGACGTTGAGTCCAAATTATTAATAAGCACATATCCGAAATATTAGACTGCATAAGGGAATCTAATATTTATTCTTCACAGTTGTTTTCTATTTTTTCAGAAAAAGAAAGGACATTAGAGTACAATCGCTACATGTAGAACCCTCCAGTAGCTCTGTGGTTTGATAATGTAATATTTAAGTTTATTAGATATATTTTTTATACAAAAAGCACTTTTATTTTATACCTTGTATGTCTCAAGTTAACATAAACGGTGTGTTTCTTATGAACCATAACATATTCTCGTATAGTTCACGTTGTGTAAAGAAAGATTGATTAATTGATTGATTGAATTTTTAACCAAACATTTCTTTGTTGAAATATTATAAATATCCCCATTTCAAAACAAGCTTCAAAATTTAACCAGGGCAAATTTACATGACGTTGTGTTATAAATATGGTAACGCGCAAAGTAGAGATTAGAAACATGCAAACATGTTTGTGCAACAAGAGATTTGGCATGTGGAATCTAGGTGTTTGTCAGTTTGATAAATTGTAAGTCGTGACGTCACAACTGACCTGCACGTACTATAAGTGGTAAAATGACAACCATAGTATTGCAACTATGCAGGATACTTGTCCAATGTTATACTGTTTATTGTTCAGACGGGTATAATCTGTTTGTTGTGTTAGTCTACTTTACATATGTGCCGCATTCATCATTTCTCTAAGGTTATTCAGGTTTCTATTAAGACAGACGTTCACATGTAATAGATACCGCATTATCACGTGGTAGGCCTACAGGTAATGGAATGCCATAGATATATGTTTTTATTCGTAAACAGTCTATGAAAAAATAGAGAATTCACTTGTTTCTCTACGTGTTTTGCTCATTTCTTGTACGTAAATTAGAATTAGTCTATTAATTAACAATCAACTCTCTGGAATATATTAGCTATTGTGTCTTTCCGCAAACTAATTCCTATTCATTTGTTCATTTGTTTGTTTGTAAATAAACTCGTTAGAATTTTCACTATATTGTTTGTGGCCATAGTGACGTCACGCAGGGTATAACAATAGGCCCACAGAGTAAGTTAACAACGTTCAGTAACAGAGTCTGTCGCAGATCTCGTCTGCTCGATCGTTTTTTAAAAGAGTGTATCGCCGACGGGGGAATACAAACGTAAATGTGAACAACGCAACGACGTGGAGGTGGTGTTGGATACATCCAATAAAGATGCGGTATGGTGGTGAACTATTCGACCTTAGAACTAAATTTTATAGAAGACACCTGTGAGTGTGTTCACTGACACCTGTTACTTTTAAAGAAGAGGTACATACAGTAAGTTTGAGTGGGTAACCAACGCCGTTCTCCCCAATCAAGAATACTCTACGTCATTTACACCACAACGATATGCGAGGAAAAACTAAGAACATATCAGATGAAGATTGTCGTCCGACGACTTACTGGTAATTCTTAATTTGTCTGAAGAAAATTTCAACAGAGATTTGCAGAAAAAGCCTTCAAGTTTCTACGACTATATTATACGTTCTCAACTGCGCTACGGTTTAGAAGGATGGTAATTCGTTTGAAATACACGATTATAATTTTGTGACTGATTTACAAAACAATCTTAGACTACAAGGTGACATTTTAAAACTGAGAGGTAAGCTTTTGAGGGCCAGTACAGCGTTGAAGTCACAGCAGTAGCGACTGATATTTGCGCCCATGATAGTTCTGGACAAACTTGGTCCCAGCGACATTATTTACTTAGTCAACTCAGAATAGTTCGTCAAATAAAACAGGTAGGTAATCAAGACACTTTGTTCTCTTACTGTGTTCTACCTACCCTCATGAATATTAGTCTTTTAATTGAGTCGATTTAACACCCATTTAGATACCTTAAAAGACCATAAAAAGTACTTTACAAGTAGCCGATCTTTGCGCAAAATCGAATGTTTTGTCACAGGCAAAGTTCTACGTATGTCGGCTATGTGAATTATTTTGTTTGACAACTGAACTTAAAACAGTAAACAAGGAGTGTATTTATTTTTTCTCTGTACATGTAGAATACGACTAAACGATATGTACGCCAACCACGAAGCCGACCAGATACGATCACTTTTGTCTTTTGTGATACGCATGATCGGAGTATCGATCCGAGTGTCCCCTTCATAATGGTAGAGATTTTAGACTCCATTATCCCTACGAGTACATATTCTACGTAGTCAATGGCCAGGGGGTGATGTAGTCCCACACTGAAAGGGGAAAACGTAATTGACTTATCTCATTTGAATTGCACGTTGTCCGTCAATTCAAATACATTGTATGGTGAGTTTGTGGCAATTACAGAGGGCATGGAGTGTCAAAGGCTTTGCTGAAAAGTCCCTCAAGAAATATATTCTGAAATGTAAACTGTTGTTACTCTGTCTGGCAAGATATGTGTATGTCTGGTATCAGGTTACAAAATGGCACAGAGTTGCCATAGCAACACAATGAAAGTAATAAGAGGAAAGATATATTTGTAGTCGGATTAACAGAACTTATACATTTACCAACTATGGACGTCGGACACAGTTCGTAATAAAAGAAAAATGGGTGAAACTATTTCTTTTCGCTACAGAGATAATTTTACCCAGTCTATTTGTTTGTGTGTTTACACACTAACACGGTGTCTAGATCTAACAGTACATTTGTGATATTGTATACTATGTCACATGATAGCATAGGCTATACTTCAAGGCTCGATATTGGTTATTTATAGTCACATTTCGGTTGCCATAACTACAAGCCCGTCAACTAGATATGATACTCACTGGATCTATGACTACGGTACACTGCCCGCAGAGTCTAGATCCAACGTCTGAAGTGGGCTACCAAAACTCCCGGACTGACGCGACGGTCACGAACTTGATACAAACTGAACAATTCGGAATTTGAGGTGACTGTCTGAATTAAATGTAATGCATTATAAGCTATAATAAAGATGTTTTCTTAATATAAACAAGCTATCGTTCTACGCAAACTCAGTAGAATGTCTATGGTGACGTGAAAAGTACGAGTAATCTTTGCCAAACCAGTACTGCACGGCATTCTTTCTATAAATCGTCTACAATGACTTTGTAGTGAAGTGCCCACAACAATTAATAGCACAGACGTCGTGTAATGAATTGAAATAAGTGCATCATATCTCGAGTTGATGATGTGGCTATTTCAAACGTGCCTTAGATTGTTTCATCCGATTACGAAAAAGTGACTGTGATTTTGAAAGTGTTTGGATGACTATATTGAACATTAAGGGGTTGTCGATTTGGCTTTCCGTAACCACGTTATGTTTGTAGTTGGTATTTAAATAGCCTACCTGTAGCCTTGCATGATGAACGATACTACATCAGCTATCCTAACTTGCCATTTTGATTTTTAGATTTTAGCTAGTTGGAAGGAAGAGTGAACATTTAAAAAACATCAAAATTTCAGCTAGGATAGCTGAAATAGTGTAAGCGTTATTAATCATTCATGAAGTCGACAGGTAGGTCACTATGGAAAAGCTTATGGCGGCACAAGGTCATAAAGAAATCACACGACAAATATATATATTCATGTGACAAATTCATGGTTGACAATTTATACAAAATTATCCTTTCCTTTCCTTTCCTTTCCCTTCCCTTCCTGTCCTTTCAGTTCAGTTCAGTTCAGTTCATTGTTTTCAATCAAAGTTAATCAAAGTTGGATCGGATATATATAACTCCTTTTGTTTCATGTATTATCTTTGAAATTCATACCAACAAGTTGATTGTTGATAACATTACTGTCTGTCGTTTACGTAAACTATCGATCTATATACGAATCGTTCTAGACTGGTTGTCAAAAACGTTCGAGATACAACAGTATAGCATAATTTGGTGAGAACACGGACTCAGAAAGGTGAGACTGGGTGCGGGCTGAAATTCCTTCGCTAAATCGAACTTATATGATTTATCTAACCATGGGCCTTGAGGCAACGATTTGTTCAAAAGTTTACACACGTCAGACAAAAGACCAGTCGACAGATTGACCTAACAATGTCACATGTATCCTGTTTACGTACATATGATCACGTGATTTGATACTTTTACACGTAGTTATCGTTTTAATGGTTCATTATATTGTGGGTAAATGAACTCTCATTACATTGTTGTCATAGCAACAACCTGAATAACGTATGAGAGTTACACATAGAAGAGTACATTATATTAGTATCTAAATGAGGTGCAAAACAGTACAACACAACCATTACATGGGTGATTTTTTTTGTTACGAATACAAGTCAAGTCGTCAACACGAAAGCCAAGTGTTCATGTTTGTCTTTTAGCAAATAACTTTGCCATGTTGCAGGATTGTGTGCATTAGCAGGTTAATGGTGGTTATAACTACTTCCTCAGTTTGTGCTAGGCTTCAAACAGAATTTTTACAGGGAACACGAACGTCTCTATGTCTCTGTGTGTGTGTGTGTGTGTGTGTGTCTGTCTGTCTGTCTGTCTGTCTGTCTGTTTGTCTCTCTCTCTCTCTCATTATAATTATTATACAGAGTGTTCATTTACATCAATACGTCCTAGTATGTACGTATACATATCTGCTAAAAAATCATCTGTCACCGTTGATGGCGTACTCCCCGTCAACAATATTACTGAATCTACAGCCTACACGTAGTCATGGTTATGTTCTGTCAATCTTTGTAACCTAGATCCAAACTTTGGGTCAGTTACTTTGAAGAGAAGAAACTGATAATGTATCATTTTAGAGATCTTACTTCATTACTAAATAACGGTATTATACACTCTTCCTCTCTATCTATCTATCTATCTATCTATCTATCTATCTATCTATCTATCTATCTATCTATCTATCTATCTATCTATCTACCAACCTATTTATATATCTATCTATCTACCTACCTACTGTTTATCAATATATCTGTATGTCGGTTAGTCTGTCCACCAATCTGTTTGTCTATATTAAACTGTCCAATATTTAGAATCGTTACTTCAAGGAAGCCTTTCAATGTTATAATTGTAATAAAACGTCTTTCCATTCACTTGCAGTGACAAAAGATGACGACGGAAGTTGCGGCATCAAAGGTCACACAGGAACAGAAGGTTCTGCGGAAAGTAGCCAATGGATACAACGTGAAGGCAGGATCTATCGGTAGTGTTCTGACGTCAAACAATCCTGCAGAAGAAAGGCGATTATCACAACAATTACAACGAATAGAAAATGACAGAAAAAGACGCGAAAGTACTCTCACGTGGAACCAACGGAATTTCTTTATCAAACAGGTGTTTGATTCAGAAAATGACTTGAGGTTTCCTAAGGCTGAGGAAAGACCAGCTTATATGAGAGACTTGAAACCAATAGACGAAGACGAAGAAGAACAAGAAGAAGAACAACAACAAGAAGACGCAGTTAAGGGACTCGGTGAGGAATCTGATTGTAAAGATGCAGGGAAGACTCAAATTCCCAAAGCCAAAATACGGGCATTAGGGATATTTGCCAGTGGGAAATTTAAGACAGACAACCACAATGCAGTGGGTTCACAAGAAACATCTAAACGCTTCTCTCGAACTGTGTCTAATCTTACTGAAGTTCATATCAAACCGACAGTGTTTTCTCCAAGGAGAGAAAAAACTGTTGTGAATCAAGAAGGAGATACAATTTCGATGAATGACCTAGGGTGTTTGACAGCGAAAGAAAAGGAAAGCTCCCTAGCTGGACAAAAACGACAACTCATTGATGAACCATTGAATACAAACGATGAAGAGACGAAAACCAAGCCTAAAGTTAGACCTCAAAAAGCAGAAACTAAGGGGCCTCATCTAGAAAAATCAAACACAAGTCTCCAGAGTCCACGAAAAGGACCAATGGACGCTCAAGGTATAGATCAAACTGTACGCATTAAATTAGAAAGAGAAGACGCCACATTAACGCGTGACAATTTAGCTAAATTAGTCAAAAAGGACACGTCTGTTGCGAAACAAGTAGATGTTACTGCCCTCAACGAGAAGCATTGGATAGACAAACTTCCGACACTTCCACAACGGGAAGGCACCATTCTAGATCTCGAAGCACACCATGAACAAACGACCCTAACTACAGGACCAAATACAGCAAAACAGACAGAATTGAAATTACCCCCAATTCATCGAAACGGAAAAGAATTATGGGGTATGGTTCGAGGAGAAACTAAGGGTAAAGCTGAACCTCATAACGACCCTGAAGCAAGCGAGGAGGATATAATCAGAGATAAATTATTTCGTCGTATTACAAGAACATTGCCTACACATTTGTTACTGAAAACACATGAACGTGAAAACCAGGCCGGTGCAGAAACCTCTATCGTAGCTAAAAAGAAGAAATTACTAGACAATATGAGAAGCAAAATAAATAGTAAAAAAGCGTTGAGAGATCCAAGGTTTACAAATATGCTTGATTCACTCTCAAATACGAAATAATTCGTCTCTTAGCAACGAAATGTTGATAAAATTTGTTCAAGGAATGAAACGACAGTATATCTGTCTGGGAAATTGTCAATTTTTCACGTACGATGACGGCAATCTATCGCGAGATTCCAGAAATTGAAAGAGAATGCTGAGTACGAACGGTATTATTCCCCCCTTAAAATTACAATCACAACAGTTACCGATTTTTCAAACTTTGGGTCTTAAAAAATCAAGACATGTTATTTACATTTAATTATGTAAATTTAACATATGGGTCTTTGGTTACAGTTTTTCGGGTGTGTGTTTACGTAAACCAGTTTCTAGGACAAGTGTTGGATACGAACGAAGGCTACTAACGATCATGTAACAATAACACAAGGTGATCACGAGCAGGCCATATATCAATCGACGATTATGATGACACACACTTATAGCACGTCATCTATCTGTTAGTCTTTCTCTCTTTTTTTCTTTTTTTTCTTTTTTTTTTCTTTTTTTAATTTTTGTGCTGGGAATTCCTCCCAGCGATTTTCTGTTATGCAGACAAATACACACAAACACACATGCTACAGAGATCCATTCGGGTTTGGGACTACGTGACAGGGCTATATTGCACGCTCTTTATCACGTTGCTGTGGAAGGCTGTCAAGGCTTTCCCAGTCAGTCCACAGGCTATCCCAGAGTCACCCAGGCCCGGCAAACATAGCACCTCATATTTTAAGATCATTGACATAACCTGTACATGTAATCAAAATATTTACATTAAATTGTAATGCCTGAAAATTGTCATACATTGATAGAAAGACTACAAAACCAACATAACTTTATTTTCAAAAGCTGACACAGGAAAACAAATATCTATAAAGAGTCTATTGTAACGTTGGAAACATGCTAGAAACATCTGATTTTACTATTACTTGTGTTGTGAGTATATATCATTACATCCAACATTTGTGTATATGAAAGTAGATATGCATTGATTCCTACATGAGATGATCTGTAAAATGAAAAAATGTCATTGTGATTTTCAAATTTTAAAGAAAGGTTGTACTTTTGAAATAACCTTAAAGTAATCCAGTGTGGTATTAATACTTATAGTGTTGTCACCGTGTGTTATCGTGAAATTTAAATAAATACCCAATCTCATGATCATTCACAATATTTTTCTTCGCTCAGCCAAGAAAATACGAGTGACCTAAGGGGGCTTTGTCACCACAAGTCGCTAGACGAGTATTGACAACCCTTAGGTCACGAGTATTTTCCGTCTGAATGAAGAAAATTACTGGAAAATAACACAATTATACCAACGCCAATAATGTCAGCGAAAAATAGGGGAAAGTAATGGCAATTTTGAACATTTTGACTCGCATTTCGAACACAGCAGAACCAGTGACATAGATATGCGTTGTCGTGGCGTAGAACAACCAAGGTATTACTCCCATTTTTTCGTTCAATTTGGCTTATCAATCAATCAATCAAAATAATTTGTAGAGCGCCAAAATCCAGGCAAAGTTCTGTTCAGGAGCGCTGGATGGTTAATCCACACCGTAGGCTTTATAAAACAAATGTGTCTTCAGTTTTCTTTTGAAACAATCAATAGTTGGTGCAAGTTTAAAGGATATATAGCAAATTCACTGTTCAACTAATTACTCCAATCGGGAAATTTAGGATAACTGAAGAGTACGGTGTGGAGGCTGCCAGCTAGGCGCACTACCCAATATAGTGCTCAGCTATCATACAATTATGTCTTGAAGTCAACTGGAATGTGCTGTCTTGTCAAATTACGATATTGAAAGTCAAATGAACATATACCACTAACTTAAAATAATATACATTGAGTTTGAGTTTGATGTTTGAATCTATAATGACCTTATTACTAACCAAGAGTCATAAAAACCACGGCTTGGAAATCGATTATCATCTTTTCAAACTTGAATTCTGATTTTTCCACGAACAGAACTCATGCAGCTCAGAGAAATATTGAGGGTGTTTATTTTTCCTCAATTCTGTTTCCATGATCTTCTAGTGATAACTATCGACATTGATTTTAATGTAATAAGTGAATTTACGAGGGAATTTTGAAAGTACGAGTAATGCAATCAGCTTTACTAGCTGTAACTGAAGTATTATATTTTGTTATTCAGACAACCAACAATATATTCACTGAAAATTGTTATGATACCAATAATTAGACATTGTACGTGTTATTTATGGGTATATTGTATGTACAAAAAGAAGAAGTATAGCAATAGGTTGTAATCGTAATCGCATCCGTACAGATTTCTGGGTCCGGACCTAAAACCAGTATGATTGGATTTATTGTACATTGTTAAGGTTGTTGAATAGGCTATTTGTCATTCCCATAAGTTCTTTATATACAGCTACAGAAGTACATTTGCCAACAGATGATTCCAAACTGTTCAATTCATTGTTCCATATTGTACATATTACATGTAATTTATTACATCAAAAAAAACGTTCCAATTGCAGCTAGTATGCCTTTACCAATGTATTTTAATGTATGCTGCTGTGTGTCATTTTATGTGAATTAAACTAATCCATTGCGACATCATGACGTGGTCGATTTTTATATGCAGTCAGGAAGGTTTGCAAAACATAATTCTGGTGAAAACGGAAAAAAGGCCAGATTTTTGGTTCCTTATTATTCTTCCAGGAATTAATTCAATTGAATACCGTATCGTCATTACATGTGGATTTTGTTTGGCCTAGTTTGCATTAATTTAGGTAGGTATCTCTAGTAACTACAACGAAGGACAAAATATTTCATGGGCATTTTATTTTGGCAAAGAAACAGTGAAAATAGTGCCAATGTATCACAAATAGAAAAATGGTATTCGCAGTGGTATGTATATTGAATGCATTCTCTTGTGTAACTTATAAAGCAAACCATATAGGTTTTATTTAGGCGTAAACTTATATAATTATATCCATAGAAAAGATACTAGTATGTGTGTACACCATGACTAGATATTTGAATACTATCTACACAAAACTAAATGTAAATACTATGATGGATCCTACTTGGGAGAAGTTGAGAGACAATTACAGACCAGGATTATTGATAGAAGAACATAGGAAGCCACTTTGGGAAACATCATGAAATCAGCAGTAACAGAAGATATATTCTTTGGACCAGGGGACAGCAAGTAGAGATTGAGGGATACCAAATAGTGTATAGCAAGACTAGGGATCTACACTGAAAGTAGACTTAAGGCAATTAGTATCCGGTACCATGACCCGTGACTGAGGATTGCAGCGTTCGCGCGGCATGTACACATTAATAATTTTTTTCTTCAAATTCTTCGGTACTTAGCATTTATCAACTGACACCTGAACCTGAGGAAACAATCAGTCTACTGCATGCAGAAGTCAATCGAGTCGAGACGAAATATTTGCACGGTCAAGTAACAAGTTCCTTCTTTTGATAAAAAATAACATTTTATTGATATTACTAATAATAATATGAAACTAAACTAAACGAATCTATTTGGACAGCTTTTCGTGTAACATGTGTAAAGGAACTGTTTTCTCATCAAGGCAGTACCGTACGGCTTGGGTTAAGCACTATTTTGCCCAGGTACACTAGCAAGGGAGTCTTCAGTAATTACGATGGTGGTCCGAGGGGTTTCATCTTTTACAAATGGGTTCTTGATGGAGGGCTATATTGTAGAATTTGAAAATGGAAGTCTAGAGGGGAGTGTAAAAGTGTACTTTGATTCATTATGTGACTTGTTATATTTTGTGAGTTCGGCATCCTATCACAACTCCTGGTTACACATACATCCCACTTCTGCAGAACTTCATCACCACTAATGTTGTATCGTTATAACAAAACGTATCAGGTCAATCGCTACTCACGATCAGGGTCACGTTTTAAATAAAGTAACAAAATTAAAGAATGAAATACCACAGAAGACACAGATCCTCTCTTAGTACTATATCCGATTAAAATTGTGATACTACAAAGAAAGGGTAACCAGTGGACCGAGGCTTCTGTTAATACATTGTCCGATGAGAGAAAACATTCTTCGGAAGTCGTGAATAATTGGTATTATTTACGATTTTCCATTGTGATGGAAATGGGTTATTGTGAGGACGGTGTGTTGTCGCTGATCCAACAACAATCAGTGTACAGTACGTGTAAGTTATAACACTATCTGTATCTGGTGAATAACCAATTCAATTCTATACTATACAGTAGATCTCTACATGAAAACGGATATAAATAGTCAGTTCGTAATGGGTGATTTAGTCTGTAGTCTGAAAGTTGATGCGGAACATGTATGATTAATAACTTCAAATCACATATCAATAAAGATAGCATCTTTTATTAAATTTCATGTATATGTTTTATACCAGACCACGGGTCATAGCAAGGTTATGTCTTTCAATGTATTGTAAGTTGCACCTAGCCACATTGTGTCGTCTTTTCTGTACGGGTTGTGACGTCACATTCAATGTAAACTTACTTTCCACTGTGCTCACTTCACGCATTGCAATGATTGTGTAGTCAACTGGAGTGTGTGAGTCGTGACTTGGTATAGGCAAATATAATAGAAAGTAGTCAGACAAGACATCGGGTGTAGGTCACAGGAGCAGTTGTGCGGAAAGACTTGACATGAAAACTACTTTTTATACATGGTCCAGTTACCACGAAAGGGATAGTTACATGGAACGTGTTAAGAAGTCACATACTGTAGTCTTTCAGTAGTGGGATTACAAGCACTGTATACGGTAAGTAAGTTTATCTATTTGGTTCGTAAGAAACTCCCTCTATCCTATCTAAATTAGAGCCAAAGAAATTCAAGCCTCTACAATGATAAAATACATCACAACACTAGAGTTCAATTGAAACAGAAAGTGTTCATATACATGTAGACGCCCCATGACCAGTGTATTCCAAAAGTCACTGGAGTGCTGGCTTGTACCAACGTATGTCGTATTTACAACGATTTCAATTGTTCAAGGCCGAACGCAATGTTTAGAATGCACACAGCATAAGGACGTTAAAACAAACTCCATGCTTTCATTGGAACTCTGCATTTGACCTGACATGTTGAGAATTCAAAGTGAATGACAACAACGTGTTTGAGTTCCTTTTAGCTCACACGTATTAACAAGGTGTGAGTATATACCACATAATAGCAGTGTTACCTTGGAATCAAAGCATACACCAAGTACTATATTCTGTATTGTTGGATACGATGCTGGAAATGCTCCTGAACACAAAATGTATGCGAGTTTTGATTTAACAAAACCCAGGTCAGAAAGTTTATAGTCGTGGCATTTTAATCTTATGTAGCAGAGGTGAAACTCTGTATATAGCTGGACCAACAAAAGATTTACTGTCAAAGCCTTTTAGAAATACGACCACGTCGTTAAATCTTAGCCATTTGGGGATCTGAGGTTATATACCTACTCGATG
Organism: Glandiceps talaboti; assembly: GCF_964340395.1. Classification (NCBI taxonomy): domain Eukaryota; kingdom Metazoa; phylum Hemichordata; class Enteropneusta; family Spengelidae; genus Glandiceps; species Glandiceps talaboti. The sequence goes on from NC_135557.1 coordinate 21,638,313, forward strand.
GGTAATCATGAGAGGTTACTTGGTGACATTGAGTAGGTTGCAGATTTTGGTATACGAATCGATCATGGTGTTTGTAGGTTGGGGTGCGATTCGTGGTTTGCTTGCCTGTTTTTTTTTTATATTCGAATCAATTGTAGTTTGTAGGTTAAGGTAATTGTAGATTGGGGTGTATGATTGTCTTGTCTTGTCAACACTGCTTCAACCGCCTCTAACGTGGCTATGAACCCTCAAGCAAGCAATATCATAACAACTAGGGAGTGTAGGTGATAATGAGTTCTTTTAACGTACACATGTCAGTGGTAGTTTTAATTGATGGTGGCAGAGTGCTTCAGGTAGGGATGGTCCTTGGGTCTAACGAGTACCGGTAAACAGTGTTTATTGACAGTGTATGGATTGTTCTGTAGTTTAAGCTAAAATGGTGTAGGTGTGTTCATGCTTTTTTGTCTTGATTCGATCCTAGTTTAGAGGGTTTTCCGGGCGATTCGTACTTTGCAGGGTGATTTTTTGAATAAATTGAAGTTTGGAGGTTGGAGTATGCGAATCGATTGTATTTTGTAGGTTGTGCTATGCGGCTTATAGTTTGTAAATGTAGGTTGCAGTATTCGATCGCAGTTTACAGTTTTGGCCGTTCGATTCGTAGTTTGTCAGTTTTCAGTAAGCGAATCGATCGTAGGTTGTAGGTTGTGGGTGTTCTTTTTGCCATCGACTATTTCTTATTTAGTTTAGCAAAAATGGTTAACAGCACGAGTTATTTTGTGTAAATGAAGTGAGTCAACGGTGACCTTTCACCTAATGACACAATCTACTTTCATGTTGCATCTGTTATTCTGTGGATTCTTGTATAAGTGCGTTTTTGTTCTTTGCATATGTTGTTGAATAGAGATGGATACTAAGTCTACATGCGTCGGGTTTTAAATAAACCAATTGAATTTCGAGGGTTTGTTTTAGCAAATGGTGCCCATTCAGGAATTCATTAACGATTTTCACTTACTATGTAGAGATCACATGACAAACACTTTTGAATATTTTAACCGTGATTGAGGACAAGACAACTGAAGTATGATATCATGAGTAACGAGTAGTAGTTGTCCATGTTTTTGTCTGTCAGTCTCTGTCTGACTGACTGACTGACTGACTGTCTGTCTGTCTGTCTGTCTGTCTGTCTGTCTGTCTGTCTGTCTGTCTGTCTGTCCGTCTGTCTGTCTTCCAGCCAGTTAGCCAACCAGTGCATCTACCCACTCACCTATCCATCCACCCACCCTCCTATCCCGCATCCATCCATTCATCATCCATCCATCCATTCATCATCCATCCATCCATCCATCCATCCGCCCGCCTGCTCACCGACCCACGACCACCCACCCACCCACCCGCCCACTCAGTCATTGATAGATGCTCCAATCAAGCAACACTTCTGCCATCAATCAATACACCATTCACATACTTGTAACCTAACCAGTCATTTAACTCCACTCTTTCCGAACCTTGTTTTTTTTTAACCATTGTCCGTCACTCGTTCATTAGCTCAATGATTGCTATAATTTCACTAAAATAATTTATTCTAGTAAAGCCAATAAACCACAAAGATAAAAAAAAAACACAATTCTGTCAATATCAACGTTAGACAAACTACTAAGATTGTTTAATGTCATGGTAAGTGAAAGTATGATTGATTCTTAAAAAGCCTAGATTCACCTATCTGATGCAACAACGGTCTTTATATTGACTGTCTACTACAAGTAAAACTATGCAAACACAGACCAATATACTACAATAGGGTTTTAATGCAATGGATTATGATTAGTTTAAACAAGTAACAAACAAACAGCACTTGAAGACAGGATGACGTAATCACGCTTTCAAGGCAACAAAAGTCCTCTTGAACTTTACAGCTGGCAGGCGAATACAAATCAAACTGTAATATCTTAGGAACTACGTTTATACGATCATCCACATCACAGAAATATTGTTAATTTATTTCATTTATTAGGAACTCGTGTTTTCGTTGCAAACCAATTTCTTCTTCAAATAGCCTTGTATGTTGTCAATGAAAAAAATACACAAGTATGGTTAATTGTACCGTGGACGTTAGACCCTTATACCTCCATGGCTGTACATAGACGTACAGCTGACACGGAGACACACAGAGACAGACATACACCCGTGTGTACACATAGACACACGCACGTATAGACAAACAAGGACACAGATAGCCGGGACAGACATACACACACCTTGTACTTCAACATATAGACAGACAGCGAGACAGGCGGACTTATGCATCATACAGACACACGTACATCAATAGACACATTTCTCATTAATTAGGTTTACCCTAGCTATTAAATCATTTATTCAAGATACGGAGTAGGTAAAAATGTACGACATGTATCTTAAATCATATCATTGTAGATATAATATTCAAGCTTGTATAAACACGATGGACTAAGTCTGATTTTAATCTTACAATGGCATGCATAGATGATATTTCACTTACATTACCGCGCTGTCAAAGAATTCTTGGCAAAATCTGGAAAATAATTCATCCATTCATCCATCCATCCATCCATTCATTCATTCATTCATTCATTCATTCATTCATTCATCCATCCATTCATCCATTCATCCATTCATTCATTCATTCATTCATTCATTCATTCATTCATCCATTCATGCATTTATTCATTCATTCATTCATTCATCCATTCATGCATTTATGCATTCATTCATTCATTCATTCATTCATTCATCCATTCATGCATTTATTCATTCATTCATTCATTCGTTCGTTCGTTCGTTTATCCATTAAATGATTCATTCGTACATTCATTATTCATTCATTCACTTGTTTGTTCCTTCCTTCATTTATTTCCTATTTCTTTTATTAATTCCTGTATTTCTGTAATTGTTTG
>NC_135557.1:21646224-21671224 GCF_964340395.1 Glandiceps talaboti
ACCATAAGTCAGGAACCATTTTAGATGCGTACTGGGTGTCACTGAATTGTGGATTCGTACGGGGGGGGGGGGGTGATGTACTGACTTATTGAATTTTAGTTTCATACTAGGGGTTATATGCTAAATGGGATTGAACTTGGGTTCGAACTAGGGGGTCAAATACTCAAATTTTAGGGTCATATCCTGACTGAAGACTGTTTTTTATGCTAGCCCTAACTGCATAAAAGTATGTTTAGAAATTCCTCAATTGACTTTCAAAAAATAAATAACACTATACGAGAAGTCATATTTGACTACGAATACAGCAAATACTTAGTTACTGGATAACACAAGTATATCTTTGATAACAGCGACATTACTACAGATATAGAGTATGTACTCTCGATAAAACCAATTTTCTGAATTTTGTGAATGGAATTTTCGTCGTAAAATTTCGTTTCTAATGTATGGTTGAGAAATTAATTGTAAAAATATCGTTTTAAGGTATGACATGGCGAGAAATGAAACAAGTATGGAGTGATGGGCTTCAGAAATATTTGACAGATGCCTGGAATCTGATGGATTTCCTGTCGTTGTGCTTTTATTGGATATCGTATGCATTAATGTTGATTTCCTGGCTTAGGGTAAGTGGTTTATTACCTCCCATAAGGGTATGGGAGGTATTAAAAGGGGAATGTCTGTCTGTGTGTGTGTGTGTGTGTGTCTGTCTGTCTGTCTGTCTGTCTGTCTGTCTGTCTGTCTGTCTGTCTGTCCGTGTGTACATACATACATACATACATACATACATACATACATACATACATACATACATACATACATACATACATACAGACACACATACATACATACATACCTACCTACCTACCTACCTACCTACCTACATACATACATACATACATACATACATACATACATACATACCTACCTACACATACATACATACATACATACATACATACATACATACATACATACATACATTCGTTTTGACAATAACAAACACGGTAGTCCTTATCATCAAAATGTAATGTACTAAATTAGCATTTTGATATCATTTTCACGAGATGCAATCATTTTAGTGTTAATATTTATTCGTGTATGCTTTTTATGGTTTATGCCACTATGTTTGTATATTCATGTTAACTTTAATATTTCTCATTATTCTATTTTTGTTTTGTCTTCACACAGTGGCGACGTGAATATAACGAATTAGATGCTAATGACGTCAGTGAATTCTTCAGAAAGAAGAGAATGACGCTTGAAGAACTGGACGACTATTCACAGAACGTTAGTCTCCCTCAGATACAAGAATACATTGACTCGGCCGTTGCACAAATCATACAAAATACTACTGCCATCAACGGCGAACAACTGACTCAGTTTATGGAAGCACTTGTCACAAAGCTAAGTGGTCTTATGAATACTGATACAGATGACACACTGGTAGCAAGTGATACAGTGTCTCAAATCTTGGCCAAACACATAGATGACGGGATAATCATGGAATCGAGGTTAGAATGGGACCCTTACGACCCAGACCTGGTTGTGGAAGGGTTATTTTCATTGGCTAATATCCTAACTGTTCTTCGAATGATTAACATTGTTATTATTAGTAAGCAGGTTGGACCACTTCAGATTTCCTTGTGGGGAATGTTTAACGACATCGTCAAATTTCTGGCCATCTTCTGTTTTGTTCTGTTGGCATTCACTATTGGCTTGACACAGTTATATAAGTTCTACTCGACTTTGACTATCATCAACTGTATCGACGAGGAGGGAGCTTGTAGTGGAGGCTTTACAAGGTGAGTTGTGAACAATGTGGTTTACCAATAAAATAACATTGAAGTCGTGCATGAAGTAAACTTTGCTGTAATTATGAAAACAAGTTAGTATTGTACCACCACCACCGCCGCCGCCACCAACAGCACCACCACCATCCATCACTAACAAGACCATGACCACCACCCGTCATCACTACCACGACCATGACCGTCACAATCACCACCACCACCACAACCACGAAAATCATCACTACTACTACCAAGACCACCACAATACCACTGCCACCACCAACTCCGGCAATTCCATACCGCACCCATCAATACCTTGTCTCCTAGCACAGATTTACATGATTTAGAAATGACTTAGAAAATGCGGATTTAATGCAAATAATCCAAAACAACATAATGATTGGAACTTTGTTGTGTGTAACAAACAAATACCACGTCACTCAGTCATCCATGTGTATTTCATGACTACCCTAGTTTGATTCCTGAAAGTTGTGCTATTAATAACGATCAATGTGAATTCTTCCTTACAGTTTCATCAGTACTTTGAGAACTCTATTCTGGAATCTATTTGGACTGATCGTCCTTGAAGACCTGCAAACCAATGCAAACCACGTGTTAACTGAAGGGATTGGAGAATTTGCATTTGCTGCATATCATGTCATTGGTATTATTATACTACTCAATGCATTGATTGCTATGATGAGTAACACGTATACTAGGATTGAGGTAATACCATAGCCCACCTTCTGTTGATCGGTCTCCATGTAGTAACACTATTTATGTTCATCAAGCTAACATTAAGAATCACAAAATCTAAACTGGAGAACTTCAACTATCCAATCTACAGAGGAAGACGAGAACTTGTGTATGAATACAAAAACTTCATAATGCTTCAGCAACCTTTTGTTCCTTGAGCTCTGTATCAAGCCTTACAGATAGCCAGAAGGTGAATACCTATACCTTCGTTGGACTTTTCCTTGAAACTGACAAGATATCATACTGAACTATACAGAGACGTTTGGCGATAGAAGCAAGTAATTTATTACGTAATAATGGAAATTGGGTTCATATTTTGTCTGTGATAGATGTGACCACACTGATCAATATCAAATATGTAACTGGTAACTGGCTAGGGTAATTTATACAGGGGTGTACTCCTATCCTAACAACACTTTTTTAGCACATCCAATATCCAAAAGATTGTCTTTTCTGCGAAATATACCATTTTGTCACATCCCATATTGTGTGAAATGGTTTTATATATAATGTTTTTTTGTTTAAGGGCAAAACAAATATTTTTTTTAAATCTAAAAGAAGTCTAAAATGTTTACTCAAATCTTTGAATTCATTATCTCCCACAGGAAAACTCTGATACAGAATGGAAATTTGCTAGAGCACGGCTGTGGTTGGATTATATCCAGAAAGGCAGTACGGCACCACCGCCATTTAATGTGATACCTAGTGTCAAGACAATATATCGTTTTCTGAATCATGTCAAGTATTGGCTATGTCCACGTCTTAGGAAGAAGAGAAATAAGGTACTTGTGAAAATAAACATATTATAAATATGTTTTTATTGCAACTGGCTTTATCAGAAAATGAGATGAAAAATGTACGGTTAGCAACTTCTTTGGATAAAATCTTTAATTGCAATAACTAGTTGTGATGTAAAGTTTACAAACAATGGTTTTAAACATAGCTTTCTTTCGATTTATTTGGCGTGAAGTTATACGACGCTATGAATGTTTTATTAATGGATTTCCCTATTGTTTTACTGATTTCAGAAACAAAAGGCAGCGAAAGCCGAGTTTGAGAATAATTACGAGGTAATATATAATACCATGTCATTTTCAGTATGTGTGTACTAAGTGATTTGTAATGTGAATGTTGGTGTAATAGTGCATCACTAACAATTTGTGTACGATAACTCTCTATACTATGCCATGCCATGTCATGCTAATGTAATGCAATGCAATGCAATGTAATGTAATGTAATGTAATGTAATGCAATGTAATGTAATGTAATGCAATGCAATGTAATGCAATGCAATGTAATGTAATGTAATGTAATGCAATGCAATGCAATGAAATGTAATGTAATGTAATGTGATATCTATGTTATGTAATGTAATGTAATGTAATGTAATGCAATGTAATGTAATGTAATGTAATGTAATGTAATGTAATGCAATGCAATACAATGTAATGTAATGTTATGTAATGTGATATCTATGTTATGTAATTATGTACATCAATTTACAATGATGTGGTATGGAGAAACATAGCACGACATTAACCTAACATAGTCTGGTGTCATAAACCATTGTCATGACTTTTTGTAATCTATAAATGATTTTTTGAATTTGGACGAATATATGAAATCTAACTGATCTAATTTAGAAATGCTGATTGTTTTATTGTCATATCTATATTAATAGATGATAAGCCAGCAGTTAGTAGTAAGATATTGGGCTGATAAACGTTCATCAGCCAAGGAAGGTGAAAAACATGTCACACATTCCGATATTCTGAAAGTAAAGCAAGATATATCAAGTTTCAGGTGAGATGCTCAGTTTGTGTTATTTATAATTTGTTGATTAACATTTTATCTTACAACTGTCGGTTATATATTCACATTTCACTTATGTCAACACTTGATAACAAATTACAACGAATTTTTTTTTAACTGTGGATCCAGACTTTTTTGAAAGCAATGCAACATGTTGACCTATTTGCACCTGGGTACTGTATGTTGACCAATCATCTTTATCATTACACCTAGATACGATATGTTGACCAATCATCTTTATCAATTCACCTAGATACGATATGTTGACCAATCATCAAAGGAACGAGAAAACCGTGATAGTTATGAATGACACTACAAAAGAAATGATGAATCGGATTCTGGAAATTCAAACAACTCTTGATGAAAGTCTCAAAGCACTATCACGTGACCAAGAAATGATGAATAGGGTTCTAGAAATTCAAGCAACTTTGAACGCTCTGTCGATGTCACATGTTCAAAGTCCAGGTGAAGGTGACGACAATTCAACCGTGGATATCAATATCAAAGAAACCGATGACAGCGAAGATGTGGAGCATTACTCAGAATTAGAAAATGACCAATCGAAAGTAGAACCGGAAATACCAGATATTCAAATCGAGGCAGTAATTGAACCAATACCTAATTCTCAGAGTGATCCTGAAATACGGCGAGAGGTTGGCCCATCTGATGTTATCGAATCCGAGGTTGGCCCATCTAATGTAGTTATAGAATCCGATACTGATCTCCGAGCTGAACCCGACCAAGCAGTAGATAGTGAGTCTGATATATCTAACATTCAAACCGAGCGAGAAGAGAAACGTAACAGTCTTCCACCATCATCAAAAGAACGGACCAAACCATACGCCGTTACTCCAGGTGGACAAAATGAAGAACCAACAGAAAGAGACAAGTTTGGATTCCCTCTCTGGTTCAGCCATGATTCCTCTATTAAAAGTCGTCTCCATACCAACACGTCTGGTCCAATGAAAGAATAAACCTTCGTAAGACGTATTACTCTTATCAATGTCTTACCAATAATGACATCTACATTTTACATCATAATTAATAAATATTTCCCTACAGGTCAATAAATTATGAATTGAAAATTCAATTAAACCTTAAATTGACGTTATAATCGTCAATATCAACAATATATCATTACACTATAAAGTCAAGAACCATTTTTCAAAGATAGAATTCATATTAACATCATTGTCAATGATATAGTAAAACTTCATTACATCCAAGGTTTGAAAAAGTAACATTTTATCATTTCTAAAATGCCTTATCGTTACAGTATTAAATGTGTTACGTTGTTGAATATCCTTAAGTTGCAATACAGTATGCAATTACTTGTATTTTAAATGCCATATAGTTGCAGTTAAATAGCTACATCAGTTTATTGCTGCAGCGTTATGCTGTTTTTGTCACATTGTTGCAGTAAAAAAAGCTACAGAAATTCATTTGCTGCAGTGTTACATTATTTGAGTGTCATATAATTGCAGTTACAGAGTTACAGCACTGCAGGTTTGCAGTGTTATGTTGATGCAATGTCATATAGACATGTAGTTGTAGCCACAACTACGGCAGTTTTTAATTTGTGCTGTGTTACCTTTGTAAATGTCATCAGAGCTTAGTTGCAGTAACAGTTGCCACAGTATTTGATTGTTGCAATACGTACGTTAATTTAATGACATATAGTTGCGGTAAAGTTGCTTTACTACTGCATATCATTGTTGCTGTGTTAAGTTGTATAGCTTATGGTTGCACGTAATTTGCTGCAGTAAGTAATTGTTGTTTATCATGTTATAATAACATAATATATTGTTGCAGTAAAGTATTAAATCGCCACATAATGTCCTTGTTTCAGCACTAAATCGTTTCTATATACGTACACGCCATATTTACTACACTGTTGTCTGAGGCTACTTCATTACAGCATTATATTACAGAATTTCAGATTTTCACAATTTGTCCATGTTTTTCATTATTGGCACACATTATGTTACTATTAACGTTGGAGAGATACTCTTGTGAACACTATAATGAACTAATAATCAATGAATCAGATTTAGGCGTACATATCAATGTTTTAAATTTGTATAAAGTTGGGTTCCATATGTACGCCACTGAAAAAATACTCGGGTCAAAGAGAACTATTCCTAATAAAATATACAATTTGTATTACCAATTTTCGGTCAGTCAATATTTAAGATTTAAGATATTTTGTTAATAATGACGACGCTCGTACAAATAATGAAACATTAGCTAACCATTAACAAATGAAAGTATGTGTACTATACTACACTTTAATGTGCTACGCAAAATTATCCCGTGATAAAGGAAGCGACTGCATTACCGGAATAGGCGCCCTCAATGTCATTGGTACAAATTATTTCGTTATAAATCTTTTATTATATATTGACCTAACATCAATAACCATTGAGAACAGTTTTGATGTACATTTACTTATATTTACACACATTGTGAATTTAAACCTAATTTGCATAATTACCCTTAATATGGTAACCAGGGTAACATACATGTTGTTGCTAAGGTGCAAGTGTATACCGAAATACAGTATTAAGTTTTTATACGCTATATGTATGACACATATTGTAATCAATACATACACAAGTAAAGGTTTTCATTTACCTACAAATAAAGAACTGTTAACGTTCTGTTTGTATCACTTTTACTGTATTTTAAAGTGGAATTCAATAAACAAACTAATCTATATGTTGCATCTGTTACAGTTTAATATATAATGCATAAGATTCTTTCATATTTCTTCTGAATGAACTTAATATTTGATGTATCTGGCCAACTTTTACAGTCAGGACTAATCATTCAATTGATAACTCAAGAGTCTGATAAACATATAGCCTATGATCAAGGAGATTGGAAAAAAACACTTTAACCCCTGAAACTGGTTTAAGAAGCCAATTCTAAAAATAAGAAAAAAAAAACTTATTCAAGGGCTTAACATTCCGTTCGATAAAATGCATATAATAGCCAAGTTTTACCTTTGGGGGACAAGTTAATGTATTGAACATCTATTGACTCAATTCTCATTCACCAATTGCACGACTCAATCCCTCTGACGCATTCCACAATCGCCCTATTTCTTTCAGACTTACATTTGGTATACAGTATACGACCTTGTTCATTGAATTAACGCGGTCAGACTCTTACTTTAGTCTATTAATACAAGTAGGTAGGTACCTCTATGGTATATTCAGAGTGTCGTTGACAGAATAAAAGGTAGCATTATTCAACCTTCCATTCATAGTTTTGTTAAAACTCAGATTCTGAAGTAAAATGTGTAGATCTGTTATTAGTAGGGACAATCTTGCTAAACGACAATCATTGTTTATAGTATTTACACATGAACAAAATATTCGTCCTCGGGTTGAGTGTACACCTCTCACTTGCCTTTCACTGCCTAGTCGAGGTCAAAGGTTAACTTTTAGTCTTGAGTCAGCTGACTTAAATCTCAAGAAGTGAAAACACTCTCCCGCAACTTTTCCTGTCTGTATTTGGAAAGACATTGGGCAAGTGAAGTATCTATGCTGCAAGCTTTACACAACTACTCTGATGTTAGATAAAGGTAAGTAACGATTTGAATTAGGTAGTTGTACATTGGGGATATTGTCAGCCAAGCGTATGATTTCTGTACTGTGTACCAACCATCTTATCTTGGCTGTTTACTCAAGCAGTCCATGATCACATACTACAGGTAAATATAAGAAAGTTGAGCACATGAAACGTCGTGGTAATGGGGCAGACTGAGAATCTTGCGAGATCATGCACTAATGCTGGTATATCTATGGTAGATTCATATCAGTTTAACTATTTGCTGTAGTCTGCGTGAGTTCAACAATTTGTTGTAGTCTGCGTGAGTTCAACAATTTGCTGTAGTCTGTGTGAGTTCAACAATTTGCTGTAGTCTGCGTGAGTTCAATAATTTGCTGTGGTCTGCGTTGTCCCAAATGTACCTTGTAATGTAAACTTTACCTTGCTAACAAAATATTGGTCACGGATATTTCTAGTTTGGTATATAGTTATTAATAAACATCGCAAAAATTAAAACGCACGAGTTCAGAAAAATGACCAAACATTAACACAATTTCCAATCGTTCGTCAATAACATTGATCAGCCCGTTTAGCCTTTTAAAATGTAATCCAATTCTACAGGTTTTTGTGCACCCATTACTAACACTCCACAGCCTGAACCCTGAAGAGTGTTGTTAATGATTTGCACTAGGCCTACCTATTCATAAACAGTCATGCCTTAGTAAGATCTTTATTTACCCAAGCGGGCTGTACTTATTTAGAGACTTGACGGAAAAGGAGTTTGCACTCTTAAGTCTTTCATTCCCACAATCCAAGTCAATCCACCTAGCATTTCATACTTGTTAGTTTGTTTATGAACGCCTAAGTAAACATAGTGTTGTTAAATACATACATAGTTGAGGTGGAGGCGTACATAGCGTTGATCGTGAAAAGGACACTCTCTGTTTGTGTGTTATTATTATAGCAGTTATCGTTGAAAATGATACATTTTCAGCTAGTTAATAGGGAACTTGCAATCCAGACTGGGCATGCTCAGACGCAAAGGACTATGGGATTATCTGTGGTTTTCGTAATACCTTATCTGGAGATACAGATAAAATAAACCTTCCGCAATGGTCAGGGTGATTATGAATTGATTATTTGTGGTAACAAACAATGTAACATTATTGTTTACAATGCTAATTCAATAGTGTTTATTATCACATTTCCCATGATGCAACATTCAACATGGCGGGTTTGCAAGTTCCCTATTAGTTGATATATGAATTCACGTAATGTGGGCTTAAACTGATCACAGTGTTACAGTCCCACCCACTTATAGAAACTGCATGGAAAATGTTAAATACAGAGAACAAGATGTGAATGAAAAGAAGTGGAAGTCTAAGTGTGTTTTAACTCACACATAGTGCGTTATAAATGTATAACTTGTCATACGTATCGTCTATGACTACTGGGATTTAAATTTGCTTTAGAATATCCAAACTAGATCATACTATATTTTCTGTAGTGGTCCTACGAACTAGCAATTGTTACCTTGATCTTCAAGTAGCATACAATGTTGTGGATTGTCTCTTTCTATTGAACGTCAGATTAGATAGCGTTTGATAACATTTGATAACATTTGATAACATTTATATATTAGGTTGGTAAGATAACTAAAAATGAAAACGAGACATTCTGTTCATTGTCATGTATGTTTGTTTGTTTGTACATTTCTTTCCATATCAACTTACAATCACATCTTTTAGGAAATGGAACATAATCCAAATAACGGGAGTTTAGAACAAGTATACTTGGCAGCCATTGAACATGGAGATGTACAACGTATAGAGCATGCATTGCGACATCAACAGATAATCAATGTTAACACTATTGATAGAGAGGGACGTAATGCCATTGAAATCGCACTGGAAAGTGGGCACTTAGGTAAGTACACATGAAAGGGTTGATAAAACGAAAGACGAAATCAATATTGCCGACAGATGGTGCATTATCGTGTTGGAATCGTATTAGCAAAGGAATAACTCAGAACGAGTAAATTTACTGTAATGTTATTCAAAAGAGAAATAGTAAATGAAGGTACCGAGAGAGAGAGAGAGAGAGAGAGAGAGAGAGAGAGAGAGAGAGAGAGAGAGAGAGAGAGAGAGAGAGAGAGAGAGAGAGAGAGAGAGAGAGAGAGAGAGAGAGAGAGAGAGAGAGAGAGAGAGAGAGAGAGAGAGAGAGAGAGAGAGAGAGAGAGAGATGAGTCTAACATGGAATCACGGTAGGAACACATACACTTAACACACTATTGAAAACTTAAGTCCAAGTAGTTGTGTACTCGCTATAAAGTACCGCTATAAAGTAACTTTGTGATTATGGATAGGGTATAATCAAGAGACGACGTGTCGTCATAGCTGATATCATAAACTAATATTCATGGTTATATCCATGTCCTCTTTCATATCAGAAGTTGTAAAGCTATTATTGATGTACAATGTCCAAGTCGGTGATGCCTTACTTCGTGCGGTAGACATACAATTTAGTAAAGCCGTAGAATTATTATGTGATCACAACAAAACGTTACAGGTAAGTGTCAATTGCGTCATAATCAATTCTGTTCGGGGTAGTTTGCTATTTTAGCGGTCATGTTTAAAACCAAACACAGTACCAAAGGCTTCAACGTATGGTACAGTGATATCAACTTCAATGAGTCTGCGAATTCCACCTGCAAAGAGTTGCCCAAACGATTGAATGGTTATAAAATGTACAAGTTTTGTGCATGGTTATGGCATATGTAAATACACTATTCTAAATGCCATCGGCATCAAACTAAACTTATCAAAAGCTACGCAAACACTCACTCAACTACTAGACTTTACACAAGGTAAAGATAGATGACGTTGCAATGTGAAATACGTTGTGCAGTACTAACCGCGTGTGACGTCAAAGAAGAAGAAAAATATACGTTTAATATGTAATAATTGTTATCGTCTAATGAGTAAACATAGTAAAAATACAGTTATTTGATGTACTTTACTTAACAGAAACAAGACATTGACATCATCAATTCACACTCATCAAGTGAAGATTTCCATCCAGTTATCACACCAATTGTGCTGGCTGCACATCACAATAACTATGACATCATCAAGGTATGTGCATAATTACTATTACATCACATAGATGTGCAACAGCTGGCTACACATCGCAATAACTATGACATCATCAAGGTATGTGCATAATTACTATTACATCACATATATGTGCAACAACTGGCTAAACATCACAATAACTATGACATCATCAAGATATGTGCATAATTACTATTACATCACATATATGTGCAACAACTGGCTACACATCACAATAATTATGCTATCATCAAGGTATGTGCATAATTACTATTACATCACATAGATGTGCAACAACTGGCTACACATCACAATAATTATAATATCATCAAGGTATGTGCACAATTACTATTACATCACATCACATAGATGTACAACAGCTGGCTACACATCACAATAACTATGACATCATCAAGGTATGTGCATAATTACTATTACATCACATAGATGTGCAACAACTGGCTACACATCACAATAATTATGATATCATCAAGGTATGTGCACAATTACTATGGCATCACATCACATAGGTATACAACAGCTGGTTACACCTCACAATAATTATGACATCATCAAGGTATGTGCATAATTACTATTACATCACATAGATGTGCAACAGCTGGTTACACATCACAATAACTATGACATCATCAAGGTATGTGCATAATTACTATTACATCACATAGGTGTACAACAGCTGGCTGCACATCACAATAACTATGACATCATCAAGGTATGTGCATAATTACTATTACATCACATAGGTGTGCAACAGCTGGCTACACATCACAATAATTATGACATCATCAAGGTATGTGCATAATTACTATGTCATCACATCACATAGGTATACAGCAGCTGGTTACACCTCACAATAACTATGATGCAATACCTACAATATGATAGAAGATGAAATACACTTCATCACAACATGCAACAACTATAATACTGAGAGACAACAAATGTATACCAGACTAAGTGCAATCAGTGGTGTAGGCAATTTCAAAGAACTAGACAATAGAACAAAAATTGTATTACTCTTTTTAATTCTGATCAAAGACAAATACTTATGGCAATGACAACTTTCATAAAATCAGCGTTTATCAAAAGGAAAGACATTCGACAGAGTAAAAGATAATATACATTATATTTATCTAACCTAAAGATTAAACTGTCCTATAAACCTTATTTTGTTATTTATGTTAACTATTATTACTATAGTTTATATATTGACTAGCTTCTTTTAGCACAAAAACACTTATTGCAGAAAATACTACGAAGAAATGTAGTTTTCTTAACGGATGCAATAAAGATTCTATTCTATTCTATTCTATTCTATTCTGCTCTATTCTGCTCTATTCTATTCTATTCTATTCTATTCTATTCTATTCTATTCTATTCTATTCTATTCTATTCTATTCTACCATCAAGGTATGTACATAATTACTATGGCATCACATAGGAGTACAACTAACTAACTATGACATCATCAAAATTATCGCAGTTTTAAGAATTGTCAGCTGATTCGTGTTAAACGACTCTGTTTGTATACCAAACCATATAGATCCTGCTATCTCATGGCGCTCGCATAGAAGACCCTGACACGTACGACGCCACTGCAAAACACACTTTACAACACTCACTGGGGGCGCTGCAGATATATAAAGCTCTATCAAGTGAAGCCTACATGACACTGACAAGTAAAGATCCAATCAACAAAGCGTTTGCTCTGAGTCACAAACTACGTATTATTAGTCAACGTGACGTAGAATTCAGTGATGAATACTGTGTATTAGAGGAACGCTGTCAGACGTTTGCTGCTGATATACTGGCACAAACACGGAGTACAGCAGAGACCAACACCATACTGACATACAGTCCTGACGATTGGGAAGAGAGTGGTCGAATAGACAATGATACACCACATGCCGTATATAAAGCTGTACGCTATCAACAAAAGAAGGTAATGTGTAATTTTGGGAGTTACTGAAGTTCAAAACATCTATAATGAAAAAACAGACAGATTAGTTTGTTAAGAATTTTCAGTCAGAATCATCTGGTCAATTACTTCTATTCTGATACTGGGAATGTATTTTTATAGATCTGGGCGTCACATATCCGTATACAGTTCTATGAGAATACCCCCCCCCCCCCCAAGGTGTGTAGTCAATTGATGTAATAATTGTCAACCATTACCCTATGAAAATATGAGAATGATCAAAATACACATTCTTGGTAATTCAAAACTTCCCTCTTTCACTTGACGTTTATCAAGTGCTTGGTTACGAGAGAGTTTCATTGTATATCTCTCTATCATGCCATTCTATATGTTTACCCCAGGCTTGCAGATAGGTAAAAGCTGTTACAGTATTTAGTAATTTCCGAGACCCTAAAACAGAGACTTCTCTGCATAAAATGTCTGGATTTCACAATTCAAAACTGAATTGGCTAGGATAGATGGATAGCTTATCTCAATTTATCAGCTAACCTTTCAAATTCCTGTATCACATAAGAATACTTAAAGAAAGCAATTGGTTTTGGTGACTTAAAGTTAAAATATAGTGATAGACATCAGTATATATCAACACTTCTATTATGCTACTTCCATCCCAATGGCATTTGAAGATGATGGTTTACATTCCTATTTTTATTGTTATTTTTTAGTTTGTTGCTCATCCCAATTGTCAGCAGTTTTTAATAGAACGATGGTACCGTGGTCTGACAAATTGGAGAGACAGATCACAGATTAGTAAACTTATCGTCAGTCTTGCCATTATGCTCTTTTTCCCAATCCTGTCTCTCATTTACATATTTGTTCCTCGAGGTCGATTGGTGCACTTTCTTCGAATACCGTGAGTAACAATGCTACACTTTCTACTGTTTTCATAGATATTGTGTGTTTATGACTCAGACATTTTTTGCAAGCGGAAAAGGAAATGTAAATATAAATATTCGCGAGCCAAAGAAGCCAGACTTACCTTATCGTTACGTATTATCCATTTTACTAAGTTCCTCACCCCTACTGCCCCTTTTATGTCATAGATGGTAAAAGCTAACTTATGCAACTCGATGTAGAATTGAAGTACAGAAATTGCCATCAAGCCGTTTAACTCATTCTTAATTTGGCTTCTTTTAATATATAAATTGGCTTTTCTATTTTTAACATGACCTCTGAAATAAGTAATAGGTAAACTAGGATGACCAGTTTTAGGATGTGCAATTCAGACTGCAAACTGGCATATATATATATATATATATATATATATATATATATATATATATATATATATATATATATATATATATATATATATATATATATATATATATATATATATATATATATATATATATATATATATATATATATATATATATATATGTCATTTATTGCATATACATGGCCATCGTCAAAATGCAATCTGAAAAATACAATTTCTTACATACAACAGATAATGCTATGGGTTCAAGCAATATTTTCTGCTTTTTTGCTTAATTTCTTAAGGACATTGCATGAAACAAAAAACAGCTACTATTTGTATTATATCGTTATATTCCGAAAACATTATTTCTATAAACTTTGCTTAAGTAGGAGGAGCATAACACTAATGTGCAATGTACTATTTACAATATTGATCAACACACCGCCATTTCAAAAGAAAATGGAACTCATTCAAAAGCTTAACAAGGCCACTTAATTTACAAATACGATCAGTTCTTTCTATATATTGATCTTCCTACCTGATTCAATTTTCAGGAAAATGTAATATAGTAGTGGTACATCTATAATATCACTACCATCCTTATCTTCAGATACGTCAAGTTCTTAATGCACACAGCATCATCATTAGGGTTTATTACTCTAATCTTCCTGTCACTACTACGAGTTGAAGACTGGATAATGACAGGTCATTTTATAGAATCTGATGAAGCCTCGGAATACAGTGTTGTAATGGATAGCAGACGCGGAAACAAACCTACTACCATAGAATTAATTATGTGTGTGTGGATCCTAGGTAAGTTGTATGTACTATACGCTCAATAGGCAAGTTGCTTTATGGGTATCTTGTACATATGTATTTTTTTTTCAAAGAACGTAATGGGGTATTCACCATGTTTATAAAAACGGCAACTAGGTTTCAACACGGTACTGGGTACGCTTAAAAACGGGTATCTGGTTTCCATACGGGGTTTGGGTATGCTTTAAAATGGGAAAATGGAAAGTGGTTTCCATACGGGGACTGGGTATGCTTAGAAACGAGTACTTCGTTTCCATACGGGTACTGGGTATGCTTGAAATCGAGTGCTTGTTTCCATACGGGTACTGGGTATGCTTGAAAACGGAAACTAGGGTTCCATATGGGTAATGATTATGCTTTAAAACAGGTACTTGTCTTCCATACGGGTACTGGGTATGCTTAAAAACGGGTACATGGTTTCAATACGGGTAACTGGTATGTTTATAAACTGGTATTTACTTTGGGTTCAAAACGGGTTCTGGGTAAGTAAAACAGATACTAAGAACTAAGTTTTAATATGTCAGTGTATTCAGTTTTCAATATTGGTGCTGGGTAAGTGTATACAGGCAGGAGGTAGGTTTATGTATGGAAAATGCATAACACTAAATACATATATGTAATAGGTGAATGTTGTTTAAGGGTACTGAAAACGTTGCATGTGGTTACTTTGCTTGTATTAGTCCAACCTTGGTAGCTAATTCAGTTATAAAGAAATCGTATAACCGTATAATGGATGTAAACCGGTAGGTCCATGATAAGTGATTTGTCTATATGTGTAATATGTGATCTCTTGAAACGATAAAACGTTGCCATGTTACTATTTTGTTACGACTGAATACCAATAAACATATTGCTGAACACACATTTTTCTCTATTATTTATTCATATCAGGCATGACATGGCGGGAAATCAAAGAGCTTTGGACACATGGTGTTAAAGATTATACCTTCGATGCATGGAATATAATGGATTTCTTTCAACTCGCCCTGTATTGGACGTCTTACTCACTTATGTTGATATCATGGTTGTTGGTAAAGTATTGTTAAATTTTGTTGATTAGCATTACCCATGCTCTTATTCAGTTTTGCCATTCCATTACTTGCCGTCGTCCAAGGTATACTAGACTGAGGCTTTGCATGTTACCATAGTAACATACAAATCAACATTATTTTGAGTGTTATTTTGTTGTAAAATACGACAAAAAGTACCCTTTACAAGGAAACACATTGACTGATTAGTTGGTACTTTTATCTGTCGTTTTGGTTACCATGCTTTCAATTACTGCAACGGGGACTCTGCGCTCACAGAAAGTGATATAGCTGGGAACTACAATTTAGTCATTAACACAGGTAAGTGAAGATAGTATAAGGCAACGAATGTGAAATAAATTTTATGGTACACCAGTTTGAGATCTTAAAAAATAATTTGCGCTCATGTTTCAGATATATTGGGCATAATATTTTTGAAGTGTTAACATGGTTACGTGTTTCTAACTCATAGCTCAATGTTTCACACTTGATATATTGAAATCCACATCTCCATATCAAAATATTGTCACATGACTGATGTGAGATGGGAATGTCTAATAAAAAAAGTATATGTATATGTTTTTTATTTGTGGAATTTTAGTGGCGACAAAGATACAGTGCAGCCGAGGACAATGGGGACATCTATCGTTCAAAAAGGCTAGCCGTGAACGAGCTTGATGAATATTTAAAGCTCAACACGTTACCTGACCTGCAATCGTATGTGGACAAGACGATGACGAATATTGTCATTCAAACAACATCATACCAGACTACAATGCTCACTGCAATACTGCAGACGCTAATGACAAACCTCAGCAACGCATGCGCAGCAAACGACAACGGACATATTGAATCTAGCATTTCGAGAATATTAGACAAGTACGCAGACGATAACTTCATAACGGAATCTAGACTTGTATGGGATGCCTTTGACCCTGACCTTGTAGCTGAAGGATTGTTCGCATTGGCCAATATTATTAGTTTCATACGACTTATTAACGTTGTAATCATCAGTAAGCAGGTTGGACCACTTCAAATCTCACTGCGCGGTATACTTTATGACATTGTTAAGTTTCTTTGTATATTCTCCTTCATACTACTGGCGTTTACTATCGGTCTCACTCAACTCTACAAATTCTACTCTACATTAACCTTCCTTGAATGCAGTGACCATGACGACGATCCAGGCTGTTACCAAGGATTTGCTGGGTAGGTCAGAGGTCATCAGCATAGCAACGTAGTTTCAACCACATCTGGACATCTATACTATACAAACAAATATTGAAATGGCGAAATCACTTCTCAGTTTTTATTTTTTTTTAAATATGGAAACCACACTATATGTTTCGATTGATAACTCATGATAAACATTTTGACACTCAAGTCTCAAATGCTAGTTGTCATCAATTGAACCACAAATAATATTATGATGTGTTCTATTTTAAATGTAAGATAAAGTATAATCACTTGACTAGTTAAGCCCAAATACGCCCAGATATCAATAAACGTCTTTTCTCTGACGTGAAAGGTCAAAGGTGAATTTAAGTTTGAACGTAGGCGTTCTAGTCCTCGTGTCAATTAGTAATTATCATGTATAATGTATATGTATTTACAAGGTCACAATATGCTCTCAGTCAATGAACAATATAACTTCTTTTGCAGCTTTTTCAAAACTCTAAGGACACTATTCTGGAATCTGTTTGGTGTTATTAACCTGAAAGTTCTGGAGGTGAATGCTAACCATGCGTTCACTGAAGGTATAGGGGAGTTACTGTATGCCTTGTATCATATACTTGGTAGAATCGTGTTACTGAATGCATTGATTGCTATGATGAGTAACACATATACTAGAATTGAGGTGAGTGGAGAGAGAGAGAGAGAGAGAGAGAGAGAGAGAGAGAGAGAGAGAGAGAGAGAGAGAGAGAGAGAGAGAGAGAGAGAGAGAGAGAGAGAGAGAGAGAGAGAGAGAGAGAGAGAGAGAGAGAGAGAGACAGACAGACAGACAGACAGACAGACAGACAGACAGACAGACAGACCAACGCGAATAATTTACAAATATTAAAATTGAAAATTC
The DNA here is from genome assembly GCF_964340395.1 of Glandiceps talaboti. Taxonomy (NCBI): domain Eukaryota; kingdom Metazoa; phylum Hemichordata; class Enteropneusta; family Spengelidae; genus Glandiceps; species Glandiceps talaboti. The sequence continues at coordinate 21,664,373 of NC_135557.1, forward strand.
TAACTATTGTATATTTACGTTGTAGGAAAACTCCGATAAGGAATGGAAATATTCCAGAGCCAAATTATGGATGAGCTATTTTGAGAATACAGGAACTATTCCACCACCATTTAATGTTGTACCAAGTATTAAGACTGTCTACAAACTTGTACTATCCGTGAAATATATCCTATGTCCTCGGACTAGACGACGAAAAGAAAAAGTAAGTTAACAACGAGACAATGCATTAGTACAGACAAAAGTGTGTGTATACATTCAATGATTCGCTGACCAAGGCTGAGTTTATTTAACATTTACAGCTCATACGATACATAAATACAAAGGCATGTAAGCTTGGCGAATTCCTCTTTTTCTAAAAAAAACCCAAAAACATTAAGGTTGGGTTCTCTACTGGTTACAAGAAAATACTGGGTGTGTACAGTGTAGAATATTGTGCACGTGCAGAATTGATAAACTGCCTTTTACATCATCATTGTGTGACGTCACTCGTATGAATTATGTCCATAGAAACAATTGCACAAAATTGGAAAACTAAAGAAAGAATACCAGGTAAGATTTTAAATGTTCCAATTTCATGATCAAATATTACAATGTCATTACTTCATCGCCAACAGTATTGGTAAACTAAATAAAAGTGTTATTGGTTGTTACCAACAATACTGTTTCACACAAGGTCAAATAAGGTCAAGGGGCAAGGTCAAATAACTTCATTGCAGTAACACATCCCAAAGGCTCAGTAACGTCTATGGTCAGGGGTGTATCTATCCAGTGGCAATTCAATTGTATCGTATCAAATGTTGACTTTATTCGTTGTTATAACTGTAACTGGATTGATATTTATTCGCTTTAATAGGAGGTTGTCCAGCAATTAGTCTTACGCTATTGGGCAGATAGACGACCAGGTGGCTCTGAGGGCGACAAAAACGTAACACAGTCGGATATCCAGCGATTAAAACTAGACGTGTCTGGATTTAGGTATGTATTTCTATGTATGCTACTTAGACCCGTTAGTAGAAAAGTTTTACAAAGACCACATTTAAATACTTACATTATTAGAGCTAGCGCAGGTTGCAAGCAGCCAGCCACTGCACGCATGACTGCTACCACTGCTTAGTATTGTATCTATTGTAGTGAGGTGATCGTTATAATTTTATAATTTTACATGTCTAGATATCGCTCTCGTTTAGTAAAGTTTAACTTTGAGTACAGCATGACAGGGGAAGAACTATTGAAAAGCTACCTTTGCTATAACATTTTCAAAGATGGCCATTAAAATTAGAGAAAGGTGTAAGTGATGTATTGTATATGACAAAATCTGTGATTGGCTTATTCCTTCTTCTGAAATCAGTACTTGTGTGTTTTCATTTTCTTTTCGTAAGACACGAAATGGCGTCTAATCTTCAGCGAAATGATACAACCTTAGGAGTTACCAAGGAAACAAACCAGGCGATTATTGATCGCCTACTGGAGGTGAAGAGTGCCCTCATCAAATTAAACAAAATGAGAAGTGAAGTTCAGAATGTAGCAGGTAAATTTACAGAAAGCGACCAAAAAACTAACGCATATCTAGACTTCGCGAATTGCTCTAGATCTCGTCACCAGAGACTTAAGAAGGAGTACGAATACAAGGAAATGTCCATTTGGCTAGATGATGAAGAAACAGAGGAGTTAACCGCAGTTCAGTTGTGCTAAAAAACCACTGAGCACATTCTGCTGAAATGTGGAAATGTTCTTAGGGGTGTTCAAATAAAGATTTTGTTTATAGCATTATGATCCCATCAGTGATATGCAAATTAGATCCAAAAGTCAAAAAGTGTGTCCTTTGGTGGAACAGCTATTATTCCAATTGAGCTGAAATTTAATGCATCTAGGGTTGTGTAGATGTAGTTGATTTCACAACTTTATCCCATTGGCGATATGCAAATTAGGTCTAAAAATGTCAATTTTGTTAAAAAACGACAGCAACATGCACGCACACACACATATACATACATACATACATACATACATACATACATACATACATACATACATATTACATATACACACACATAAGGTCTTAGGACCCACTTTCGATCCAACAAACACATTTAGTTTTTCAAATCATCATTAGAACTAATTTCACAGTCGAAATAATACTTTGTATTTTGCAAAGATCCTCTGTGTTGAAATTTCAAACTAAAACTTTACAATAACTTTAACAACTCTCCTTACAAAGAAATCGATTTCCATTCTGTGGAGTCTTCTCTCTTTGGAATTCACAATAAAACATTATTTCAGTTTGTCTAGTTGAGTGCTTTGTCATTTTACATAACCAATGACGGAATACTGTATTAGAGGACAAGACTTTCTACATGGCACAAGTACTGGACTGATTTCTAGGACTTATAACTAGGGTTCAGTAAGTGGAAACAAATTAGTGGAGTCTGAGAGGCTTGGGTACTTTTTCAAATGAATTGTGAAAGTAAAAATTAGAGCACTATCCTTACATACAAAGTATCAATTACTTATGTGGATTCTAATTGTGTACTTTCAGATTACGTCATTGAGTCAATTATATATGACCACACACCTTATAAATGATATACAAAAGATAAACTCTACATTCACTATATAACTTACTGAAAGTGATATCATGGTGGAGATGATGTAAGTTGTTTTATTTTTTACATACTATATGGTAACCATACAGGTATTTTCCTCTTTTCACATCAGATTTTCTTACAATCTTAAGATTGTAGACCTAAATTTACATCTTTCATTACAATATTGTGTATTTTAATATCCCTGCATATCAATTCTACTTTCTAAATTAGTTTTTGAAACTGTAACACATTAATGAAACATATTACAACCATTTCCAGTAAGGGTAGCCCTTACCGTTCTAAGTTTAAAATATCACAAACTCCTCATGTTTATCACATCAAAACTGCGCTCTAGAGAGTTCCATGCAAATTTCCTTTAAGATGTCCATCTAGATATCATTCCATAGGTCAATAGAGTACACAAAAGTATGGACAACTTTTTACAGTATGCTGTGTCAGGTAAAACCCTCTGGCAAACTTGGTATTACGTACTACTGTTTATTTTATTTGCATGAATTCTCATGTGTACTTTCAAATGACAATTTTGATTAAAACGTTTCCCACATTCATGACAAAAATATGGTTTGTAATCTGTATGGAGTCTCATGTGTACTTTAAGATGACCTGTTTTGCAAAAACGTTTGCCACACTCCTGACATACAAGTGTTTTTTTATTTGTGTGGATTCTAGTGTATTTTCAAAGAACCGTTTTGAGTAAAACTTTTAACACACTACTCACATAAAAATGGTCTTTCATTTGTGTGGATCCTCATGTGTAATTTCAAATCATTAATTCGAATAGAAGTTTGGTCACATTCCTTACACAAAAGGTCTTTCACATGTGTGGATTCTCATGTGTACTTTCAAATCATGATTTTTATGAAAACTTTTACCACACTCCTTACATAGAAATGGTCTTTCCTTTGAATGGGTTCTCATGTGTTTTTTCAAAGAACCATTTTGAGTAAAACATTTACCACACTCCTTACATACAAACGGTCTTTCCTTTGTATGGATTCTCATGTGTGATTTCAAAGTACCACTTTGAGTAAACTTTTTACCACACTCCTTACATACAAACGGTCTTTCCTTTGTATGGATTCTCATGTGTACTTTCAGATGACAAATTTGAGTAAACCTTTTACCACATTCCTTACATACAAATGGTCTTTCTTTTGTATGGATTCTCATGTGTACTTTCAGATGATTATTTACAATAAAACTTGTACCACACTCCTTACATACAAATGGTCTTTCCTTTGTATGGATTCTCATATGTACTTTTAGATTACCACATAAAACGAAAGTTTGACCACACTCCTTACATACAAATGGTCTTTCATTTGTATGGAATCTCATGTGTACTTTCAGATGACTATTTACAATAAAACTTTTACCACACTCCTTACATACAAATGGTCTTTCATTTGTATGGATTCGCATGTGTTCTTTCAAAGAATCACTTCGAGAAAAACTTTTAGTACACTTCATACATACAAATGGTCTTTCATTTGTATGGATTCTCATGTGTACTTTCAGATTACCCATTTGAGAAAAACTTTTACCACACTCCTTACATTCAAATGGTTTTTTATTTGTGTGGATTCTCATGTGTACTTTCAGATTACTTCTTCCAGTGAAACTTTTCCCACAATCCTTACATACAAATGATCTTTCATTTGTGTGGATTCTCATGTGTACTTTCAGACAACCCTTTTTAGTAAAACTTCTACCACATTCCTCACATAAAAATGGCCTGTCATTTGGATGGCTTTCATTGTCATTACTTATAGCACTATACTCTACACAATGTGCCTCAGAGTCTGGCAAAGTCTGTTCATGGCTAACATTATCACTATTTTCACATGTAATTGTAGATTGTGGAGAGATCTGGTTCTCATTGGTCACTAAAACACCACAGTCACTTCTTGTACTATACTCTATACAATGCTCCTCAGAGTCTTCTTCAACCATGCCTTCATCCAATGTAACAAGTCCATGTTGACAAAGACAATCAATTATTATGGATTTATCTGTTGACACAAAAAGGAAAGATGATAGTGAAATGACTGATCACAAATGTAAATCAATATTTTATAAATATGAATTGTGAAAAGGCAGTGATTATCTGAAGACTATATGTCACTAACCAATCTCATCCATAAATGTGATTTATATAAATGCAACAATGTAACAAACAACCATAACGCAGATCAACTCATAACAGATCTAAACAATACCTAGGCAGACACACATATGACATCACATGGTAGTAGTAACTAAATTATATTTTGATGTGTAAGTGTTACCCCTGGGAGATTAACTAAGCATTTCTATACTGCACTACATTTCTGCTATTTGTCTGGAAGATTCCTTTCAAGTAGTTGAAATAACAGATGGAGTGTAAACTTAAGAATTCTGCATGCTTAACAGTCAGTTTTACCTATGGTCTCTGAATCAATCATCTGAACTAAAGATCTCTATAAACCGGTACATTTGTTGGCAGATAATTGAAAAAAATAGCACCAATGGTGTTGTAACACATCTGCAAAATTTCTGAATACTCTCTGTTATCTTTGGTACCTTTACATTATTTGGCTGTTGTTGTGTGCATGGCCTTGGAGCTGAGCACAAAATATGCACACCCATATTTTACTGTTGCTAAGGGAGCTGTCTTGTTGCTAGGCATATTAGCATACACTTTTCTGATACTATTCAATTGCTGACACAAATATTGCTATCTTTGCAAAATATGTTAGCATGTTGCCAAGGATGTAGTTACAGTTACTAGGGCCAATTGTCTTGAAGAATCAGCAGAAAAACTCATGGAAACATCCTTACCAATAAAGCATTGTCCATCTCGCGGAAGATCTCATGAGATCTCACGATACGCCATTGAGTGCATAGCAATCACGTTCAGGTGGTCAAGCTGAAGTGTCAAACGCTTAGCAACACCATTGTTCTCAACGTCATCGTACATACAGTGCAGTATGTATGATAGATCAAGGGAAGCAAACTTTTAAAGTATGGTTGTAAAAAGGATGTGCATATGTAAAAGTCGCCGGCAGGGGTTTCACATACATGGCATGACACATACACGTGTTTCACACATCGCCGGTGATTTCCTTTTCTAGTTCCTGACGACCGTATTCCAATTTTACTTTACGTTATCTTCCTACAGTACTAGTCTAGTTCCTAATGACCGTATTCCGATTTTACCCTACGTTATTAACGTTATTAACGTAGGGTAAAATCGGAATACGGTCGTTGGGAACTAGACTGGTACATGGTACGTATTGTATGAAGATAATATATGGTATAATCGGAATACGATTGTCAGGAACTGACTATGATTTCCCGACCTGTGACGATAATTTAGAACTTTTCAATTCTGAACTCTAGGACCAAAACGGGACATTTGTTCTCTAAAAATGTGTAAGACTTGTAGCGTTTGTCCATATTTGTCAACAGTGTAAATGTCAATGGTTCATAAGGGCTTACGACCGGTGGATGTGTAGAAGCTTACTACACCACACTTCATGTGCATTGCATACTAATATACTTCTGTTGAAAAAATGGTGACGGGAAATGCTTCCACCATGTACATGGTGTACTAATAATCAAAACTACTCGATTTTGCTTGTCATTAATTACCATTTCTCAAGATTGAAATATTATAGCCATCTAGTATGCTGCATAAGTTTGGCACTGACAACGTATTCCCAGAAGTAACAGTCAGTTCGGAAATATAATGACGGTGTGACACCGTGACATATTTTTCTTATAACTTGTTGTTGACACGCCATATTTTCGTAACATGCTCTTTAGCTCGGATACTTTCAATTTGTCGATGATTTCCATGACAACTTGTGGTTGTAGATGGTCACATAAGGGAGTATTTTTTTCAGACGAATGCATTGACCATGTAAACAATATGGCAACGCTGATAGCTTGACCCCCTTGACAACCGTTGTTAGGCATATTTGCATATCTCGCGAGATCTGTCGCAAGACAGGGAATACTAGTACTTTATTTAACAAAATAGGTCGAGAGACATACTTTTTCAAAAAATCACATATTTTTAAACCTAATACATATTTTTGACCCAAAACTCTCATCTCTGATCATGATGCATTTTGTTTGATTTGGGAGTTTCTATCTCTACATTCTTAAGTAATACCGTTGCCAAATATCAGGACAATTTGCCTGGCAAGTTTTGGCATTAAGTTGTTTACATGCACACACAGTATCTAGACACACAGAAACA
>NC_135557.1:21676224-21786224 GCF_964340395.1 Glandiceps talaboti
TTGTCACATGCATGAAAACCACATTCTTTCTTATAAAATTCACTTTATTACAACACACTGTGCAACGTCATTCATCCATTCGTTCATCGAATGGGTCAGTTAAAATGAGTTTTAAAAATCATGCTACCCCTATCTATAAATTCTTAAATACTTATATTATTGACACATCTATATTGTCTGAGAGAAATGATAAAAAATGAATATATCTTAAAAATGAAAAACACCATCTTATGATATGATTTGGAGTGTAGAAGAAAAGAAGAAAGCGAAGAAGGAGAGGAGGACGAGGAGGAAGAAGAAGAGGAGGAGTAGGGGAGGAGGAGAGAGAGAACCGAAGAGAAGACAAAAGCAGAGGGAAGACGATTAGGAGAATGGGGTAGGAATAGGGAGAATAGGAAGCAAAGAATCGAAGAATTTAAGATATATCAGGATTTTCCTTGAACAATAAAGAAAATCAAAATCTGCATTCAGTATAGATAATTAAGGCTAGGTTGTCAGGTTCTAGAGTTGATCTTTTATCAAAACATCACACTATTCCTGTGTAGTAGTTCCATAGCTTGATGCACTGTCGATAGAGGACATCCTTCCAACCTATTTCTTGTCTTCTAACTTTTTCAGAATTTTTGTCACACTCTCTGTCAGTTGGTTTATACTATCTGAGACGTCATACCTTTAAACATCCAAGTAGAGAACAAAATATGTCAGTTTCCGTTAAATCTAGAGTTAATGTAAAGCAGGAGATGTAATATGAAGTCAGGAATGATATACATAATTCATTAATAACTTGGTGGAATTTTGAAGTTTGATAACCCCCTCTCCCAGTGATGCTTTAAATGTGATTGACCTGGTGTGCATATAACATCCTCTTCCACGTGTTCTCGTTAGATGGTTAAAGGCCAGGGTTACAATCCAAGGTTCTGGCATTGCATTAGTGGTATGTTATCAATAAAACTATGGGGGTTACATACAAATATTCTTTTGCTCTGGGCCAACTTTTTAAATAGCTTTGTCAGACAAACGTTTCTTTAATCATTTTTTCAAAGTGGGCCTTTAATAGTGTTTACAGCTGTGGTTATTGCTGTATTTGTTCATAATTTATCACAAATGAGATTGTGATTAATAAATCAACAACAACAACAACAACAACAACAACAACAACGACGACGACGACGACGACGACAACAACAGGAACAACACCGAAATTGATAACTCTTGTATGAAACAATCCTTTTACAATTCTTCACATTCTGTATATAGTTTTAAAATTCAACTTCTAACCTGAAACTGGATATGTCCTGCTTCAACAACATTAAGTCATTCTGAGTGACCGCACCACCAGCTTCTTCTTCATCATATCCTTCCGCACGTTTATCGGATATATAACGGAGCGTCAATTGATGTACAACATCCTAAAGAAGAAAACACAGTTAACTTTTTAAAACCTGATATAAAATTTTCCTCTTTTTGTCACAGGGAGGAATTTATGTAAGCATAAACATTGGAGAACTTTTCCCAACGTCCATGGCGTCCCGTTGATGGCAGCGTCAGTAAAGCGCCCTCAGAGGGAGTAATTAGTCGAGGTAATTTTATTGTGAACTTTGACCAAGATGTCCGGAGCCAGACCTCGCGATAGGATAGACAGAGAAAAACCACAGACAACCTCCGACAAATCAGATTTGGAAGATTCAACAATTCAAGCAGCTTCGCCTCAGAAATGTTATCTGAGTTTAGAGCCTTGGAAATTCAGGTAAAGACTTACGAAATGATATTTAACAAGGCGGGAACTCTCCAACATGTGGTGATGAGCCACTAGGAAATGCTACAAACTTGCAAAGTTTTGGCGAGACTCACAATAAAAGTATTGCCCAGCTGACACAAATGGTTAACGTTGTTGAGGACGTCCAACATCAACATGGCCTACAAGAAGCCCAGCAACCGTATTTCATGATTTTTCTAAAATCATCTCGGGATCCATGAGCAAACTGGCAGTCGGTAAGTCGCAATGGCCACACATGTCAGCACAACCACGTCCCCACAGGGGAGGCACAGAGATATATTATGAATCGATGTCAATCAACGATTTTGTTGAGGGTTTTAATACTATTTAATGTCTGATACGATCAGTGAAAGCATAGACCCTCCACCAACTACGTTTATGGAGAAAGGGAGAAGACAGTGCGATTACGTCACTTGAACATTCTCATGCGGTTTGCATCAGTGTACCCCAGGGATGCAGTATTAAAATACCATGGTTCTTTTCTCCAGGACATTAAATGTGGCACTCGTACTTGAGATAGTTACGGCCACGATCTGATGGAACTTTATCTATACCCAAGGGCTACTGACATAAAGTCAACTAAACCAAAGTTCGGAACCAGTGGAGACTCCTATGAATTTTGCTGGGCATTCAATCAAGACGGCAAATACCCGTATGGGAACTTTTACAGATATAGACATGTATGCAGTGCCTTCATTAAGATCCGGAAAGCCTCGAAAGATCATCCAAAATCAAAGTGTCCACACAACGACCTGAAGTTTTGAGCAGAGAAGGCATATGAACAGGACAAAAGGAGTCAGGTAAGAAAGTGGAATCAAATTAGTATGTACAAATATATAAAACATTTCACTGCAAGATAATGTGTACAATAATTTACATACCTCATAGTTAGTCTGCAATATGGCGATTTCAGCATCATTATTCTGTCGGGACAAAAATAACAACAGTAATTATTTATTAACTTTATAGTTGTCGGGAAAACTTAAAATGATGTAGTATGATTTTATGCATACCAGCATTTACATATTTAACTGGAAGGTACTACAAAGTAACACGTAGAATGCAATGATGTGTTGAATAAGTGTAAAATGGAACAAAATTGATAAAGTTAGGTTAAATCATTGTGCATGTGAGTAACATTTTTAGTAAATGCTCTATGGAACACTGTACGAGTACATGCAATGTTTATAACTGCAATCATCAACTTCATATTTAATGTATCAAGATGTAAAATTAGCATACACCCATGTCTACACAATTAGCACGCCATATGAATACATACATATAAACATACATACATACATACATACATACATACATACACACATACACACATACACACATACACATACATACATACATACATACATACATACATACATACATACATACATACATACATTATTTGTTAGGTCGTTCATGCAATCTTCTATGGAGTCTATGAATCAACAGGCTGCGATCATCACAAATGACTGGTGTTAGTGGCAAATTGTTTATTTTAACTACTGCACAATCTACACACCGACTTTGTGAACGTCAGACAGTCAAACTCGACTTGTAGTTACATTGTTCACATAACGAGATAAGAAACGATACACAATGACAAGTAATTGTGACCTTAAGGTCGCTATTACACACCTTTTTCTTTTTCTTCCCTCGGCAACGCTCACAGCAAAGTATTCGTTTCATGGTCTTAAACGAAGGTATTACGTTAAATGGAGGGGGCAGTGTTGAACCTTCTTCAAAAAACGACATCCACATTTCCGTTCGATAAAACTTCCACTCTATGTCAGCATTTTCCTACAGCAATCAAAGCACATACAGGTTGGTTGGTTGGTTGGTTGGTGGTGTTATCAAACAAAAACTTAAAATTGTAATATCATGGCCGAGGGATTGTTCTTGCATGTTCTTAAATTTCCAGATTTTTTTCTCGTTTTTACTATACAGTGTAATGTACAATGTGGCACCAAGTCTAAATTCGTATCCTTTCTTTAATTGGGGTTACGCCCGAATGAAAATTGTTTATTTATTTTTCCAATAAAAGCAAATGAAAATACTAAAATTAAAATCAGAGCAAGGATATAAGAAAGTTACCCACTATGTTGATATTGTCAAGAAAAAAAAGAAATAAGTTTATAGTATCGCCTACAGTCGTTTATGCACAGGATGGATTAATATGTGAATTTTGTCGTAAAAGAGGGTTGTTACTATAGTAACGACAAAAAAACATGTTCTTCAATTTTAATACATTTGAGTAAAAGTCAATATCAACTGTACTGTAGTAACTTCCTACCAACACATCTTGCACTTGCATTGCATGAATAGGTAATGCGTGCAACAACGATTACGGCACTTTTTTCTTTTAGTGTTTACATCTAGTTGTTGATTTACACCGAATATGGAGAGTGTATATTTTGTAATGGAATAATTCAAGCATTGAAATATATCAATGTAAATTTGAAACTGACCTCAACACGAGTGTAGGTATTGCTCATCATAGCAATCAATGCATTGAGTAAGATAATTATCGCCAATCCATGGTAAAGTGCAAAGGCAAATTCACCGACAGATACAGTGAAGGAGTGGTCAGCGTCGACATTAAGAACGTCTAAGTCAATTAAACCGAACAACGACCAGAAGAGGGTACGCATCGTATTCACTATCCTGTAAAGATAAGATGTAACAGTTATCACCCAATATTTTCCTTTGTTTACTCAAGTGATGACCTAAAGTGCTCATTTGCATAAACAACTTTTGGTTTATAATTTTTCGATGAGCTAGAGAGCATGAAGAGAGATCTTGAGATTTGAAATCACGGATATTCTCTAGACTATGCCTACATCTGTTTTTTTTTTTTATGAAACACTAATTCTGAATACAAAAGCTCACATTTAACCTTCGCTACGACGATTGTTTCTGATCAATGAATGGGTCTGTGTTTCTCGTAAAGTATTGTCAAGAAAGGATATGCTATGACTTACCCATCGAATGCTTCTCGACATTCAAATTTGCTATCAAAGAATTCCTTCTCATCTATACATGCCCAGGAAGAGTCACTATCATAGAACTTGTACAACTGGGTCAAGCCAACTGCAAAGGCCAACAGCATTAAAAAGAATATGACCAAGAATTTGACGATATCATAGAACATGCCCGAGAAGGAGATCTGAAGAGGGCCGATATGGCGATTTATAACCATAATATGTACGAGGCGTAAGAAGCTGACAATATTGGCCAAAGCAAACAGTGCTTCAGCAATGATATTTGGGTCGTCACCGGGCCATTCTGAACGGGTAGATTCTACTGGATAGCCCATGCTGTAGAAGGCGCTTAATGAATGGAAAATGATAGTTGAAAAGTTTTTCACGCCTTCTGCATTCAGCATTACATCAGCAACTCGTGCTATTACTTCCTCCTTGATTTCGTATAAAGTAATGTTTGCAACTGTCGAATTGAACCATTCGGTTTCGTTCTGTGGTATGTTAACAGGGCTGATTTTCTGGAAAACATAAATAAGTGTGAAAAGAAATTGGTGTACTGCAGTGACAAAACAAAATGTAAACAACGATGGTGATCGCTAATTCTTACTTGTTATATTCATCCATTTCAAACTCTTGAAAAAGCCCACAGAGGCGCGAAACTACTCCAAACAGTACTACTAAATAAGTGCAACTATGCGAGTCAGTTGCCATATTATGAATAACATTTGATAATACGTCGTTTAGCTCTGCTGCATAACGACTCTTGGGGTGATAGACGTATACCACTACTGTGCGAACAAAGGTGGGTAATAATACGTTTATACCAGTCTTACCTGTTTAGCAAACCCATAAAAGAAGAATATATAAGACACCCAGTAAAGACTGAGTTGTATGAAGTCTAGGATATTCCAGTAATCTTTGAAGTGGGTGATTATTCCTTCCGATATCCATTCCTTGATTTCTCGCCATGTCATTGCTGCAGAGAAACCATATCAGATGATGGGGTCAATGATGTTTGTTATAGAGAATTCATATAAAATGATAATTTATGTATGTATGTATGTATGTATGTATGTATGTATGTATGTATTTGTGTATGTATGTATGTATGTATGTATGTATGTATGTATGTATTTATTTATTTATTTATTTATTTGTTTATTGTTTGTTTGTATGTTTGTTTGCTTATTTATGTATTTATTTATTTATTTTATGTAGTTATCTGTCTGCTAATACAAAACTGGACTCCTCGCGTGAATGCGAAATTTCGCGCACTTGCGTATTAATCACGATGTACAGACAAGGGGTGTACATGTCATGTTTAACATAATGTGAATTTTCACACCACAATTTACCACGGTATTATACATTTTACTATTGACATCTGGCATTCAAATGCACCGTAATAGTAAATAAATGAAGTCATCAACTTCGAGGATTTAGCAATAGTAAATGACATGACGTCATCAGGTAGGGTGACTTTCTTAACAGATATATCAGATGACATCATTAGGGTTATTTATTTTAGCTTTAATAAATATGATGGCATTATCAGTTATGGCGGCTACTTATCCTATCACTAGCATATATAATATCATCAGAATGGATGAAAGTCCTCTCCGTTGTCTTGTATGAGGCCACGCTTATTGTCTTTGGATAAACGAATTCAATAAATATTGGATAATATAATTAATCTTGTTGATAACAAGGACACCAACTAGCAATAGGGAACTTGCAATCCAGACTGAGCATGCTCAGATGCAAAGGATTATCTGTGGTTATCGTAATACCTAATCTGGAGCTATTGGTGAAATAAACCTCCTACAATGGTCAGGATAACCATAGATTGGTTATTTGTGGTTAACAACAATGTAACAACATTGTTTACAATACTAATTGATTGGTATTTATTATCACATTTCCCATGACGCAGCATTCAACATGGCGGGTTTGCAAGTTCCCTATTGTTGATTTATAACTCACCAATAATGAATACCAGCATTAGTATCTCTGGTATTGTGGCGTCTCTGCCATGATCTTTGTCAAGGAGGCTAAGAAAGTCTAAAGCTTCTGATGTACTAACGTCAGTCATTGGTTCAAAGGCAGCAAAGCCAATCATTGGCCACAGTTCTATACGTAGTAATACCATTATTATTAACAAAAGGAATGCCAGGGATGAGGCTGTATGCATAAGAAACTTTACATACCTATATAGGGAAAAAATGTCAATAGGTTAATTCAAACGTAAGTTAAAATCATGTTTTGGTTATATTATCTTAGGGGCCAGATCAATAGTTCAATGTAGGATAACAAACATTTCTTTTAATTAGGCCTCAGACCCCTCCCCCCCCCCACACAACCCCCTTCTAACTAAATTGACCAAAATTGAAAATTGTTTCAGACAGAACAATCGATTTCCAATCAATATGTAGTAGTATTTGTATTGCTGTGAATGCAAAGCCAGTATGTAGTGAGGAAAAAATAGCTTTATTTTAGTGCCATGTATTTACTATAGTGAAGATTCTTCCATTTCTCAATTTGACGACATTTTTAGACATATTTGTATATAGAAGTACAAAACAAATCCATTAAATTTTTTTTAGACTGAGAACTAAATTGGCTCAACGCCCAAAGTAAAAGACTTTAGTTTATTTTAGCCTACAATGAACTATAATTGTTCTCTCCCAATACCCTGCATAATGTTATATTGCTTTACAATAAAACAAATCTATTACAGCAAATCTACAAGCACGTCCTTAGAGAAATTACTCTGTTTGAAGGAAATTGTCAATAAAATAATTTAATGTAATTTAAATAAATATCATGGCATAAATATCACAATTCGTGGTCAATTATACTTTTGAAATATCAAAGTCGAATATTTTTACTCAGCACCAAACCAACATAACAAGAAGACATTCGCTGAACCTTTCGAAATCTCTTTTCAGACTAAATATGTATATGTTATTTGCCAAATAACGTTCCCTATCTTGATGCACGAGGTCATTTTCTGATAATAACGGCGTGCCGGAGGCGAGTTTTAAAACTAGAAAAATGACTTCGAGCAGAAAAAAAGGCTACATAACAACAAAGAAAACAGCATATATACAATGGTGATACATAGATTAATAATAATTCCAAAACTTATGGCTGGAGGAAATATCAAGTACTAGAGTAAAATAATCAGCCGTTTCAGGGGGAAAAATAAAAAGCTGACGAACGAAAAGTGCCGTTGGACAACAGACCTGTCTTATGAATGAATATATTCATATATGGACGACTTGCTATGTGGAGAATATTAAAGAGGAATATGGTACTCCAGGAAATAAAGTCATTTTCATTAACTTTGGATCTGGAGTCATTTCAGAGTATTACATCATCTACACGAAAATGATTTCTTGGAAACATCACGTTGAAGTTGGCCCTCTTTGTGGGCCAAATTACATCATGAAAGTCAGCAATTGTTTTGCAAATATTTAGGTTAATAACAAAGACAGTTTTACTGAAGGTAATAGGCACTTGGGAGTCTTAAATATTCATTGTTCACATATTGCATACACCTTTCTGCGTACTCCCATGAGGCAATGTGGTCCTACAGCAAGATCCCCTAAATGTCAGACCACGTCTGAGTTTGAATGAGGGAGAATTTGGGTGTGCGTGCAATTGATGTAAAATTATAAATAACGGAGCCTTTGGAACCCAACGTTAATGAAAATGCCTGTAGTCCTGCTGGAGTGGCGTTCACACATCATACTTACGGCACATGTACTAGTTGGTTGAGTTTCTTGAATGGGTAAATTATGTATAGTATAGATAGGAATGGGTAGCCAAACATTATTGCAATAGTGAAAAGAAATTTTTTGAATTTACTCATTTCGTCCCATCCTTTAATACCAAAGTAAAATCGATCGTAGATCAATTCTTGACAGTTTGGATTCGATACAAACTGAAACAAAAGAAAAGATTATGTGTCACTTTAGGTTTCACTTCTCAAGATAATTGTAAATGACGACAGTATGAATTTAGCAATAACTCCAGCCACAGTCCGGTATACCGCGAGACTTGTATGCAGTGTGTGATAATATACCACACGTGGAGACTGCGTGATGAATCAGTACTTGGAGTTGAAAAATGGCTTTTTTGTGTGTTTTTGTTCGACCCTTTGAAAAAAAGTAGACTTTTGAAGTGCTTTTCGTGTACGAAACATTGTGCTGCGATACACCGGCAGCATTTGTAGACAAAATGGTAATGCAGCAGTAGACAGCATATCATGTGATAGGTTGTGTATAGGAGAATGAAAATGTCATATGCTCGTCGCGACCGTTTCACCACTGATATGACTATGATATATCAATATTTTAGCAGTATTGCGTTGAGCTCTTGTCCAATCAGTGCATACACTACCTACCTACCTACATACATACATACATACATACATACATACATACATACATACATACATACATACATACATACATGCATACATACATACATACACACACACATACATACATGCATGCATGCATGCATGCATGCATGCATGCATGCATACATGCATGCATGCATGCATGCATACATACATACATACATACATACATACATACATACATACATACATACATACATACATACATACATACATACATACATACATGCATGCATGCATACATACATACATACATACATACATACATACATACTTTGGGCAAATGTCATCAATTGCAATAATACAGGTACAAATGTGAGTACGCACTTGTTTCTGTTGGTATTTTACAGCCCGGAATGCTTTATGAGGTTTGATGGTGTCGATGACATCGGACTCGGACCAAACTTCAGGGCCATGGGTTAGAACTGTTGTAATCTCTTGCTCATTACGGGCTTGACTCAACAATTCAGCGGCGAATGCTTCACATTCATCTTCCAATTTATCAAACTCCGTACCGAACTGAACATCATCTCTGGACAGCTTGTTTAACGTATGGCTTAGTTCAAAGGCTCTGTTGATTGGATCTTTACTGGTTAGACATATATACGACTCGCTGGTTAAAGCCCTGTAGATTTGTAATTCTAGTAGTGACCTTGTTAATCCTCTTGTCTCTGCCAACGCTTCATCATTCTGCGGTTCCTCGATATAACCACCATTTTCAAGCAGCATCTACAAATCACCAAAAATAAACGTGTTAAATAGCAGTCTCGGTTACCCAGAATCTGGCCTCTGGGGCTCTGCCTACGAGACACCCAGCCCCCACCCCACCCCCAAGCATAAATTGAAATTTTTACTCTTTGGAAATTAATAATGAAGCAAAAATTAGTAAATCATTACTTTCGAAAGAATAAACCAATTTCCGTGTAAGCGCTATGTTCAAACTGAATTATGGGTTCTTTTTCGAGTTCATTTTTATGCATAAAAATGCATTTATCGAAATAGGGTAGGACAGGAGAAGCACAAAAACCAGAAATCTGGTTAGTTTTACTGTTCGATAAGTTTGGTTTGTCTATACGTGATATTAAGATACTTTTCATGTTAACGAATTTTATTTGCTAAAAACAATGAATATACAAACGTCCAACACAATCTATAATCTCTAGGCACATAACCAGCATTTACTTGGTGCTATTTCGTCATTTTAATGCGGTTGAGTGATACATCAACAACTGTTAGCAGTGTCCCAGTATGTATCCCGGGTAATGATATTCGGATGAAAGCAATGACTACGCACTTTAAATTGTTCAATTAACTTTCTCTAATTGTGTTGTATAAATATTAGTGATTATTATTCAATCCTGGACACTCTTACAAAAAAATGGACAATAGCTGGCGTTTTTTAAATCCACACTTTCAATTTGTTCATGCATGTAACTGTCATTTTGGCCGCCGCCGGTGCCGCACATTGATATGTGTAGCAGATGCTGACATAATGATATGTCTTGAAATTCTACCACCAGACGATGATATGTCTTGAAATATTCTACAGCCTGACGATGATAAAATGGTGGAATATACAGAGTTTAGTATGTTTTTTTTCTTTAAAAAAAAGTATTATACGTAGTATTCGGATGTGTATGATACTTGTGTCATGTGACATTCCGTAATAACGTAGTCCCAATTGTGGACAATCGTTATGGTAAAAATTTACAACCCCCCAGGCCTGACACTCAGTGTACCGATGTATTTGAAATATCCAGTATGCTTATACCAATGGATAAGGCCCAATGATATTAGATATATGTATTGCAGTATTGAAATATTACACAGATATACATTACCTTACATATGTCATAATTATTATGATGTGCAGCAAGGACAAGTGGAGTGACGCCAGGTGGGAATTCCACGTTGTCTGTACAAGCATTGATGATGTCTTTCCCTTGAGCCTGTAAAAACATCATATACACTTAATACAACAGACTCTAAATGATACTGTATCATGTTATAATTCTTCAACACAAGTGAATCTCTTTTTATACACATGGTGAAATCTTCAATCTAAATCCATTAGAATTCGGCCACGCGTACCCACCCCCACACGTGCACACACACGAACGCACGAACGCACGCACGCACACACACTCACACTCACACTCACACACACACACACTCACACACACACACACACACACACATACATCCATACACACGAACGCACGCATGCAAGCACACACATACATACATACATACATACATACATACATACATACATACATACATACATACACACGAAAGCACACACGCAAGCACACACGCAAGCACATACATACATACATACATACATACATACATACATACATACATACATAGATACATACATACATACATACATACATACAGGCAGGCAGGCAGGCAGGCAGGCATACATACATACATACATACATACATACATACATACATACATATATTCATACATACATACATACATACATACATACATACATACATGCATACATACATACACACATACATACATACATACATACACACATACATAAATACATACGTACGTACGTACATACATACATACATACATGCACACATACATGCATACATACACACATACATACATACATACACACATACATCCATAAATACATACATACATACATAAATACATACGTACGTACGTACATACATACATACATACATACATACATACATACATACATACATACATACATACATACATACATACATACATGCATACATACATACATACACACATACATACACACATACATAAATACATACACACATACATAAATACATACGTACGTACGTACATGTATAAATACTACGTATAATCGTACGTTCATTCGTTTCTGACCCTTCACACTGTTAAAGTCTGGTAGGTATACCCTCTTAGCACTGAAGACATTTAAACAGCTGCTAGAAAATGTAAAATATGTTTAAATTCACTATATCGTCCAACTGTATATTTTACTTGTCATTATATATACCCGTAGCTATATGATTTTGTATCCTTTAGTTAAGTAGAATACTTGTAATGCCTTCGGTCTAAAGTACTCAATAAACTTGGATAATTACTTACATCTGAAGTCTTTATGTAATCACAAAGTACTTCCACTGCCTTCACAAAGCTCATATCCGCTGCACGAAGTAAAGCATTGCCAACCTCAACACCATGTTGGACCAGTAGCTTTATAATATCTGTAATAAAAATGTTGATAACTTGGGAATGTAGCAAGCTAGCCTGGACTGTGGACAGAGGACAAGATGAATATTTAACATTGTTTCCTCGTATGTTTCTAATATGATGATATTTCTGAATCAGGGTTTCTTGACTTTCAGTTAGTAGTCGTCATATTATGCAATGTTTCTATGGGTACCATATTATTCTGTTCACATTTAATATTGTGCAACATATATTTTCGACATACAATATGTAAATACGAAAAGATTTCATTAATTGGATATCCCATGATGCCATGCGGTTTCTGCTTCTTTTACTTTTGACCTGGTATCACTAACACTTAACAGGTATCATGTCAACTACTTATCATACCATTGTCGTTTTGCCGTCTACTTGTGACTCCTAATCTGTCACTTTGATGACTAAACTAAGTAGGTTTAAACGATACTGTGGATACCGTGGGATAAAAGTTGATTTTACGGTACACAGTATTAGCATCAAGATAATATTTGACGTGGAATTTGATAATTTATCTGCCTAGACATAAGTTAGCTTCCAGGCTAGAGTTCCTTAAGTGCTTGAAACTCACACGATCTACTTCGAAGTCTAGATATCAACGAGTGTGTCAATTCTAAATACATCTCCTCTGTTGTACACGTAAGATATGTCTTACAATAAGAGCGTATGGTGTACTAACACTAATTGTACAACCATGACAAGTGCGCGATTTTGTCAGGGCCGGATTTCAGGAAACGTATATGTCGTAGGAATTCCGGGTACTAGTTAGGAGGCAGCTATGTAAGGATAATTTGATGGTGCTGAGCCTATAAAAATGTCTTCCAAGCGAAGTGTTGACGTTTGTGCCCCTCAATATGAATAATAAAACATGTAGCAATAAGTGTCCAAGAAGTTCATGTCTAGGTAAGCAAATAATGAAAAATTCGTCCTGGGGTAGTCCTCTAGTCGATGTATAATATATGTTATTTGCCAAATACCGTTCCATATCTTGCTGCGAGAGGTAATTTTTCCGGTAATAACGGAGAGCCGGAGGCGAGCCGTTATACCGGAAAAATTAACTCGAGCAGCAAGATGTGGAACAGTATTTGGCAAATAACATACTTATACGTCACCTGCGACGATGAATTAATTTTTGAATGTCTAAAAATGCTGTTTCATTTTAAATAAAATCACTTCCGCGTTATACTGTTGAGCGTAGTATCATCCACCACTCCGATAACTGCAATGCGGTTTTTTACGCGTCAGCCTTAACTTTATCATCCAATCAGAGTGCGCGTTTGCTCAGTAGTATGACGTATTGTTTACTATTTGCATATCACTCAGCGATATATTCAAACTTATAACCATCAGCTGAAAAATGAGTGCGTCTTTGTTTTGCGTACTGTATTCCATTAAATGTACAAAAATGTTCGTGATATGCTTTCTTGTTCTAGTTAGGCAAAAACTGCACCCTCTGTGGTGGTAATTTTCATATCCTTCATAAATTTAGGAATTCATGTTTACGATCGCGTGACGACCGCGAGTTCGCCGTCACTGGACTTTCGCCGTTCTGTGTGAAATGTTTGGCTTTTTCCCTGTAACATGAAAAGTACAGTTCAAAGACTTGTTACAATTTATACAACGGTGATATTTTGTTCGGTTGACAACAAATTTGGCATTGGAAATGCTGGTTATAGCTGTATTTCTAGTTGTCTCCTAGATTTGTTTACAAGGGGACGTGCAGTGATCACGTGATACAACAAGCAAAAATACGGCTGTTGGTGAAAAATACGCCTGTGTATCTGCAGGGCTCTCGACCAATCAGAATGCGAGTTTGGTGACAGGTGACGTATAATCGTGGCGTATTGGAATTGTAAAATGATTGATAATTTTTATTCATTACACAATGTATTGTATGAAGCAATGAGGTGAGATTTTAAACAAATTCTTTATGCTATAACATGTTTTAATTTTGAAGAGATCCCGTGTACGTTATGCTAAAAAATATCTTTACGTCTCCTGAATGACAAAGTTACATTCTATGGCAGTAGGCCCGAAGACCATGAATACAGAAACAACGACACAACTAGTGCAATTGTTTTTTTTTCTGGCACATTTTTTGCTCTCGAAATCTAGCATAATATAATCGGATTGAAGTAGACGCGGTTTATAATGAATGTCTGTACATGCTGGTGGCAAACTCTGTAGTGTTACCGTATATAATGATCTCGTCATCTTAGTTATTACATTCACAACATATAATGTGTATGTTTCACCTTAAGGGTAATTATCTACCGATAAATCACCACGTGGTAATCAAATAACTTGCTATAAATACATAATCATGGGTAACTATATATGCATTCATAGTAGAATTGTAAGAAAAGGAACAGAGATCTACAATCAACAGGCTGTAGTATCAAGCACAGAAGTTTGAACAATTTGAAAATCGAATCTCTGATTCGTAGTGACAAGACTCCTTAGTTCACTTGTATTTCCCACGTCTGAATGAAAAATTGGGAAATAATATCTGAATTAAATTAAACATTAAATATATTTTTTTTTTCTCTGTCGCTGTACTTATTCTCCATGTGTGATATTTTCTAAGTACATGTATTGCATAACAGAAACAGTTGTCACTTAAATTATTTTTGCTAACTGTACACTTGGTAATGAGGCTGAACTCAATTAGTTGCTAAATTCAACTATTTTCAGTCTTTTTCTCTTTTCAACTTTGTACATTGAGTATATTGTTATAATTTATTCATATGATTTATTCATATGATTTATGAGAATAAATTATTATTATTATTATAATACCATTGGTAAACACTTGGTCATTCAGGGGCCATGACTGTACAGTCAACATTGCCTAGTATTCGGTAAGCACCAGGGTTCCTGTCACGTCAAATGAATTTCCTTTGTTGCAGTTTATTACTATCTTAGCAATTTTTTGAAACCTACAAGCATTGTATTTGTCAACGAGACATTGTACAGGCCGTTTTATGTTAGTGTTTGCTGGCAACATCGCAGACACCAATAAGAAACTGCACATGCTACAGTTTTCAGATAGCAAGATTTAAAAAAAATGTAGACTTCAAAACGTTGCCACCCACGTGTCTGCGTCTATTTCCCGAACATTTATTTCATTCAAAACGCAGGCAGAAACTGTGACCTTGTTATCTTAACGTGTAGAATGTACAGTTTACGTATTGGTTGCTGTGTAGCTGTAGCAAATAGAATCAGTGAACACTAACATAAAACGGGATGTAGTTTAGAGGATACGCTGTCTGTACAACTGAACGACATTCCCTGTGAGCAAACTGGTCGTGACCAAATACAGGGTAATCGACCGTAGTCCATAATACTATAACTTACCAAGTTCTCTTTTCACGATTGCTATTTCAAGAGCAGTTTTGCCAGTGTTATCTTTCACATTTATATTCAGTCCTTTTTCTCGCAGTAAAGTCTTAACACCAGCAGCATCACCTGTCTCCACGGCTTCCAAATAATTCTTCTCTTTCTCCGTCAGCTGTACATCGACGCTGTTTGATTTGTCTCCCATCTTTAAAGACGTCATCAAAACAAATTAAGGAGTATAACCTTCGCTTGTCTGTCCTGAAAAACAAACCGATAATTTAAGCAGGAGACCAAATATTCAATGACATGTAGTATGATATCCTAGAAGCTGTAAAGGGCAAGAGTTCTCATTCAGCGAGAAATTAAACCAATACTTCACTGACACCAACGTAATTGTAAAATATTATTGCAATTAACTGTATGTCACCAGCTTTGTACCCATGCACTAACTAACTACCAGTGGCGACAAATATAAATAGTATCCTATAGTTACCATAAAACCAACTTTAAGCTGAATGCATCCAGTAAGCTGCAATATATGTGTGTCAATTGTATATATGTATGTATGTATGTATGTATGTATGTATGTAGGTAGGTAGGTAGGTAGGTAGGTAGGTAGGTAGGTAGGTAGGGGTGTGTGTGTGTGTGTGTGTGTGTGTGTATGTATGTATGTATGTATGTATGTATGTATGTATGTATGTATGTTTGTGTATGCGTGTGTATCATACATGTATATGAATGAATACATGCATCGTTAGATGTATACCCGCGTGCATGTGTCCACACTGTCTGGCTGTAGGTATGTTGTCTTTCTGTCCATCCGCCTGTCCGCCCGTCCGTCCGCATATTTTATTTCTGCCATTTTCTGTGTCATTGTCATTATATACTACTCTACATGTGTATTCTAACGGCATCGCAACTGGTACACGGTGTCCTGGCATGTTTTACTTCCAAATCATGGAAGAATAGATGAAACATTGGTAAACTGAGGTCATATTTACGAGTTGCATTTAAGAGAAATTGATGAATTGGCCGTGTGTGCAACAAATCGAAGAACGCAAGTGGCACAGCTTCTGTGTGACATAATTAACCTTTGACCTTATCACAAGAAGGGTCAAATATGGAGCAGGCCGAGTCAGCGACCAAATACTCTCGAGAAAATTTCGAACTTGTGTTAAAGTCTTCTCTACGTTACAAGGAATGTGTATTCATCACGTTGTAAAGAGAAATGTCGTCCTTAATCTATCAGTTTTCAGTTTTTGTTTATTTTTAAAGTGGCCACATAGATGACAAATCGATGTTTATTTTGGATTTTTAAGTGATTAATTGAATTAAAACAAGTTCATATACCAAGTCACCTTTCGTATCTCGATAAATCACAAGAGTTTAAAAAATGTTCTAAAAAATATCTTATTGTATGTAACATTAGCAAACATTTTACACGCTTTTTTGAAATTTAATTGTGAAATTTGTCCAGTTACGTACATTTCACTTTATAAAATATACAGTATGATAAAGTTTGTTATAAATCACTTAATAGAAAACGAGCATCCGTTTGTCATCAATATGGCCATTTGAAAAGGATGACGTCACGATATAGATTGGTTGCTTCACACATGTTGATTGGTGTCCGCAAAATGTTAAGAAATACGTTTGCATACATTAGCAGAGATTCAATATGGAATGTAATTAATATTGTACCAACAAGTTGTGTTCATGTTTGGTACATTCTAACAGTTGTTCAATCATTCCACATTGACAAAAATATTCACAAGATTCTATAGATTGTTTAGACTTTCACATACCACTTTTGTCTTAAAGCTGCCCTGAATTACAGAAACCCTGCCTTGAGTTATAGAAACCCTGCCTTGACTTTACAAGGGATTGTACCATGTGAGTAAATATATCACATACCACATATTCTTTGCACTTGTTATATACACATATACGACTTAATTTCACTGTATGTGGCTAACAACAGCCGACTTGAAGTACGTTAGAAATGTTTGAACCCTCTTGACGCATTTTAAGCAGCTAATCAGGATATCTGACATTGAAGGATTAACTATAGTATTTACTGCACCCAAACGCTTCTTATATTCCCAACATCGACGTCGTAACTTTTGACTGAGAATACATATGGCGAAATCAAAGTGGACAATTTACAGCTGCCTTCTCTGAGAACACAGTCTCGTTGGTCATAAAATGAGGACATACTTGTTGGAGACAGTGGTCACGTATCGGTAATAATTCATACTCATATTGCATCTGTTGTTTTCACAAATTATGATGTGTTACACGTGTGTTAAATTCATGGACTTTAAAGTGATGTGGAGAGTAGACGGTCTAAATCTAATCGGAAGGAAAACGCAATTTGCCAAACTGTCCATGTGTGCGAGTGTATTTATATGTGTGGGGTATGGGTATGTTTACACATGTGTATGTGTGTGGGTATGGGTATGTGTACACATGTGTATGTATGTGGGTATGGGTATGTGTACGTACACATGTGTATGTGCGTCGGTATGGGTATATGTATGCATGTATATGTGTTTGCATATGTGCGAACATGAATGTATTTGTATGTATACGTGTGATATGTATAATTATATGTGTTCTGTGTATGTGTCGAGTTTGCATGTTTATGTATAAATATGTGTCATATGTATATGCATGTGTGTGTGTGCGTGCGTGTGTTTGTTTGTTTGTGTTTGTGTGTGTGTGTGTGTGTGTGTGTGTGTGTGTGTGTGTGTGTACATGAGTGTGCATGTGAGGGTGTATGTGTTAAATTGTATGTTTGGTCAGTGGATGTGCTTACGACGTATACACTGTATTTTTGGATACGTGTGTTTGTGGTTATGTGCATGTTGTTTTGCGAATGCATGTGATCTTCACTTAAGTTGGGAAAAGGGCATATAAGTACAGGTTTCATTGTGACAATTAGTATGAAATATGGATTTCATAGTTGATTAATGAGAATTCACTTCACTGCCACCAATAAACCAACCCCTAGGCCAAACACACATTTCATCAGACAAGTTTTATGATTATTACCTTATTTCAAATTCATTTGGCTTTTTGACTTGACTAAAATAGAGGAACAGCTGCAACATATAAGCGGTTATTCTTTGATTGTAAAACTTAGGACTCCAGAAATAAGTTGATGAAATAATTGAGAGTTTCTGAAGGCCAATCATGGGGAATGGTAAAGTTGATAAATGGCCACACCAACGTGTATAATTCATCATTGTGTGCTATGTCATCCCAGCTTGTTGTCATCTCTCATTGTCCCCCTGTCACACTCCAGTATCTAATTCACTTAGAAGTAGCCTATATATATATCCGTGATATGTGCTACGATAAATCTCGTCCACACCCATCTTGTTGTATAATCCAATATTAACTGGATAATGGAATTAGGAAATGTTCCCATAAGCTGATAGCAATGGGATGATTACACAGGTCAAAGGTCAGACTGTTTTGATTATTCATATTACACAGTAAATGTACCTTTGTGACTACAACTTCTTACAAGTACCCAACGCTTGAAGTGTGGTGACTTACATTTAATACTAATTTTAACTAAATTTAAACGGCTTTAACGGGTGTGGCTGACTAAAATTACTTTGAATTGCTACTGGACCAAACTGAGTGTAGACAAGAGCTATCGTTGTTACAGATCATCGACGTAGATAGGCTAGTGTAAAATGAGCGTTAAAAAGATAAGACATGGTGGTTATACTGTTTCTAATGAAAAACGAATAATAGTAAATCCTAATAACCCTTATACAGAACTCTTAATACTTACATGATTTATTGATATCATTTTACGGTACATGATTGACTTTATTAAGTCATTTGACATAAATTTTTACATAAGATAGATGACAACTGTGTCAAGAGATTAAAATAATGAAATATACCTCAGTATGAAAAATAATATGGTCATATTTTCATAAAGTAGTAATATGTCAGACTAAAATTGTGAATTTATGGACTGTGGTCATATATTGTGTTATTCTCAACGACATGTACATCAATTTATTGGATACAAACGGATGTTATATTGAAAGGAGGGTTCTGTCTCTTTATAAGATGTGTGTCTGTGTCTGTCTGTCTGCCTGCCTGCCTATCTACCTGCCTGCCTGCCCGTCCGCCCGCCCGCCCGCACGCAAGCGTGCGTGTGTGTATGTGTGTGTGTATGTGTGTATGTATGTATGTATGTATGTATGTATGTATGTATGTATGTATGTATGTATGTGTGTGTGTGTGTGTGTGTGTATGTATGTATGTATGTATGTATGTATGTATGTATGCATGTGTCTGCCTGTCTATTTGTAAATCTGTGTCAGTGTTTGGTAGGTGTGTGTTTTGCAATACTGTGTGGTTTGCCTTCGTGTGCATTTTCTGGGCACGTGTGGGTGTGTGTGCTCTCTGTAAGTATGTGGATGCGTGCGTGCGTGAGCGTGTGTATTTGTCAGTTCATTACAATCTTTCATATTGATGCTAACATAACCAGATAAGAAATGGACTTTTTCAAATCGTGTATACCACATCATAAATATGTTCTTCTCATTAACATTTCATTGTCTAGCTATAGGGATAACCATATGAGTGTGTTGACTGTCAGCAAAAGTGTGATTTATGAGATGTTAGTTAATATACCAGGTATTTGAAGGAATTATAGTCATATATATAATACATATCTTACAGATGTTAAATAGTTCCATCGAACCTCCAGTCTACTCAGTAATTATCCAATCTTTCATATCAAATCATATTTCACCAAGATATTTGTCGATCGGTTTAAAGTGTTGAATGATCAAGAAGAACCTTTTATCATCGAGTGAGGTTAAACTCGATTAGTTGTTTTGTCAGTTATTGTCTTCATTTCCACGTCTGCTCAAATGTATTTTGATGTTTAGTCATTTTTTAAATTAAATCTAGTGGAAATAAAGTATTAATATACGCGAGACTATACACTCCTAGTTAATTATACTGGTATCCACCCTGACAAAATAAATCTATAGCTTCAAACGTTGTACTGACACAAGTTGCCCCCCAGACGCATTTTCATGGTCACTATCAAGACCATCACCACAACCACTACCACTCTACCACCCCAAACCACCATCATCACCACCATCATCATCACCATCATCATCATCACCACCACCACCACCACCATCATTGTCATCATCATAATCACCACCACCACCACCATCATCATTGTCATCATCAACATCATCACCACCACCATCATCTTCATCATCATCATCACCACCACCACCACCACCACCACCCCCACCATCATCATTGTCACCACCACCACCACCACCACCACCATCATCATCACCACCACCAACAACAACACCATCATTATCATTGTCATCATCAACATCATCATCATCATCATCATCATCATCATCATCCTTATCAATATTGATGTCGTGTTAGCCATCAACATTACAAACACGGTTATAATGACAAACATGTCGTACTATCGTTAATTTTTGTGAAATATGTAAGGTGATGCTAACGTTGTTAGGTATTAGTGACACTCATTCACACATCATAGCACAGTGACTGGCGATCAATTTAAGGCGAAGGACAATATGATGATAACTAGAGCCATCCATCACAAAATCATCAGTAATTTTCATTCTAAATACTTATTCCTGATATCAATATTTGATTTAATTCAACTTATTGACTCAAAATGATAACGTAATTAAATTCATGTCCATCTTTAATGATTTTTGACATTGATGTACAGCTGATTGATTGATATCACTTGGAATGTCGATTCTATTAAATTTAACATTCCTAGCATCAAATGCAAACATACCACATATCTATATATCATGTAATAACGTCTTTTAACAATCTGGTTATGAAGACACGTCAGGTAAGTTTAATGTAGGAATCTAACTGTAGGCTTAGACAAGGAATAAAGTGGAACAATGTAGTATTATATGCTGTGATGCATTGAGCTTGATGTGGTGTAATTTGGTATGGTTTCGTTTCGCTTGATGTGACACAATGAGGTAAGATATGGTCTAGTGTTTGATGTGGTGTGGTGTGGTGTGGTGTGGTGTATTATGGTGCCTGAGATGTAGTGTTGTATAGTGTGGCATGGCATGGCATGGTGTGGAGTAGTGTGACATGACGACGTGGTGTGACTCGATCAGTCGAGCGTAATTATGACGTCATTCCGAGGCCAAAGAATTCTTCATTGGAATAAAATTAAACATTTTCCAAATTTTTGTTCCTTAAAAGTTAACGTTTGCGACGGAAACTAACCGTATTTAAAGAGCTAAAAATATTCAAATTTTACAAACACAAGTCAATTAAATGACCCATTTAAAAACGACCCTTACCTTACAGAAAAATAATCTTGATTCAATCAGTTTATATCAATATGTGTTCATAGCTGTATGAAAGTTGTCTAAAGAACAATATTCAGGCTTATTCTATGTCAAAGTTCATATAAAATACTACGTGGTACCACATACCTAGATAAGTAGTTCAGTCTTTAAGTTAACCACTTATTTCCACTCGGAGGGTAAGGCTTGTGTAGGTGTTGTATAAAATAAGGTATGAGACAAAGAACCCCATTTGACCTAATTTACATACGGTCATACCTACCCCTGGGGCTATAGACAGTCAAGAATGAACAGTAACACTTCGTCTCATACTACCGCTGTACATAGGTGATGGCCAAGTAGGTCATAGGGATGGTAAAAGTTGGGTAATTAAAAATAGATAAATTACACTTTTCGTATAGTGGTTGGTCACTGGAATGTCACACACAATGGAACTCTTCCTGGGGCTACAATACATTGGAGTCCTTCTACCACCGTACGACTGCATGACGTGTATTTTTGTCTCTGACCGTGCAACCAGTTTATACGTTCACATAGCACAAGAGTCACGTGACATTCGATACAAAAATGTAAATTTCCCAACCAACGATAGAAGCTGTATGTATACGTATTTTCATATCTTAATTGAATACGAAATACAATATGTTAGAAGTGTTGATATTAAGAATGGAAGAATATGTCGGTGTCATCTAAACTAGACGTCATTGTTGTAATTATAATATTCATTTGTCCCTCCAGATCATTAAAAATAAACGGATTTAGACTTTAAAGAGTAATAATATAGAACTGTCTTTTCCTTTTTCAATGTGGTTGATATTAGCAGATCACAGTTGTACGAGACCCTCAGTACTCACATGTAGAGTAATGTACATGGACGTCAAAAGTACATTGTAATATATTATCATTTTATGAATAAATAAAAAATGAATGCATAGGTGTTTGAATATTACTATATATATTTCTATATAACATTTGCATTTATGTGCTGTTAAGCATAACATTTTGAAATAACGTTGCAGTTTATCTCAATAAAAGTGGATTCTTGAGATTCTATGAATTGTGAAATAAATATTAATCTAGGCAAAGAAAGATCGAAGTTTTTGGCAGTATATTTATGGAGTAACATTGAGGAATTTTCGAGGAATATATAGTGTACACTTGTCATTATATCGATCATCGGTTGTGTGCGCCATATGCAGTATAGCCTTGATAGTAAAATATGATGTACAAAGTCAACCTTCAATAATTGCCAATATTCCATTGAAATCAAATATGACAGTTATTGCTAATATTTCTTAGCGATCGCAATGTAATTAAAACAGATAGTGGCCCTTACAAGGAATATGTTGATAATTTAGGTCACGATCACCGGACATCTGTCAAGTTTGTTTGTACAAAGAATCTAATAAACCAGAGGTATTCAAACCATGTTATTTCAAGTAAGCTTGCTCCCGTTCGTAATTCCCTGTAGTCACCCTAACATATACATGTACACGTGCCAAGTGGATATAGTAGTTTAGAACTGTTACCTTACATTCAATTTACGGTACACATTATGTACATGTAATACGATGATATCTCATCGTAGTGTAATACACCTCATCGTCTCGAACAGCATTTACCTCGATGGAATTGCCATGGTAATGCATTAACGGTTATTAAATTTTAAGGAACAAATACATTTGAGAATTTTATGCATTGGAGAACGATTTGAAATAAAACAGATTGTCATTTGTTTTTAGTTTATAAATTACATTTTAAGTGAATAAACAATATTAGTCCCCAGACGGCACTTTGCCTAGATTGACCGTTCACACTATGTTAGGAATTTTCTTACAGCAACCCGCCATTTTAACTATTTTATGGTATCATAGTTGTGCTAAACAGCAAGGTCAACGTCACTGCATGAGCGTGTTGTGTTGGCCTTCAATATGATGATATATATCCAAGTTCAAATCGGGTGTACGCTCATTATATTTGTACGGCTTTAAACTAGAGGGATGAAAGGTCATTTGACAGTGAAAGCGGTCAAGCTATGTTGGTGAGCTATCAGTATTTCTTGGTGCTAAAGGAAGCCAAATGTTGAAATATATCCTATCAGATAAGAAAACTTTGAAATACTTTGATATTATTATTAAAGTACTTTTATAAGTACAAACTAAACCTCTAACAGGCTGTCTAAGATTGGACCAAAATGTATGGAATACAGTCGTCTTGCAGAGCTACAAAAATGATCAAGAACAGAACAATATAAGTGAGGCGGGTGGTGTAATTAACACTAGTGTGAGAACCTGCGACTGAACCCCTGCCCTGGTATTTAAAGTTCTTATATATAACTCTGCCGACAGAATACATCTTAGTGTATCGCCAAAAAAAGCCACCCAGATCTTATGGAGTGTTGGAGCAGAACGGATAAAATCTACTGAGATAATTGATATTTGATCCATACAAGTTATATCATGTACCGTAGCAGAAGTAACAAATAATGATTATGTGTCTATCAAGTGGCGTTCACTTACAACAACTACAATTTTTTCAACATTATCAATGGTATTGATATTTTAATTTGTCGACTTTGTTTGGCAGCATCACATGGCAATATTTCCAAAATATGATCAACATGTTTCCATTTAACTGCACAGGCACGCACTTACAGAGACAAAATTAGATAATGTATCGTACACTATACAATACCAATATCCATATAGCATGTGACTTACGTGAAACAACACAGTATCTTGCTTTCATCATATAGACGTCCCCTGTTGTATCCAACAATCAAATTAAAGAAATGCAATCCTTTTAGCGACAATACCGTTTAACATGTGCATATACGTATACACTAGATCATGTGTTAACATGTATTTTGGTCAGAAAAACTACACGCACGTGTATAATATGTGGATTCAACAATTGATCGTAAAATGTTTACAAAAACGACCATGTACCTCGATATCACATTTTTGACACGGATACTATTAATAACTACAAATACCCTTATATGAATGAACATCTACTTTCATCGGGTAATTCACCGAGTACGATATCCTACCAGAACAAAACGTCGTCGTAACACGACATGCCTATTTACGGCACTATATACAAGACACACCGACATCGTCGTAAACCCACGCAACTATTTACGTCACTATATACAAGACACACCGACATCGTCGTAAACCCACGGACCTATTTACGGCACTATATACAAGACACACCGACATCGTCGTAAACCCACGGACCTATTTACGTCACTATATACAAGACACACCGACATCGTCGTAAACCCACGGGCATATTCACGGCACTATATACAAGACACACCGACATCGTCGTAAACCCACGGGCCTATTTACGGCGCTATATACAAGACACACCGACATCGTCGTAAATCCACGGACCTATTTACGGCACTATATACAAGACACACCGACATCGTCGTAAAACCCAAAGGCCTATTTACGGCACTATATACAAGACACACCGTCATTTGCCTTCAGCGGAAGAAAATACGATCTGGCTTACGAGAATGTACTAGATTCACAGCATTCTCTACAACCGTGATATTTACAACCAAACTAGAGTTGACTATAGAGTATTAATTAGATGGCTGGGTGCCTTTAAATCTCGCATAACGTTTTTTGTTACAAATTATACAAACAAAATACAGGCTTTGATATCATGCATGTACATGAAATGTTACATTTACTGTGAACTCAAATAAACAGTTTGTACTTGAATCTTCTTTCTTTCACTCGACATGATGTTGATTTGTGTTCACAGTGAGATAAAAGTAACATTTTACATGCTTGAATCTTTGTATGTTTTAATAATGTAATGTATTGTTTATCAAAATAATTTTGTGTGCGACGTATAAACACATAGTGCTACCTAATTGAAACTCTCTCTATATAGTCACTCTGGTTTGGTAGTATACTGTACCAATGACGGATAAGATGACTACATTAGACATTTTGCTTATTGGTCCATAATGCAGCGCTTCTCTGCCAATCATGGAACATCACATGTATACTAATTGTGTACCAATACGAGTTATCAAGAGTTCGATAAACATATCAAAACATGCGAATTATAATTATATTAATGTTGATGTTTCTTCTGAAAATGGAAGATAACGACATGTATTTACTTTGTCGTCCAAGTTGAATGTTATTTACAATCATCAATATATAAGGTGATGAATTATACATTGTTCAAGGCCAAGAATTCGGAAGCGTGAAAAGGAAAGGTTTCTTCAAATATTTTCTAAATTCATTTTGTTTATCATACAGTGTACGGTACAGGTAACGTCGACCAAATATCATGTTGTTATTATTATCGTCAAGTCAAGCTCCATATCAAAGCCATGTCAGTGAGTAATGTTTACTGGGTTAAAATTTGACTGGGTACAATTCTTAAACTAAAGACTAATATATCACAAAACAATTGAATTACAGTTTTCGTATAGCCAGCAGACGAATTGATATAATGTAAGGCATGTTTTGATTGGTCGACTGATTGTTGTAGATCAAGGCACTTTCCAGCAATCACTTAATACAATATTTGAACTGTACAATTGTCTTCGCTTTATGAGTTAACAAATTTAAGTATCAGAGTACGTTTTGGCAGACATGTTACAGATGAAGACGATATATTGTAGTAGTTCGCAACTTTGACAACTCTATTGAGAGACATTATGGAGTTCGAATGATAAAATATGCAGATGCTATGATAGGAATTTTCGATATTTGTGATGTCACTTCTGACAAGACAGTGTTGTGTCTTGGTGTTCAGCTTCGATGTTCATGGTAGACTAACTTCGTGTAGATGAAGGTGAAACTATTGATAAACAAATTTATAGCGCTGAAAAGAAATGTTCAATCCATTTTACTTTTTCCGGTAGGTAATAGCAAATTTGTTTTTCTACGTTCAAAGATTAAAAGCAAGTGTTGTAAGGTTAAAGTTTCATCACTATGTTCTGTCTGTAAAGAGCATTATTTATACTTGGGAAATAACACATGGAGTCAATCTTTCCAACGAATACAACAACATTAACTCAATGCGTTGGCTTAATCACAGTATCTGAAATGTCATATCACGAAGTATGTCGAGAGAACCAATTTTATGCATTACTGCGATTTGAGATCCGGTACTAATAACATGTATAATGATCATATGAAATGATATGATAACAATTACGTTACCGATACTCGAAGTTATAATTAAAATGTTAAATCAGTTATTGAATCATTGTTCCAGTCTTTCTGTAAGTACGTTTTGATGATTTAAAAAATGTCGACTCAAAGGATTAAGTTTGACTGCCAACAGAAAGTAATCTGTTTTATCACCGATTCGTCAATTTACACATTGTTTGGCATGATCTAGAGAATTATATCATCGGTCTGTTGTTCCACACGTACCCTACGAAAGCTTTTCAGGTGGAATTAGTTTCATGATAAAACAATACCAACGTCAAATGTTAGACTAATGGTGAAATGTAACAGGCGAGAATCCTAAGGTGCACCACGACGATGTAAAGTATACAACATTATTCACCAGACCTAGTAGTCATCTATGTTTAAATCAGCTAGAATATACTAAAATTAAAAGAAAGTGTACAGAAAGAGCCTTTACCTTCTGTGAATACGGTGTTCTTGTTTGGTGCCAGACAATACTTTTTCGTATTCTTTCCCTCTATTACACCATAGGGTTAAAAGATTACACGGTGTGAAGCGTATGTCGGAAAGTTATGAAGTGATGACAGAAGCGATGAAGCAAGGGTTGAACATTTGTCCAACCTCTATCATAAGACCAACCATATGTCTGCTTAACCAATGGGATCCTTAGAATCGCTATATATCAAGTGGGGGTGTAATAAGTCATACTGCCAGGGTAGTTAAACTAGGTCAAGGGTCACGACAGACAGACCAGATATAGACAGTGTATACATGGTGCAGGAGTCTGCAGAACATCATGTAAAGGGCTGACGGGATTAGATAACGGGGCGGTGTAAACTCAAGTTGTCAAAGAAGCCAAAATTGAGTTTCTCCTGGTGTAATCACAAATTTAAAGAAAGTTTTACATATATTGTACAGTAGCTGCTTTTGATATTGGGGCTAACAGAGGGCTCAATAAATCATATAGTAATCGTAAAGACATCAGCATTAAATCGATGGTAGACTGAATAACCATCCGGTGGTATAGCGTTAAAGAAATACGGTACATTATGTACATGTTTGGAGGAATCGTATCGTCCTCATTGACATTTCAAGGTTACGACGTCGGAAGTGTAAACACTCACTTTGAAAAATAAAACTAAAGATATCAGGAAACACGTTGATAATATGCTAATGGTTTGTCTTATTATATTTACTTCATCGTAATCACTAACATATTTTCTTTAAATGACCACGGGCTGATCTTCACGTATATTTCAGTAAAAAAATAAGAATAATCACATTGATGGAATAAACAGCGAGGATGCAATATTACCTAAGTGCGTACCACAAAAACCCAGCCCCTCCCTATAAGTAAAATAAAATAGAATAGCACACACACACACACACACACACACATATATATACAATGTATATATATATATATATATATATATATATATATATATATATATATATATATATATATATATATATATATATATAATAACACGTTTCTTTACCAAATTGTGAACAAGCGATCGAAGGTAGCCCCAACACAACATATAGTAGATAATAATAGTGCTAAAGGACTGTCTGTGTTACAGTTGTAGCCAGCTATTCATTAAAATTGATATATTACATGTAACAAACAGACAAAGGTCAAAACATGAAAACAAGACAAAAGCGTCATATGTGTGTGTGTGTGCAACTCAACCCATAAAATAGTTAATTTGCTATTGTGTAGGGAAAAACCAAGAGAAAGAACATGTAACCTAATTATAAAGGAGCCAAGGCTTTCTTTGCAAACTGGTATAACCATCTCTATAGCAACGAAACAGATATATCGGAACCAGTTAACAATGTTTGTTGAAAAAACGTTGTTGAGTGACTTTGTAGTAGGATTGACAATGGAAACATATTTCAGCTCAATTATTTCAAAGATGTGAACTGTTATTAACTCAAAATATCTCACGGTTGGCATTTATACGGGCACATCTACATTAATGGGAGACAATGTAATTCAAAAAGTAGGAAAAAGGAATTCAAAAAGGATGTATCATTTATTTACAACAATTAATTTAAAATACAACATTTTAACACGCATGCATGCACCACATTATATTGGAGCACCCTAATGTGTTGTAGCTTCGATTCATTAAAGGATAAGATCCCATTATATTGTTTTATTTGTTGTGTTAGAAGCGACTATTGGATTGCCAATGTCGTCAGCCGTCACCTGATGAGTAATGTTGGCTGTTCGACCTCGAATGTAATCAATCTATGTTCTCTAATGCACCATACGAAGCAATGGCTAGTAGTGATGAGAAGTGTCTAACTTCTACAGCGACTCTCTTAAAAACTTTAAAGACATTAAGATTGATGAGAAGTATAAAATTTACTTATGTCAGAATTCATCATATGAAAATGATATAATATTGTATAGGAATGTCAGACGATGTTTACTTGCATTGAACACATTAAACATTTGAAACCACAGTAATGTACTTTTTTTTAAAAGGACAGTGTTTCAAATTCCATCCCTGTACTATCATTAATGTTATCTTACCAGGTTATATACACATATGTCATGAGATGTTTTTTTGACAAGCTTTTTCAATAACTCTGCCAGACAAGTGCTTTTCTTAGTCCTAAATTTAAACACTAAACTGAACTGGGCGTTTCAAGGCCATTCTGTGCTTCAATTCATTTTTCTCGCATTAGTGTTATCTTATCAGGGAGCTTTAATGGACCATTCTTTTGTTCCTGGTCACCTTTTACAGGGAGGTGTCGTGGACCAATTTTATTCTGTAGCTATGCTAGTCACGTAGATTTCGATTGAACCACAACACTTTAAGCTATGATTTACATTTGTATGAGCTTGATATAAAATAACAAGATCTGGAAATTGATTCGGTTTACTCAAAGTTGTGGACCTACACGGAGGAGCTTCAAATTCGTCAGGAATTGGTACATAATTTCGTGTATGGTCTATATACCTAATATGTACAGGAGTTATAGCAATATAGTGCTGATCGCCCGACTGAACAATAGGGAGTTCTGGCCTCCGTATTCCCCGATGTGCATTTTCTGTATGTGGTCTGATCTCTGTTCATTCGACAAACTTGTAATGGATGGCTAAGTTTTCTACCGTTATCGATCTCAGTAGGGAGCTTACGTTATAAAGTTGTGAAATGCGACATCTTATTCTAGCAGTTAGACCCCAAACAAGAATTGTTTCTGGTCAGGGCATTTTTTTCTAATGTGGTGCGACGATGCGAATTTGTTTCCTTTTATTCTCACCAAACCTGTCACTAAATCTACTATTTATGACAGTTACTCTTCTTTTTATTTAAATACTTTAGAGCAAGAGTGTATTTGGGACGGAAGTCATTTGCTTGTTCGTAATTGGTCCTGCAGTTGTCTTCACTGAAATAGGGAGGGTTATTTTTTGTGTCCCTCTGGACCTGCAGACTGCATGGGCTGGACAAACACACACCTACAAGTCCGACGCGAGGGTATTTAATTGGGTCGCGCACTGACCAGAAGCAATGCATTTTTTCATACTATATTAACATGTAAATTGTCCGAATGTGAATTGTCCAATAGGGGACCCAAGTGTCGTAATGACTTTGCTGCGGAGCAATTACCATACATACATCACACGACAAATTAAATAAAATGTTTTTGTTTTTTAAATATACATTTATTGCCCCTATAAACCCATTAACAAGAGTAAGGATTTACCTATTTACTCTATAAAGACATGCTTAACGAGTCTTGATATAGTTTGGACGGAAATGTAAGGTTTTCATGAAGATGTAAACGTCTATAAATGCATACATAGATCACAAGACGAAATATCATTAATACACTAATATATACCATGTACACTACAACAAACAAATGATTCAAAATATTTTGACACTGAATTGCTGAAAATACAATCTCTTCAAGTTCCTCATATCAAAACATTTTCCAAGTAAGTACCATGGTGTTCTATCTATAAACGAAGTTGTCTGGTATTTCTAGTCGATCATGAAAAGACCCTGGGCGAGTCGCGGATCGTGGATGATACTACATTGTATGTCCTTGAAATAACACAGCGATATTCGATACATAAACAATTGGATGTCGTAGACAAGTTTGATGGAAATACGAATACATTTTAATTAATGTAATGAGCATTGGAACAAACAGGAAAATGTTGTTTGCACGAACAGGTACAAGGAATTCCAACCATTCACGTGTGGTTCAAGATAATATCAGTGGAAAGAAAAGTATCTAGCACCGTACTGTCTGTCTCCGTTAAAATAACGACGTACTGATGAGTTCCTGGATGTAGTACAATGCAATCTTTACATAGAAGAAAGCATTACGAATCTTTACATGCTGTCCTATTATCATAGAACAACCTATCTGTTGAATTACGTCAGTGACCCTCTCTTAATAAAGTCACACAAAGACTCTTCTATTTGCAAAAATACCTCAACTGGATTATTTTTTCAGTACCTTTGAATATAACTGTAAACTGGATTAGGATGCTTTTTAATTGGCGATTGATTGATTGATTGATTGATTGATTGATTGATTGATTGATTGATTGATTGATTGATTGATTGATTGATTGACTAATCGATTGACTGATGGACGGACGGACGGACTGATTGACTGACTGACTGACTGACTGACTGACTGAAGGACTGACTGACTGACTGACTGACGGACAGATGTACGGACGGACTGACAGAAATATTTCAATCTTGCAACCTGAATATATGATTTAGTTATATAGAAATATGCAGAAAGCACTAGATCAGGTTTTTAACACTATTGCTGCAATACTTATATCGTAAAGCAAACAACCATAGGTACCAGAATTCTGTTCAACAAAGAAGTAATCCAGATATTATATATATTTTACAGTGAAAAAAGATGGTCATATAAACATCCGTTTTCGTATATATAAATTAAATGTGAATAACAGCCATGTCAAACAGACTAACAAGAAAGCTCGGCTGGCTAAAATATAGTATTTTTTGAAATAAAAAATAAAGAAATACTGGAATATTACACATACTATTGTGAATATAAATTGTTTAAATATGTGAATAATTTCGCCAAAATAATAATTTTTTTTGAAAGTTGAGGAGACATACGATTGTTGTCACTAGTTAAAACTCGTAAGCTATGAAGATAACTAATTGACTCGTGTGTTTCACTTTAAAATGGACGCATTAAGTCTCTACATATATATGTATTCGAGGTATTGTAAGTATCCAAGATATGACAAAAATATGTGTTACAAGACTTTAATGCCATATTAACCATGTCTTATCCTACAAATTAAATATGTATTATCTAATCATGGAGTGACAAATACTGGATTTGATTGCATTTATCGTTTAAAACTGTTGCCGACGATAATCAGAAAACGTGGAGACTGTTTTTGAGGATGCACGTGAATGAACACGTTATATTTTTTTTGTGTCGAAACATACAGAAGGCGAAATTGTTAACATATTAATATAATTTAATTCCATGTCCTATGGTATATGTCATATAATATGTGCAACTGAGTATTTTATTATTAAACCCCTAGGTGGTAATATAGTCATTTCAGACGTCGTCCTATATGTCTATAGCTAGGAATTTACCATACAATTGAAAGATATGTTGTCGGTGTGATACAAGAAAGGGCAAATGTGTCATTTTCACACATGAGTGGTTATGACACTGCATGTGAATGTCTTTAAGTGCAATTTTTTTGCCCCATTTCTGTTTGTCCCTGTGTTGTACAGTTGGTTGTATAATTATAAAGGCCAAGTCAGACATGGATGAAGTAAATTACAGGGGCCTGTGGAACACTTAATGAGAATGTAACGAGGGGAGTTGTGTTCAACCGTACTTGATTTAACAGCATGGATTGGTTGTTTTGTTTCAGACCTTCCTATTAGCATACCATGGGTGGTTTCAATATTCGTTCGATTTGAAATGACAGGATGACATTTACAAGAGAAGTTTATCAAACATACTTATATTGTACAGGTAAAATCTGAATTTTTAGTGACTGGAATATTCATTTTTATTATGCTTTTCTCGTGATAGCACTAAAATACATCCGGGATGCAACAGGATGGCAACACAACAATATGTTCGTGGCTTGGCTACCATGACTAACAGGGTATGTGCAAGCAAATGGATTCAGACCAGTTTCAGGCCTGATCTGACATTCCTAGCGCCTGTAGTAGGCCTGTCCAACTGGCAACTATGTCAGGCTTTCTGCATGCCAGTGACAATTCAATTCTGTGACGAGCCTTTGGATTTATAGCTGTGTATACTTAGGGGATTTCTAGATGAGGAATGAGAATAAAACGTAATTTGCTAAGTTTAAAATAATACATCAAAAAGAAAGACTATGACAGACATGTGGCATACTCCTGGTATTTGTAGGAGTGCTTGTAGTATTGTCTCTGGCTGTAGGAAACACTGCAAGTACGAGTGCAAATACCCCTGAGTATCCACACTGGCACTCGTGTGGCATGGGATTCTGTTATATTATTACATATTGTTATCCGAAACAGAAAAAGTTTCGTAAATATGTTACAATGCGATCGTGCGCTTTCCTGTACAACGAACGAACTGGAATCATTTGTCTTTCTACATTGGACAACTTAAAAATGGCGTGAAACAAAAACACATCGATTAATTATACAATATACACCTTGGTTTTTAGATTTATTAAGTATACGTAATGATATGTTGTATAGAAAGCAAATGTTAAGAATTTAAGAATTTCTTCATGGCCATATTCATCTCATCCTAGTATTATAAACACAGCGAAGTATTAGAAACATACAATATTGTGGTTTTCTATGTAAAGGAATTGCACACGAAGCCGTATGTGTATTTTGATGATGTTCGACATCCTTGGAGAATTTTATCCTAGAAACATGATCCGATGTCATTAAAGGATCCTTTTTGACCCTATGGAGATAGTTGACAGGTTTATTCACCTCCCCTGCCTACTTATTCGATTACAGATGAACGACTGTCCTTCAATAACATACACTATTAATATATCAATGCTCTCGTTATGACATGGATAAATCACATTTGATCGTTGCAGATATCATTTTATTTCCAAGCCTGGTGGATTGTGTTGCGTCTGCCTTTGTTCTCTCCGGACGTGACGATATCAACTGTTTTCGAGGTATCCTGGAGGAGAATGCATATAATGATGATTACTGTCTAGACCAGCAGACACATCAAAACACAATCACGTGACTTTCTGAAACACGCAGATATGTCATTAACAGATGAAAATACAGACATGTCATAGATGTTAATAGAACAAAACTGGCCTTGACATAACATACAAGTCATGAAAGTACACTGTAAACAGGGATTTGTTTGTAATTTTTTGGTTTAAAATCTGTATTAAATACTGTTTACCATTGAAAACCTGAGACCCAACAGCCATTTATTGTTTACCTTGACTAGAACTACTCATAACTAAGAGTACAATGTACATAAAATGATGTGAACAACGATATAGCAAACAAGCTACAATTCCACTTTAAATCTTAAACGGTTGTTTGGATTTTCTTTCTATTTTTCGATCACTTAGGTACGGAAACTGGTGTCAAACTACACTTGCAGTAAGTAATTTAAGTCATCGACATTACGTTACCTAAATCGTTAGTAACTAAATATGAATTTCGAAATATTATAGAAGTCTGAAGATATGTTTCA
This sequence comes from Glandiceps talaboti, assembly GCF_964340395.1. Lineage (NCBI taxonomy): Eukaryota > Metazoa > Hemichordata > Enteropneusta > Spengelidae > Glandiceps > Glandiceps talaboti. Next base: position 21,711,283 of record NC_135557.1, read on the forward strand.
TGAACTAATGATTAAGATATTTCGTGTTATACCCGTTGTCTGTGTCTTCAATTGTATTTGTGTATTTATACATGATTGAAAAGTTGAGACATAAACTAATGTGTCGTCCATGTGCAGTTGTTGTTGCTATGTTTGTAGTTGCTGTTGTTATGCTATTTGATGTTAACATGCTCACAGTTGATGTTCTAGAATGTCGATTAATAGACCCCAATGAATTCTTTTGTGACGTGGACTAACCCAATTATCTTTTGTTGCCGTGTTAATACGCAGTTGCTGTGATTGTTATTGTAAATTTGTTTTTGTTGCTATGTTCGTACTGAGCAAACGTGCTGTTGCTATGTTAATTGCTTTTGTTTTTGCTATGTTGGTAGTTCTAGAGCAAGTGATAAAGTCATTGCTATGTTTGTAGTTGCTGTTTCTATCATCATATTAGTTATTCTAGTCTTAGTGATTACACACCATAGGAAAGTCTGAGACATGGACTCACTCGATTATCTGTCGTTGCTGTGTTAGTACTAGTTGTTCTAGTGTCGGATGACGAATACGTCGACGTTTTTATTCCCAGGGTGCCTCGTTTTCGATTCCACGCGTTCTTGATTTCGTCATTGAGAACGCAATGACAAACAAACACGGCAAATCCCTAGGTGAAAAGATGGGTGTGAAATGAAGTGGATATTAATAGATATCAGTGGGATAGTCTAAGTAGAGATAAATATTTACAGTTGGTAGGTATATATGTCACTTACACTGGCGGCAATACATGCATGGAGAATACAAGGACACGCACACGACAACGGCGTAAAGCTCTAGGGCACAGCATTTAATTCAATTCTAGTTTGCCATACGTTCATATAGACAGGAGGATCAGTACGGAATGAACTACCAAGTAGTTTTTAATGTGACTTTGGCGAAAGTATACAACATCGGTTGACATGCAAATACATAACGTACGTGTTGTGACGTCAAACAACCAGTGGTAAAGAGTTCGATTATGTACAGTCATCGTAAAAGTTTACCAGATAAAGGTTGAAGATTCAGAATTATCCCGCGGTTTGTAGTAACACGAACTACGACTATTTGGTGTTACTAGAGACTTTTCAATCCCAGCTCATGTACAGTTTGAGTCGTCACTATATAAGTTGTCTCATATTAAAAAGATATCCCCACCTACTATACCCTCATCCCCTACTACGTTGTCAAGGCAACATACCTGTGTAGAGTTTAACAAGACGAAGACGTATTGAAAGAAGATAGTGTATTGACTGAAGGAGACAATACCGAATATCCAGGTCAAACCAAGTATGGGTAGCAACATAACAGTTGCACGGATGCCACACCTAGCAACGAAAAGAAAACACAGCAACTTTAGTTTAATTACTTTGACCAATAGCCGGCAAGCCTGCCCAGGGCTTAAGATACATGTATCTTTTGCTGATAGTTTATACAGTTCGTTTATAGGGCGACATGACTACTGAAAGCATTCATATACTAATTGGCATATGAATAATACTTAATAATAATATGTTGTGTTGTGTAATGTTGTGTTGTGTTGTGTTGTGTTGTGTTGTGTTGTGTTGTGCTGTGATGTGCTGTGCTGTGAAGTCATGTCATGTGCTGTGCTGTGTTGTGTTGTGTTGTGTTGTTTTATTGTATTGTATTGTGTTGTGTTGTGTTGTGTTGTGTTGTGTTGTGTTGTGCTGTGCTGTGCTGTGCTGTGCTGTGCTGTGTTGTGTTGTGTTGTGTTGTGTTGTGTTGTGCTGTGCTGTGCTGTGCTGTGCTGTGCTGTGTTGTGTTGTGTTGCGTTGCGTTGCGTTGCGTTGCGTTGTTCAAACGTTGGACAGATTTAGACTGGCATATATTCGCTAATCACTTTAAGAGGCGCGTAATTTGTAAATAATATGAAGATTTAAGATCTAGCGATTAAGAAACAGACACGAAACATCTTACCAGTTTCAGCCTCAATGCAGAAGTTTGTGTTGGTGACATGGTAAGGGTTGGGTTACTTTGTGTTTAATCATTTAGGAGCAATGAACTAGAATCTATGTCATTTGTTGTCCTAATTAGGCCAAAAAAAATGTCCGCTTCACCCCACCTAGTTTTTACTGCCGACCCTACATTTTGTGTATGTATTCGAGAATAAAACTGTTCTTCCAATCTGTAATTTTTGTACAACTGATGGGAAAAAACCAATAACACAAAGAAAATATGGCAAACAAAGGAAAACATAACTACCCGAAGTAGACATTCAAACATGAAGGAAATAAAAAAAATCGACCTGCCCCCACCTATTCTAAAATTGAACGGAATAGGCCTTATGAATGACGCCCTCTGTCGTTTGATCCTGACATTTTATCTGCAACCCACAGACAATCGTGAAGTGAACACATCTACTCGAGGGAATACCATATAGACATGACAAGGCAAATGAAGGAATCGGTTTTGTGTCTACAATATTTTATGCATCTTATCATACAACCCTATTCAGTAGAGATAATGGTTAGCCTTTTGTTAGTCTGTTAGATGGAATCGACAGACTTTGATAGTAATAATTTCATTTTAGTGAACGCATTTCTGTAGATTGAAAAGAATACGTATATACATAATTATACACACACACAGATATATATATATATATATATATATATATATATATATATATATATATATATATATATATACATATATACACACACTAAGCAGTTTCATTTGAACACACACACACACACACGTATATATATATATATATATATATATATATATATATATATATATATATATATATATATATATATATATATATATGACTAGGCCTCTTACTTGATTTTCTCGACTTCAGATTTCTTGGCGGTAGCACGAATACTCATGAATACTCGGATAACAGCCACCAACACCACAAAATTGACCTAAAAAATTAAAGGTCAGATAACATCATATAGAATCATTACACAAGGAATAACCTAATTAATATACACACAATTTTAATTTAGGTTTCTTCATGTCTTAACAAGGCGCAACTCCAACATCTTATTTTAAAGTTATAAATCAATAAATACTTCTAAGGCAGTTTGTTACACTTGATGTATGAATTATTGAAATTTTAATGAATAAAAGTAATAATCTTACCAGTAATATGAATAGAGCTGGACCAATAAAAGCAAATATGTGTCCATCTTCTGTAGACAGCCAACAGCTATGTGAAAAGAAAGATAAAGGCGAATTGTAAAGATTCTGAGGGTGCTATAGTCTCGCAGTGACATACGGTCGACACAATAAATAGTGAATGTATTGATGTTTATTTTCCGTCGATGCAATTAAATAGCATTGTCAATTCTGAAATTAAAACGCTGCACGAACCTAATGAGATGTATCCCTTATATTGTTAAACGTGTTGGTTCGTCATGGGTGATTCAACATAGGTTTTATATGCATGAATTAGTCTTAAGGGGAATAGTAATATAATTATCTGATTTATCTTCAAAGTGACGTTGTCATAGTTACAGATTTTTGAAGTCACAAATAACAAATCTTACCAACCCATATATTATTCATTTGTTATACATAACTTATATGTTGGCATTTGACTGCGTATAGTCAGAATTTATTAGAAGTAGTTCAATGTGTAAGTATCATTTTGCCGTTGATGTCGCTAATTGAAAGTACTATGCCCGAAAAGAACATTGACAGGTCAACCTATGTAGTACTTATAATCTCATTGCCCTTTAACCGTTCTATTAATAGTAACTATAAAGTACCTCTTAGTAACATTATGTGTTAATAACTCTTTCCTTATCTGTATTACTTACTAGAGACTTGTTCCGTAATTTTCCAAACCCGTTGCCATGGAAACACCAACGATGACAACAGGTAATACGTATCCTAAGCAGTAAAAAAAGGCTAGGCGATGTCTTCCATGTAAAATATTACGCGCTTTGATGTAAAGCTGTATTCCTTGTACTAACATCCAATGAAATACAGTCAGGTAGAAATAGTGTAATAGAATGGCCACGGCACGACATACAGTCTAGAAAAAAAACACACATACGAAGTGTCATTATTTAGACAGTGATGAATTTGAAAGCAGTGTACTTCAAACACCGTGTCAGTAACAAAAGCTGTAACAGATATACCCGTTTCTATGGCAACGACGATAATTGAAAGTGTTCATTAGACCCACGTGTGCCTCCCTGGAGATATCGAGAACACTTTTATGTTGGCACGCCATAATTATGTTATATTTTCAAATTCAAAAAGCTAGTTCTTATTCTTGCCTGTTATTTCTTTGAGAGAATAATCCTCTTAGCAAGTCAAACTGTTGGCCAACCACAATTTAAAAAAAATGATATATTGATATGTTCATCATGTATGAAAAGCTTATAACTGTACATGTGTATGTCGTTACATGACACACAGTGGGTACTAATTGATCACATTGCTATAATTATTAGGTGTGAAAACACAAAGTCTAAAATTAAGAAAGAAATCTCGGGTCACCGCACATATTTCTGAAATACTGTATTTCAATGTTAGATGAAACCCTTATAGTATCCGATTAGTTAATTGCCAAACACTGTTAACTACATGGAAAAAAAAAGATCGTGGACCCCACACTTTCATCTTTTCAAACGGAAACGAAGCATGCTTCCATGTGACAATGTTTGGAGAGATTTGAAGGACTTTGATTTCAGAGAAATTAGTCCTTGGGACTCATTCTATTTTAAATCAATAATGAAACTGTGAATTGATTGATTGATTGATTGATTGATTGATTGATTGATTGATTGATTGATTGATTAATCATTTGACAATGTTTGGGGAGATTTAAAGGACTTTGATTTCAGAGAAATTAGTCCTTGGGACTCATTCCATTTTAAATCAATAATGAAACTGTGAATTGATTGATTGATTGATTGATTGATTAATCATTTAATTAATTAATTAATTAATCAATCAATCAATCAATCAATCAATCAATCAATCAATCAATCAATCAATCAATCAATCAATCAATCAATCAATCAATCAATCAATCAATCAATCAATCAATCAATCAATCAATCAATCAATCAATCAATCAATCAATCAATCAATCAATCAATCAATCAATCAATCAATCAATCAATCAATCAATCAATCAATTAATTGATTGATTGATTGATTGATTGATTGATTGATTGATTGATTGATTGATTGATTGATTAATCAATTAATTCATCAATTAATTAAAAGAGTAAATTCAAAAATTATAACAGCGACGTAATTTTAAAAATCGTGGTTATTATTATCGTTGCCATCATGAAAATACGATCGCAGATCAGAGATCGCAGCAAGCACTCGACCAAATACCCCAAGTAAGCCACACTTGCACTCGCGCAGGACGACGGTGACGATTATCATATTTTTGTAAAGATTTAGTATCGAATTTACCAGTATATTTATACTATTTCTAGGTAGAATAATACAGTTCAGAGGATTTCACCATCAACCTTTCTCTAAGTTTCACTATCTTACCTTATTTCCAGTAGCTTCAATTCCAGCCAGAAATGTGATCTGAGCAGCCGCTAGTACAGCAGACAAATTAAGCAGTATTAAGAAACGTTCTGATTGCAACCTAGGATTAAATAGAACGATGATTCGTCATGAATCATGCCTAGCGGCAAAAAATGATGCTAATATAAGGAAAGACTCAGAGACGCCATATTATTACACTATCAACTTTAATCTCTTAGTCTCCAGGGCAAGTAGGATAATCTAAACCAACATTTTATCTACAAGTTGTTACCTTCGAAATCACTATATTACACATGATATTGAACTCACTGAAGTAAAGTTCTGAGATAAATGTTTAATTCTAAAAGGACGTAGGTATACTTTTTGTGATTTGATAGCCTGTTACACAATGCTTCAAGTTAATCAATTAATTAATCAAGCAAGCAAGCAATCAAGTTACCCATCTACTTAACAGGTGAACTTGTGCTTCAAAATGTTGCTTCTTTACTGGCAGATTGATTGATTGATTGATTGATTGATTGATTGATTGATTGATTGATTGATTGATTGATTGATTGATTATCTGAGCGATTTAGTAGGTATGAATGGACAAATATGTCCGTATTTTTTATATATATACGATATTATTTGCTTACCTAAAATAAATGATGCTTGTGATAGTTAATAATATACCCAGTAATGATAATGATGATCCTATATATGTTAGGATACTCAGAGTTGTGTTATGTATGTCCATACCCTAATGATAGAATACAATTGATTTACATATTAAAGTGGAAAAATGAAAAAGTCTTCGTTGAAGACAAAACCCCTCAAATACTTCATTTCTATGTGTCCCATATGATATGCCATCTTTGTTATATGCCAGGAATGAATGAAATTGGATATTGCATGTCAGAGAGATAACGTATTGCGCACGAACGGATGGACAGAGTGATGGAGGCCATTATAATATATGTATTTGTAACTATATGATTGCAAAAAAGACTACATATATGTTATTGTATGTAAGGAAGAGATTTGTAAAAAAAAAAAAGAAAAGAAGCAAGATAAACACAAGTAGTCACTACATCATGATCACAGTCTGTGCATGCAATTGTCACTTCCCAATATATTACTATATCACCATGCATAACTTGATTACTTGTATTCACTTGGCACTCAGTGACAGTAATATTGATGTACATCTCTCATTTTATATTACCACTTTGATGAAAAATCCAAATAAATACCAATTTCTCATCCATATTACCACTTTACGATGCATATAAATGTCTTGGTTTATGAGTCCAATAAAAAGTTATTATACTCTCCTAATATTTCAATAACACGATACATATATTATATATGGATGGTAAATGTGTTATCAGTTCTTGTAACAAGTCGTAAACTTTGCAGTGATTGAAATATGAAACTCTCGGTAACCATTCAAAGAAGTGTAAATACACGTAACATGATATTGTTTTCAATACAACATACAAGTGCAACTGTCTATTTCATACATTAATATAAAATTAGCATATTTACATATAAATGAATTCTATAAAGTCAATTGCGTTTGTGTTTCCTAAGTTACTTTTACACATCATGTACGTGTATTGGTGATAAAGAAAAGATATGACGAGATACGTTACCTGTACATGTACATGCACCATTAGTAAAGCGAAGTTAAATATATAAAAGACATGTTACATGTATGTTTACAGGCAGCACTAGTATAGAAAATTTGTTTAGGTATAATACACCCACCTGTACTTGAACAGGCATCATTAATATAGCAAAGTTAGTTAAATGAGACCATTGACATACAACATCCATAGCGCTGACAGATATCAAGTTTGACCCTTCAGATGACCACAGTGGTACAGTATTGCTAGAAGACAATAATTGGTTGACCTTTATGTTCCTACATAAAGGTACTGATATGCAATGCAATATTTTTCCGACATGGCACGACATGGTGTGGTATGATACGGAGCAAAGAGGTGCGGTGCGGTATGATGCAGCACATGGTATGGTGCGATACGATACAGCACAACATAGTACGGCACAACATAATGTGATACGATACAGCACAACATGGTATGGTATGATACAGCACAACATAATGCGATAGGATACAGGACAACATAATGCGATAGGTTACAACACAATGCGATATGATACAGGGCAACATAATGCGATATGATACAACAACATGGTGCAGTATGATACATCACAGTAAAACAGTATGCAGTATTCAAGCATTCCATATCTATGAGGCTAGCCCCATGGAACAACACGCAACCACTAACAAGGCTAAACAATACACGACCAGTAACTTTCACGTCGTATTTCATTGCAATCGCGCAAAGAGTAAGTGATACAAAATCATACAACTAATCTCAACAACCTAAAGTTTTACAAAAAAATGCCTTTATATCCTTGAGTAGCATTCCCCATTAATGCGTTTTATATAGAGACAAGCAAGAGAGCTGTCCCAAACATTGTATCTATTCATTTACTTATGAAACCATTCATTGGTTGATTTATTGTATTTTGTGTCGTTATGAGTAAATTATTATCCCTTACATTTTGTCATTGGAACAAACATACGTTGTAAACATTGAATAGTTGTTTCAAAAAGACCATTCCTTTTCTAATGAGTTTCTGTCGCTATTGATAAGAAATCGCTTAAAAGTATCAATCAATGAAGGGATGTGAAAAGCATTACATTTTAGTATGTATGAATAGGTGATAAACTATTAGCAACCAGCACAAATACTGCTGTTTACTTACCTCAAATCGATAAAAGAACACGACACCTCAGTATTTTCCTGTAGGGATCAAAGTCTTTGATGTTACTTAATGTGTCTATATAGGTTTGTATGTATTATGATACATGGCTTAAACTATCTATGCATCAGGCATTATTAATTAACAGACTATATATCATAAATAAAATATATATCATATCATATCATATCATATAATGGTGTACACCATAACATAAGTAAAATGAGTATATCCATAGATATCGCAAACCAACGAAGCTATCAATGCAGTGTGTATAATTACTATAGGTTCTAGTTACCTATGGTATCATTTTTATATATCCATGATGTTTATATAGAACTCCATTAAACTAGTTTACTTCAGTATTACGGTATTGTTACGATTTACACCTTCACTCACAGTATATAGTCAAAGGCGTTACTCTAGAAGTCCAGAGATGCATGAAATGCAATTTAAAATTCATCCACAGCCACCCACAAAGTCATTGATATCATGTCTTTATTAAATTCTAACCAATAACACAGTCCCTCATAAGTGTTTATTGAGGCAGTTATGTAATGTCCAAATATGGTATATTTGTCAGCTGAGGGTGCTACTTATACACTGTTTACGGCACTATAACAGTTGGGTTCACTGGTTGGATGAACAACGTTTTGTGCTGATTGGGGGACTTTGACCAGACGTTGTTTAGTTTTAGTTAGAAACCACGTTGGCATCCAGACTAGTATTAAACATACCTTGTCATAGGGTGTCTGCAAATCATGTTTGACTGTGATTATCGCTGTAGGTGTAGCTATTGTTTCGTAATCAGGGTATATTGACAAAGCAATGACGTTACTGTTGATAAAACTTAATTGGCCACCAAAACTGAAAATAACAAATGAATTTGTACAGTTTATAAATTGTATGTGGGATTCTGTGTCTGTCTGTCTGTCTGTCTGTCTGTCTGTCTGTCTGTCTGTCTGTCTGTCTGTCTGTCTGTCTGTCTGTCTGACTGACTGACTGACTGACTGACTGACTGACTGACTGACTGACTGACTGTCTGTATGTATGTATGTCTGTCTGTCGTCGGTCTGTCTGTCTGCGTATCTTCATTATATCATTGGGTTAATATGACTTAATAATATGTTGATGTGTATGCATTTGTTACAATAGGTATGCTATGTTCCTTTATATTGATTCTAGTCTACTGTCATAGAGTTGGATCTTATTTCTGTAATGTTGAAGTCTGTCTGTGATTTGTCGTATAAAAATATTACAGCTTTATCGTTTTTCAAGAATGGTTTCGAATCGCCTGACGGTAATCATAGAAACGAACCTTGTTATTCATTACACATTCTTTTGAATTCCTGTATTAAAACAACAAGTGACACTGATTCCAAGCCAGTCAAATTTGATATTGGTACTTTTATATAACCATTCATTGTGTATCTATTGATAATCATACACTTTGAAAAGGATCATAGAACATGTTTGGAGTATAATTTGGAGAACTGTAACTCAAGATTTAGATATTCTGCACATGACTCCGTTTTTCATTATCTTCATAAGTACCTGCCTGAAATTAGTCGCAAATATACTTGAAACACCTTTACTATACTTTCAATAAAGCTCGCTTTCGGTATTCAACCTGAAACTAATAACTACTCTGCCTTGAAACATTTATAGGTTGTCGTAGCAACTAAAACCCACCTTGAATCGCCAATGAGACTGACGGTTGAATTATCCATTACCAAGCGATACAAATTGTTAAATTTGGTTGCAGTAAAAACTAGCTTTCCTTCGTATGATTGGTCGATAGACGAGGCTGGAATTTCAATATAAGACTGGTCTGCTTGAACTTTGACCCCAGTTACGTCGTCACCATATCGAAAACCATTGAAATCTTGCGATTCGAAAACATCTGCTTGAATATCTAAATATAATAGTCATGAGTATAGAATATAATTATTGAGGAAAAATCGATGTTGACCTTGTAAGCAGAATTATCTAATTACTGGTGTTATCAAGTTGTGATTGACCATGAACAGTAGTAAAGTTGTCATTACGCTTTATTTTTAAACAATTAGGATTAGGTTATTAACTACAACTTAGTACAAGTATATACATATCGAAGTATAATATCAATATATAATACAACTGTGGACTGTCATTACATATTATTATGGTATTGTCGTTAAAAGGTTACGAATAACTATTATTGCTACTTTGCATAATATTTACACACACACACACACACACACACCACACACTCACACACACACACACACACACACACACACACACACACACACACACACACACAAAGATACACACTTAAACTAAACTACGACAGTATATCACTATATGAAAGTTATATTTGATCACGTCTTTCCACCTAGGGTAAATCTTGAGCAGGGGATGTGTAAAATATGGTGAGTATGAGACGTAGTCCCACCGTTGACTTAATAATTAACCACGGTGATCTCTCCCCTGAGGGGCTGTAGACAGTCAAAAGTGGTACTGCGTCTCGTACTACCCTGGACAGAGATGGTGGTTTGGTGGGTCATAAGGTAGGGTAAAGGTTGGGTAAAGGTGGGTAAATTAGATTTTTCGTGTAGTGATAAAGCTTCATTTTTATATTTCTATAATGTTTTGCACGTAACAAACATATACTAATATGTATCTACTGATTGGTCGTAAGATGTTATGACACGGTAAGTTTATAATTCTCTTTAAAATCTGAAATTTAAAAGTCACAGAATAAACCTTTATACAGTTATTATGATAAACGAATAATATTTCATAGATGATATGTATTGGTAAACTTACCAATATGATCACTTGTGATTTTTATTGTTTGTGTCGTGTCTGAATGTTGTAGGAATGCACCAATCATCGCACATATTCTGTCAATATTTTGTACTAATTCAATAATACCAACCTAAAAGTAGTAACGAATCAGAAATTGAATAAAAATCAATGAAATTCATTAATTATGACAACAAATAAAATAAGTGGTCCTTCAAATCATTAACTAAATCGTCTTTGGTCTAGTCTGATACGTCAGTACTACAATGGGCAACTGAATTACTACCATCATCAAAGTTATCATTTCTTCTGCTATCGGTGGCTTAACCCCAAATACACTGAGAATACCGTGAATAATCATATTCGCGTCATAATTTACATTTTTTTTTAAATATCACGAGGCAAATGTCATTGACTGATTTCACTTATCGAAATTCTTATCAGTACCTGGTTTTCTTCTTGTTTACTTGTCCAAAAAGGCTTCAGTGATAAATCCATCAGCTGACTGTTTGTCGTAACCAAATCCTTTTAAAATATTTGAAAAAAGTTTGGTTTAGGCTAGTTTTCAATTTCTTTTTAATTTGTCGATAAACGGACATCTGTTAAATTATATAGAACGTGGTAGTATAGGTGGTTACTACGAAAACAACAAATACGAAAGGGCAACAACGATAACAATGTGAAGACAAACAATACATTGACATAGTATAACTCGGAGCAAACGCAAAGCAACACAACACAACACAACACAACACAACACAACACAACACAACACAACACAACACAACACAACACAACACAACACAACACAATACAAAACAACACCAGACACTGCAATGTAATATAATGTAATTCCTGCAATGCAATTCAATTCAATTCATGTCGTACACAACAGCACATCATATAATAAAGTTTACTTTTTTTACAAAATTAAACCATGAGAATGAATGAAGTAATGAGGAAATAGTTCACTGATAAATATTGCTCAATGTACCTCAAACATCTTGACTACGTCCGCTTCTTCAACATTGCTTGATATCCATATATTTCCTAGTACGATGTCGTGCAAATCATCCAGAATGCTTTGCACGTCAACGTCCATGTCTGCATTTCCAATCATTGCAGCGGCGTCAACAATTGAAGACACCTAAAGGACAGAAGCATCAAACTCTAAGTCATATATATATCACTTCAATCGATTCGTATTCGTAGTCTAAACGACTTACACATTATATCTAAATATTTCCAGAACATGTGCATCTTTTTGTCTCTTTCAAAAAATTTTCAAAAACGATTGGTGTATTTCTTTATGATTTCTTTAATACTGTTAATGAATAGATTGTTTGGGCTTTTAAAATCTCAACTGACTATTTGTCAATGATGAGTGATTACATAGATTGTGTTTACACTTGTATTATTAGTATATCAATATGACCAAATTGGTTTGATACAATACCACTGATATTTTCATCAGGTGCAAAGGTAAAAACATATATTAAATATTAAATCTGCTACCATCATTATATTGACCATAGCAACAATATAAATGTATGTATAGGATGTGTTTATATTGTTAGCATTGATCTAACATCATTTAAATATCTCAATAATAGACCATTTTTATTAAAATATCTCCCGTGTTAAATGGTTAGCATTTACTCCATGCAACTCACTGCGTTTTATTGTTACACCCATATTATATTTGGTATGATTATTGAAAACATTGCATGTATTGATTATTAGAAACAAATTACTAAAAGTTTGCTTAATAGAACCTCACTATATCATACATTTGTATGCGGGTAAAATACTAAATATTATTTCAGTAATATTGATATTGTAAATTTCGTCATTTCGTTCGGTACTCACATTAATACTAATTTTCCTAATTCAATCAAATGGCAAAGGATCGCATAGTGTGGTTTTATTTGAAGTACTTATACTTCAGAGGATATGAGTGATTGGCACAACTTATGTGTAGACTAGAGATTGTGAGATGTTGTGATATAATGCCATGCAAACGTAATGACATAAAAGTACAAACATTTCTTTGATATTATGTTAATTAATAACTATTTTGATTTCAGTTATCATCTTTGTCATTTCGTGGTAAAAACACTTCACAAAAAGTCCAATTTACCAACCTTTAGCCAACCTTTACGCTACTTGCGACCCACCTAACCACCATCTCTGTCCACGGGTAGTACGAGACGCAGTACCACTTTTGACTGTCTACAACTCCTAGGTGAAAGATCACCGTGGGTAAATTAAGTCAAAGGTGGAACTTCGTCTCATACTAACCACATATTCACATCCTCTGCCCATGATATACCCCGGTGGAAAGACATGGTCAAATATGACTTTTCGTATAGTGAAAGATATTGTTTTCTTCACTATAATTGGGTCTTGTCATACATGGCAAGGCAGTGGATGAAGAACTTTTCTGCTGAAATTGTATCAGATCGAGATAAACCACATTGTATTTCTTCAACCTTATTTACAATATAGTCACACCCTATAGGTGACAACTCTATATTAAACTTTTTAGTGGGACGTAGTTGTGCTGCGATTTATGTGTACATTGTTGAAATAAAATCCCCTTTTATATAATAGTCTATCTGCTATCAACGGATTGAAATACTTACTTCTAACCTTATCCTATTTGCTCTTTGATAAGAAGCAGTTATATTTTTGTTAGGTTCGTTGACTTGCCTTCAATTTACATTGAACATATCGCGTCTTACCTTATCCAGTAAATCTCCATTTAGTTCATTTTGCCGTGAACTATCATCTGTCTGTACAGAATTCGTAGTTTGAATTGTTGTATCTTGGTTGTCACCATGACGACCCCCTTCCACAGGATTTGAATTTTCTATTGGTGGATTAGTCATTGTACCAGGTGGTGATGTATTGTGATTAGTGGCTGGATTATCAGGATTACGGGATAAAGAAGTAGTCGGTCCATGCTCCGCTAAGGAAAGATTGACAAAATTATTAATTATAAGACTGGGGCATACATGTACATTGAATAGCTGTTATCTGTGGATATGCATATGTTCAAAACATAAGGAATTTAAAAATGTGTGGTTCCGCCGGATTACGCTCAATTTTAGAGTAGGTGGGGTATGTACATTTGTATGTGTTTTGTTTATTTTTTTCATGTGTTAATGTCTAGTTCAGGTAGATATATGTTCCGCTGTTGTCAATATGGTCTCTGTATTATTGTTTCTTTCCATCAAATGTACAGCCATTACATATTGGAAGAAAAGTTTTATATTGTCTTCTTAAGATGATGTCAGTTTCCGCATCCACTATTTTTCGCGACACTTCACAATTTTTGCGATTATAATTTTTTTCTCGATACGTAAAAAAAATGTTTAGGGTCGGAAAGGAAAAACAGGTCGATCGGGTAACCGGAACCAGACAATATTTCAGGCCTAAATAATGTATTTAGTAACATTAAAAATGCATCATTCAATATTATGAAGTTACTCCTTGTAAAACACGCAAAGATGTTAATAATACCCTTAAGATTACAAACTTTGACACAGTAGGTAACATAATATTATATTTTTTATATTTGACTTGGCTCAGTATGCATGTATGCTCTTTGATTCTTATTATATAAGTGTTATTTGTCAATAACTACTCTAAATATAGTGTATAGAAAATAATTATAAGACAATAATTCGGTTATTCATCATCTGATGACCCTGTCAATAATTGTTAGTGTTGGCCGTTGGTAAGTAATAAGTTCTAACATTGTATCAATATAAGTGAAGTTAATTTATCCGGCTTTGAAACTTGCGTATCCTTTCTAAAACGAAGTAACTTCTTGGGTGAAAAAAATGAAACATCGGAAGGGATGACGTAATACAGAAACGTACCATGAAGAACTAAATACCACGTTGTTTTACACGAGAAATACGATATTTCTCTAAATTGATCACGGGGTGAATTTAAAACATTGCAACACCATACGATGGGAAATATAGGTACCACTAGACATGATGGCGATATGACATACCTTTAACTGATATGGTGAACTGACATGAAGCAATATTACCGGCCAGATCAGTTGCTTCAACTTTGACATAATATTCACCAATATCAAACCAGTGTCCTGATTCAGGGGAAGCTGTTATTGCGACATGTTGATTTGAGTTGTCGGTTACTGGAATATCATCCCAGGATATCACTAAACCACCATTTTGACCGTAATATTCCATGTTGCTATGGCAACTCAAAACAGGTGGCTCGTTATCTGCGTAAATGATTGATAATATCAGTTTTATTTTGAAGTCGCTGAGTTCATAAACTTCTTTCTCAAGTGATATAGTGTTGTACAATGCTAACATCGATGCATGTCTTCAGTGAAATTACACTTGATGTCTGGTGTTATTAGAAAAAGTGAATTTCAAGGTAGGAATTTACTGGACATTTTTCATGTGTATGACAAATTACGTCATCGGATCATTTATAAGGCATACATGTAATTGACTTTACGCGAATTCGTACCTCTTCGCATAATCTTGCCATTGAGACCGGCCGATGGACTCGACCAATTACACCACGTGAAGCACGTATTTGTAGTTGTGGCGAGGTACAAAGTGAGGCTCATGTAATACTAAATTGCCCACAATCAGATCATATAAGACAAGCCAACCCAGGTGTCAGCTTTGTTTCATTAAAAGACTTTTTCTGTAAAACGGATATTGTTACCATGGTCAAAATCTCATCAGACATTCTTAAAATCTACGACCATAGATAATCTCAAACTGCTTATTATAGCTTGTCCCCCATCCATATATGAAAATGTCCATATACACTGCCGTAAATCTGAAGTGTTTAAATTTTCAGTGTTTTTTGACTCCAGGTCTGAACTGTTACATGTAATATAATTATGTGCCATCTGCCTTTGGTTGACCCTCTGTACTTATCGACTTTTACTTTAGTGTGTTAAACTTATGTTATCGGTACCATTGCCTTGGGTTTTGTGTATCTACTTCTAAAAAGTACAGTGAATAAAATAACTAACTAACTAACTAACTATACCAACTTTGAGTTACGTCAAGTGCAAGTGATGGTCAAGTATGCCAGAGTGAATACAATTCTGCAAGTACTTTTTGAATAGGCAAAATATATTACACCCCAAAACGTGTAAACTCAGTATGTATGTATGTATGTATGTATGTATGTATGTATGTATGTATGTATGTATGTATGTATGTGTGTGTGTGCGTATGTATGTATGTGTGTGTGTGTGTGCGTATGTATGTGTGCATTCCCGTGGGTGTAACATAGCCAATTCATTATACCAACTCACCTATAATTTCGACATTAAATATGCACATGTTTATCAACACACCAGAAGTACTCATTGCTTTGTATTCCACTCTATGACTTCCTATTGTAAAGACGGCTTTTGGTTCAGTATATTCATCTGATGTGATATAACCTTCCACAGTAGACCTCAGTGTAGGTATTGGCCAACTGACATTTGCTGAGTTCTCTCCATGATGTGCTGACATTGTGATGTTTATAGGACATGTCTCAAAAGTATCACTAGGACTTGGTTTGTTTAGACCTATGATGAATAAAAACATCATAGCAAACCCGAACTTGATATAAATAAGGAGTAATTTACAGAGAGATAGACTGACGGGCGAGCAGGCACAGGCACACACACACATACATACATACATACATACATACATACATACATACATACATACATACATACATACATACACACATACATACATACATACACACACACACACATACATACATACATACATACATACATACACACATACGCACACCCGCAAACACATACACACACCCGCACATACATACATACATACATACATACATACATACATACATACATACATACACACACGCATGCATGCATACATGCATACATACATACATACATACATACATACATACACACACACATACATACATACATACATACATACATACATACATACATACATACATGCATACATACATACATACATACATACATACATACATACACCCACACATACATACATACATACATACATACATACACACACACATACACACACATACATACATACATACATACATACATACATACACACACACACACACATACATACATGCATACGTACGTACGTACGTACGTACGTACGTACAGACAAACAGACAGACAAATATACCTGAAACAAATAACCTCCCTCACACACATTCTCTCTCTCTTTCTGTCTCTCTTTCTGTCTGTCTCTGTCTCTCTCTTTCTACCTGTCTCACTGTCTGTCTCTGTCTATCTGTCTGTCTGTCTGTCTGTCTGTCTTCATCGTTATAACTACTGCTGTATGTAAACCACATTGCAATTTTATAACAAACGTCACCCAGTCATCAACACTGCACCGATGGAGGCCTGATATTAGTAGGATATACAACTCGATGTATTCCCTTAACATAGAAGTATATTATTACCTCCAGATAAGTTAGCAAATATTACTTCTAGTCTAACTATGGACACCAATATCTATAAGATAACAAAAACACAATGCCATGCATTAGTGTATGTTCTAGCAAAGATGTATTTATGTTGACACTGCTGGAAAGTAAACATAAAGACAAAGATAGTATTTGTGTTTTCAATGATGATATGTGATTTGACTCACTTTGTGTGCATCATTTCTGAATCACGTCATTTATACTATCAGTAGTTTAGGGGATATTCCCCAATCACATACTCAAGTAGATTAAGAAAGAGTTATTTCCTTAACAGATAGTGATGTCTTTGAATTACAATATACTTTTACTGAGCACTTGTCACTTCAAATATGTCATTTTAATTATACTTGAAGGATATCGAGAGTGGTTGTTTGATATATAGCTAGACTATCACGGTTTCATTTCAAGATCTACCAAGGGCTGAATGGGATGAAAACACTTAGCCTCAGGCTTAATAGTTCATTTTTACTAGTCAACAAAATCATACATTAAAACATGTGTCGGTAACTATTGGCAGGATTCACCACTTAATTTAAAGGTTTTTATCAACATTTAGTGATTTTCCTCATCCTCCCACTTTCATTTAGATAGCAACCAAGATTCAATTATTTTATATACATGTGATATTCGCATGTGTTTACTTTGTATTTGTAATCTTGCAGTGAACAAATCCCAGACAAATGGGATTGTAGCGATTTATCAACGTATGCAAATACTTGAGTAAGTATAGAAAATAAACTTAGAACCGATGGAGATGTAGTATTGAATTTAGTACCCTGGGTGATGTTAACGATAGTTCTATAACCGTAAGTCTGTCCTGTTTTGAAAATATTGTAAGGCTTTCCTTTCTACTCACATCTTTGTCAAAATCGTTTTCACTTGTCTGAGCAGACGAAAGCAGTTAAATGCCTGACACAAACTTTAATGTTTTTACACCACTGAACATCAAATATAACGATGTGTAAAGGTGCACGACAACCAATATTTCAGTGATCAGCAGAATTGCCCGGGAGCATCAGCTAACATTAAAACAATTTGGGACAACAAAGTGTTTAAATATTACCAACCATCAAAAGACACACCGATACTAATTCAGTTGGGAAATGACAAAACTGATAAATTTTATTAGCGGAACCAATGAGTTGCAAAATTGCAGGAAGGATTCATATTCACTCTTCGTTCATATCCGTTTTGGTGTACATACGATTTGTCGGCACACGGTCGTTATAACTACAGGTGTATGTAAAGCCCTTGCGCTGGGCATCAGAAGACAGCGGTACATTAAATATAACGTAAACTATTCAATAGGCTTGAACTGATGGTAAAAAGCGTGTCATCGGGATTATCTATGTACTAAATGAATACAAGAAGCGTGTTTGATATGTAAAACGAAAACAAGCCGTGTATATTACAAATACTAGTAGTCATAACAAAGGTATACGTGACCGTATCTCGTATCCGTAACGTATCTCGCATCCATAGATGACGAAGACAATTTATTCAGTCAGAAAATGTCTAAATGCAATAATCAAGTAACCTTTTCTCGTGCCCTATAAAATAAAGGGTTTGTGTGAAAATAGCAGCAACTATCGAAATAGTATGTGGACCCATTAGCAACAGTTATTATCCTATATATTCTTTTCAAATCGAATTTCCAATATGTCATAATAGCTTCTAATACGTATTGGTTGATTGAAACTTCACTAAAAATATTTGCAGACAGAATACATTTCGTCGTTTAATTTTCATTTCCATACTTGTCTTTCATTTGCGTCTGATACTATAAATTAATCCTGGTGTGACGAACTATTGTCATGAGAACATTACTTTCAATCACAATACATATGTAAATAAACTAAATTGAATATATTGACAATTTTATTTTTATACAATCTGTTCTTACTTATAGCAAATTTTAGATTCATATACAATATTGAACCGTTTCATTGTACACTAACCAACTGGATCCTTTCTGCTCAGAGTTTTACGCGCATCTAGCCATTTTCAATTCCTTCTCGAGGATCACAATGGAGAACTTTGAACCACTTTCTCGACAGCACTTTCACATAATTTATATTTTATTTTCAGCATTTTAACGCCAACTACATAACTCCTTTTTTGTTGTTGAAAATCTAATTAGTGATTTGATATGCATAAGACTTAATATTTTTATTAGTGATGTAAGTGAGCGTTAGTGACACAATTAATTTAAATGTCTTACGGCTAAGCTTATATTTTCATATCCATATATTCCCAATTTATGATTTAATAATTGGCCAACATACACGTATGCTGTGCCTGGAGTTAAGTTTCAAATCAGTCTGAAGGGAAGTGTTCCTTTCTATTAATAATTCACCTCTACTTTGACAAACCTTCTGGGATCAATGAAATAAACACGAACATCAGAAATACAATAGGTTTTACTGGATGAGACGAATAACGGAGAGAGAGTGGTTGAAATTATGAAATATTGTATTCTCTTAACTCAAGTTCGAATCACCTTGGCGTTTATATACTATACTATTGTAAAGAGCTTCTGTAAGTAAACCTGTTACACAACTACAATCGTAAGTCTTGTGTGTATCAAATCACCAATTAAATTTTCAGAAAGAAATTGGAGTTATTTAGTTGGCTTTAAAATTGAAAATAAAAATATATGAAAGTAAGAAATGTGCCACACAATAGTAATAGATAGATAGATAGATAGATAGATAGATAGATAGATAGATAGATAGATAGATAGGTAGATAGATAGATAGATAGATAGATAGATAGATAGATAGATAGATAGATAGATAGATAGATAGATAGATAGATAGATAGATAGATAGATAGATGGTTTTATGGTTTTAAACAGATTTCATCGATAGTGATAAATTTCAAGTTAAAACTTAATCTGACCTAACCCATATCATGGCTATGACCATGACAATATCCATGACCTTTTTACTCAGATTATGAGTTTCCTATTAACAGTCTGATAGTGACGTGTCCAAATAAAAACAATTGTGGAATTACCATGATACAGAACATAGAATCGGTTACGTTGTCTTAACATCATAATTTTATATCCTCGAGAAACTTAATGTCTATTTGTCACGTGATAACAAATAACAACCCAAACCATTAAAGAAAATGCTTAAATATTTCACATCAGATTGTGTATCCATGGCAACGTCGATGAAGCTACTGCAATATTCAATAAGCTGGTAGGTGTAATATAAGGTCGATCGCTTCATGTCTCTACTAATAGATATAGTAAATACCAATCAATAAGTTGGCGTCGAAAGCTAACAAGTCATTTCACCGTCATGACATGACAGGAAGTGATGAGTGAAGAACATTTTATAAGGCAAATATTCAAACACCCGCCATATTGAAGCCAACGAAGTCTTTAAAATGTATGTTTCAGAAGTCTGATTTAATCTGAGTAAAGAGCGGGCTTCAGGTGTGGATATGGCAAGAACTAACTTTATACTTTGTATCCATAATTTTTTTAAGAAAAAGAATGATTCTTTGTGGAACACAGACTAAGCTTACATTTACACATATTCCATAGTAACTATTTTACATTTTATACACAATAACTTAACATTATCGAGTTGTACACTTAATCTTAAAGTATGCTAATTCTTAACATTAAATATTCTAAGTTTCCATATTGAAAACATTTTGGCTAATGGAAGATGTAGCTAGGGCAGAAGACGCTGGCATGAGACAATAAGAGAAGGGTTTGATATAAAATGCAGAGAGTACATTTATTTTATTCGCATCCAAGCTACTTCTACTTGTCTTTTGATAACATCGAACACTGGTATTCAAAATAATTCTTTGGTTGTCATGGCTACTAGTACAAAATACTTCATAATGACGCAAACGTTTGTCATTAATGTTTGTTATGGAAATGCAGGAACGTGACAAAATTAACGAATTCATTATTGTGACCATAAATGCATTCCTGTAAAACTTCAAACAGTCCAACAAACCAACACCAAATAAAGTAGCTTACGACTCCTTTGTAAATTCCACGTCCTAATTTGGTATACTAACGAGTGACAGCGCGATATTTTGAATGTCTCACAAGGTTTTTTTTAGACATTTTGTATCAAATAAAATGCAACCACTGATAGCGCTCAAGCATTTCAAATGATACATTTCATCTCACTGTGGACACAAATCAACATCTCTGACAGATTAAACAAGGAGATTCAAACACAAAACTATTTATTTGTGTTCAAAGTTAAATAAAATGTAACATTTCATGTACGTGCGCGCTATCAATGTCTGTATTTTGTTTATGAAATTAGTAAAAAAAAAACATGTTACATGTAAAAAAAAAAAAAAAAAAAAAAAAAAAACCTTCACGCCACCTGATTGAAACCCTATAGTCACTCTGGTTTCGTAGTAAGTTGGTTCAGTGTGAAAGTTCAATGTATAAATCGCTAAAACATTACAATGTAGTCTAGGACACATTAGTAATAGTAAACGCCGAACGTGTACTTATAGAAGCTTCATGCTGTTTTAAAATCTGGTCATTTTCTTTATTCTCTGTAAAAGAAATATTTTATTATGCGTTCCACAGAGACAAGTTAAGATATGTAAATCCTTGTTGAGAGCCATACTACTCAGGAAGGAAACCAGAATAGGTTATTATCAAATTTGCTGTTGATATTCAGAGCGCATGGGAAGCCAGAATTAAAAGTATACATTTAAAGGAAACTCGCATGTCAGGCCATACTATAGGTAGTCTCGCTGCCAGACTCGTGACTATCGTCCCTAATTTGTTTATGTATGCCGAGCGTCACAGCCGCGAGAAGAGAGAGAATAGTCCCTCTCTTCTCGCGGCTGCGCCGCTCGGCATACATAAACAGATTAGGGAGGATAGTCACGAGTCTGGCAGCGAGACTATACTATAGGTACACATACAAAATTATACCAGTAAGACTTTCCGCCGCGACAGAACGTGATCTTTTAATCCATCATTTCTCTCAGCAAATCGCATTTGATGTGATAAGCCTATTTGTTTACTCAGATCTATTTCTTGATAGCAATACAGTACTAAGGGTCATTTAGTTTATATCTCGCCATGTACATGTAGGTTGCAGTTTTATACTCAGAAAATCGAGGGTTCGAACAAGGTCAAGAACATGTACGAAAAAAAAGGAAAAACATATGTTTGTCAAGTTGCACCGATTTGACAAAAAAGTGCAGCAATAACTAACATTGCCGGATATTCGGCAATAGATCGATATGACTCTAAAATAACTATCAAATCAATATTATATATGTTATTAATGAAATGGAATATGAAAAAAAAGGATATTTAAAACATCAACGTTGAAACCCCTTAAGAGCCTAGAAAATATTCCACCATGCGATTGAGTTAAACTGCTTTCAACTCTGTGCCATTGACTAATGGACAATTAACACAATGATGCTGTGATTTACAGAAATGTTAAAATGAAATATATGTTTAAAATGAAGATAAAATAGACAGGTCATTACTTCTCATAGAAGAACAATTAACTCTTAACTTGATAGTTTTAGTTCTGTTGTGCGCGATGATTTCACCTGTCACTGTTGTATCTTTTGGTTTCAGCCAGGCATAAGATTATAACATTTTTTCCACCTTCATGTATAGTTTTATTCAGTGCATTCGGTCACCTATCCGTAATTACATTCATGCATCTATCTATCTATCTATCTATCTATCTATCTATCTATCTATCTATCTATCTATCTATCTATCTATCTATCTAATCACACTATTCTCTCCCTCGATAGTCGATTGTAAATCGTGTACTTATCATCATAACTGAATCTAACCATATATAATACTGCTTGCATTAATAACAAGGCTGTATAAATTTGATATTCTTTCAGTGTTTGGAGACTGAAATACATCAGTAACAATTATTCACTATACCTAAGCATATATCTGTTTAAATGGTCATCAAACCTTGCCATACCACTACACATCACTCTATGTACGTCGCAATGTTGTCATTCTTATCTGTAAATCTTTTTTCTTAAACGAAAGAAACACTTAGGTCTTCTGTTGAAAACGAACTAAAAATATTATGACTTATGGCAGAATCAGCAGTTTATATGAACTTTTAAGGATCAATTCAATACACGTAATATGGATAATTTTAGTAACACTTTCAACTAGTGTTTGTCTGTAAAACATGTTCTCAATGAAGAGAGAAATGCAAGTCAAAATATTGGTTTCATGATAGTGAAGCATAGAAGACACGATTACGGTGCACCAATGGTTAATATATTGTTAAGTTGAAAGTATTATAAGTTCAATTTTACAGTTTGATTTTTAAAATGTAAAGTTAGAGCTATCGTGTAATTTAATAATAGTAAGTATATATAATATATTTCCTTTTGAAAACACAAATAGATTAAGTTATCGAATGACACAGTGAAGGAAACGAATGAAAGCGTTAGAGAATATTAACAGTTACGTGGATTCTGAAGTTACACAGCCACCGTGTTAATATACATTTATGGTTCGATTTGAGTTTTAACACGTCAATGTACGGACAGTGCAAACACAAATTCCTAAAGTACTAAAACGTATTTATCATAGATTGAAAACCAAGACAGACAAAATAGAACACAATAAACGAACAGTGAATAAAATACAGAACGTACCAGGAATTCCATAAGAGATGACATCGTTCATGTTGTTAAGGCTGCGATAAGTATATACTGAAATAGAATGACAATGATAGCGTCAACAAGTGTAAAATCGCATATAAGTAACACTTGGCGTCAGATTTAATACGCATGCGTGATCATTAACAAATGCAGTGATACAAATAAATACAGTACATGCATATTTAATGTTCGCATTTTACATGAGAGACCTATCACTTAGCATTGACCTTTGACCTGCAATTATTCTGATGGATCAGATGATGATTGAATTGACCTTGGCGATGTCATCGTATCTGCAGTTATACTAAAATTGTGAGTCGTAATTGAATAGAGTAATCAAGACTTGCTACCAGTAATCTACGAATTACAATGGGGATTGTGCGATAGGGTATCGGTAATAATATACAGCCTGTTGCTGGTTAGAGTTCCCAGGCTGTGTTTTGATGTAACCACGAACAAACCAATAAAAAAGTGACACATTCTAAATTTTAAGATAGCATGATCTAAATTTCTTGATATATCTAGTCTGAATGAAATAAGCCATGTAGACGTACTGCAAATAAACATAGACATACAGAATACAATATTTCTATGTGTGCTTTTGATGTTTCCGTGGTGGCACGTTGGTTTATATCATTTAGAGAAAATATTGCGAGAAACCTTCTTCATTCAATACTGCTATAAAATGTACCATGTGCAGTTTCCTATTGGTATCTGTGTGGTTGCATCAAACAGAGACAGTAAACACTAACCTGCAAGAAGTTGTAGCTATAGGTTAGGCCAATAATACAAATTGAAGACGTATTCTCACGGGATTTCGTACTAAGGGAATGGTTCTGTTGTAATGAGATTACATTGACTGTGTACTTTTTTGAATAGTGTGCTGGGTAGTATAATCGGTTGCAATCATATACATCCTCGCTACATCGTGCAATACGAGATCTCAAGAGAATAAGTCAATACAAGTAATGAAGTAAAATATGTATTGTTAATTTCAGGGACATTTTGCTCTCTTCAGTTGATATAAGCGATATGCGGAAATGAATTGTAATTTAATTGAATAGCCATCGTTTTTTGTTGATGCAAAAAAACAACGAACTCTAGATAGAGTAGTCCTCGAAGTAATCATAATTTTAGAAAATACCTGCTGATATTATATAGTTATCATTATAATTGGTTTTAAATCAGATGTGTTAAAATATGAGTAGAGTGATATTGATTGTCACAATTTGTATAATATGTAGATGGAATTGGCCTTTTGGGAAATTAATGATCGAATAGATGTTGACAACAAAACGAAATGCTTCGTCGTTATCATTGGCTACTGAGTTTGAGATATTTTGGTTATATGCACTTTTCTCAAAAAACGTTTATAGGCTTACTGTATGTTTATTTTATGTTAAGGTTTTAAAGTGGCCATATGGATGAGGATCGTGTATTTATTTTGGATTATCATGGCTTCCTACTTGAAATATTAATGTGAAACAACATTGTCTAAGTCTGTGTTTGTAACTTAATACATTGCAAAAAGCCAACAAATGTGTAGAAAGGTTTATGACATATATGAGATAAACATTCTTGTAAACGAAAGAATGTCACGTCTTGGACTGTGGGGATCTGTTCGATCGTGTTTACATGTACAAGATGTAGCTGTCCTATAGTAAATATTCAGACATTGTGCTCTGGAACGAAATTATTCACATATCTTGAAGGACGTTTTTTCCTATCAAATTTGTAGAACCAACACAAATGGTATAATCCATAACGTATAGATTAAAGGTTTATTTGTTAATATTGATGTGTTGTCTTTTTTAGAGACATTCTACTACCATGCTATTTATTGCTTTCTCCCATTGTTTTCAGTGTTCTTGAAATCGATTCCTTTTCACGTAACCAGCAATATCAGTTGTATAGAGCGCCCTCTTTAGCAACTCACTGCACTTCGTTTATCTTTTGACAAATCATAAGCGAGCAAAGATTTAATTAGTATACAATGTGACGGGAATTATTTTCTTAAAATTGTGCATTATATATGTGTTATAAAAAAGTACGAACTAACACTTCTGATTTCATTCAGTGTTAAACTAACATTCGCTGTGGTGTGGTGTGAATGAAGATTTACATTGGATTTATCATTCCACATGTGAAAGGCAATACATGATAACTGATAGAGTGTCATGAGTTGGACACTGGAGTAGAAAAGTAACATGTAAAAGTATCAACAAACATACATAATACAGTACAATACGATTACGTTTATATATGAATAATGCACGAGGAGATTTCATGCAATCACACCTTTCTACTAATGCTGTCTAAATAGCTGGCGATGACGTTGTTGTAGACTTACCCATTAATTGCTTGCTGAAATTGTGAGATTGTCTGCATCGTGATATAGTATTCAGAAAATAAACCAAACGTGTTGTCTCCGATTCGAAAATTACATGTTAAGTGTCTATGGTCCATTTGGCCTTCAGCTCAATCACTTTGAGTGCGAGTTTGTATATTTTAGTATTGCTGAGTTTCGCTATGACAATTACGTGAATGTTTAATCAAGGAGGTATACACAATCAATTTGATTGATTATTTATAAACTACTGCTGTTTCCAGCCTTCATTGTTTACGGCTTGGAGGGTATGGAAAGAAAGATTGCAAATTTTTAAAGCTATCCATTATACACGTTTCAAGTTTATTCACCACGTCCAGCTAACAAATTACTGCATTTAGGTCAATCTGTGAGATTCAGTTTGGACACAGTACGATACGATAGAAGGCTATGTTTTCGAAGCATATCTGTTTTTCAATCCAAGTGAAAGGCTTTAAAGGCAGCCGATCACAGTTTAAAGCTAAGAATTACAGTACTTCTCGTGTGAAGAGAACAAGCATGTCCTCAACAGTGACTTCGGAGCTATGCGGTCTGTTGTCGCTTTTTAAGGTTTAATTGTAGTAGAATTGGCTCATGTTTCATATAATTGTGACCTTTTTACTGTGAACCCTGATTGTAATTTTCATTTAACCAGGAATGGGTATGTTTCTTAAAAGCAATGACATCAACAATGCAAAGAAATAGCTGTTTATGGAGAGTACGGTACATGGCAGTTGTTAGAAAAGATTTTAAAATATAGTGTTAATTTGTCTAATTTCCCCTGTCAATGTCATTAGTACTTGTATTTTAGGAGAAACATTGTCGAAGACATTAACTGTTTTACAAACGGTTATTATTTTGTATGTTCTGTTACATTGTTACAGGGTTGTATTGCAGGGTTGTAGTGTCTGTTGGTGGCCGAGTGCCTCTTACCACTGCTGTCGGGGTTCGAACCCCGTTCAGGGTTCGATTAAATTAAGTTTACCACGACTCTACCGAACAACGCAGGTTTTCCCCGGGTATTCCGGTTTCCTCCTGCATTAATATTGAACCCATAAGGGATGGCCTTCACTGGACATCTTTGGAAACAAGTGTTTATATGCTTAAATAACTATCCAGTATAAATAAAGATTACATCCATATTTGAATGTCGTACCGAAGATTTCGAAGTTTAAGCAGAGGCTGATAAAATGAATACATAGTTTTGACAACGAAAGTGATTTATTTTGTTAGTATTCCTTATTCAATGATTTAGTAGTTGATCACAAAGTATGATAAATGACTTGACAGTGTAAATGTATCATCTCCCCTTAATGTGTTTGTTACAAACAGCTTCTGCCTAGAGACATATATCCACATTGACATTAACACACGCAAAGAAGCGAATGGTTGTGGATGCGTTTGACGATCAGATTTGACAAGTCAATTACATTCTGTATTCTTTGGTCTCTTAAATTCAATGCGATGTTGCTTCTTTGTGAAGTGTCCCTTCCCTCGCATAAATAAAAGATTAAGCGAAGAATTCCTGGGGCGTTTACTGACTGGAAAGAACGCGTAGATCCGAGAGGAGTTCAGAAGGACTCGACACTCGTGAATGATCTGATTCAACTTCTTTCCTATAAAGAGGCCTAATACATAGATTTGACAAATGGCCATGAATAAAAGAAAATTTATCGATTCAGCTAGGTCCCTCCTCGACGCAACAAGTACGGTAAAAGTACCCTTGTAAATGTCAATAAACAAGGAATGGCATCGACGTGGGCATAACTGTCTGTGTAAGAGACGCAGATATAGAGACACTTGTTGATCTGTCTCCAGTATAACGTTAACGCTGACACCCGTTATCTAGAATTGACTTTCCGATCATTATATAAGGCAAGATGTAGACTTCTAAGACGTCGCTATTTTAGAACTGGTATCTACTTGCTGGTTTAGTTAGTGAACTCTTACCTGAACATGAAACTGATATTTTGTTCTCCCATATGGATATTACTGTATATTGGTATGTATTCTGTGTATCACTGTGACTACTGTCCAGTTTTCGTTTAGTACAGTCTCACCCTAACATTAACCTAATTTCTGATTCTTGATGCCTTGCAGATTTGACACATGCTAGTTTGCCTTATTTCATCGAACAGCCGGAAAGCATCACAGTCGAAGAAGGTTCCACCTTCACTTTAAATTGTAATATTGGTGCTTTGACTGGCCATGGTCCGATATGTTGGTATATGAATGATGAACGTCTTAGTACTGATGGTACTATTGAGAGTAGTTTTAGTGGTGGTAACCAGGGAATACAAATCATCCACATTGGTAGTCGTTATGATCTGAAGATAACTGACGCTACTATAGACCGATCAGGTAGTTACGTTTGTAGTATTAATACGAACGACGTACCGCCGTCTATCATATCACAAGTAGCAACAGTCACTGTACAAGGTTAGTTTCAGTATTTTCCAATGAGTATCTAGTTTTCCCTTAAAATACAAAAGAGAGGCACATTACAAAGTAAAATATATTATGTGATCTTGAAGATTGTTGGAACTGATTCATTGTCACTTTGCACATAATTTTTACTTCTGCGTTTAAAATACCACCACGTTCTACTTCATTTGCAACATTCTGCTAACATTACATGATTGGTACAAATGCAAATTATGGAGATTCAGAAAAATAACTGTGAAACAATATTTAGTAAAGTTTGCAGTTTTGAATCCATCTTCAGACCGAAAATCTGTTATGGTGTCAGCGTTATTCAGCTTGGTGCACAATGTGGATTATCATTTCTGTGCAACGACAGATTTCACATAAGATTTCGGTTATCTATATTAGTAGATTTGGAGATGTTGAATTGTTATTGTAGATATATATCGGTTTTCTGACAACTTACATGAAATTTGGTAGTAGTGTCGAGGTTTACATCTATGTAAATGTTACACACACACACATACACGCGCGCGCGTGTGAGTGTGTGTAATTTATTGTTTTATTTTTACCATCACGGACATGTAGATGCGTGCCATTATATAACTGTAAAGCATATCAAACATTGTGAAGACAGATACATGTATAGCCTATGCAATGGATTGATACATGTTTTGTGTGTTTGTCAGATACACCACAATCATTCAGGACTGAGCCTGGTGACGTCACAGTAATTGAAGGCCAGACAATTACACTACAATGTGCAGTTAATAAGAAAGATGGTATGCTGTATTGGAAACGTAATGGTGTGAGTCTGAGTACTGACAGTGCTGTAACGACCAATAATAACAGGATAACCATTGTTGGTGGTATAACTGACGGGGAATACAATCTTCGTGTTTCACCCTGTTTACCAGAAGATGCAGGGATATATGTGTGTATGGTAGATGCTGCAGACAACAGTCAGGCCATTGTTTCTAGACAAGCTACATTGTTTGTGACTCCTTGTAAGTATATTGCTTCAACGTTTTAATTCATTCAAATCATACAATGAATACATATATTTACGTCTTAGAATTGAAGCAATGTCACATATATAGGACTTCATAGATTAAGCTAAACATTTTCTTCTCTAGGAGACATTTATTGTATAGGAGTCATGTCCACTTGTAAATGAACACAAACCAAGCACTTTTATGCTTTAATGATTTGGTATCCTTCCCCCTCCCCCTTCCTCCCCTCCCCCATCAAAATGTAATTGCATTTGTTAGCATAGGTACGACGTTTCTTATAGATTTGACGATACACCATAGCACTGCGCTACACAGTAAAGCATGACATAGTTAATAAACTAAAATTTCGGATGTGTGAACATTCAAACTACAGGTGAAGTGGTTGTGAATGTAATCTGACATCTTGTTGTACAGCATTGCCTTGTAATATATTATGATATGTTATGACATGTTTCTGTCTATATAATACTTCATAATGATTTTAAAAAATATGTGCCACATTATATACATATACAAGTAAAACTTACTTTTTCATTAAAGTCATTGTAAGATATTTTCAAATTTTCTTATTCAGTGCAAAGGTTCGAGCTTCAACCATCCAGTACGATGGCAACACAACACGACAGTGTTCTCCTACAATGTGACGTAATACACAAACATGGTGACGTAACGTGGTTTAAAGACGACACTTTCATAAGTGTTGATAACGTCATTGAAAATGCACACATTGATGCAGACCGGTATTCAATTGTCGGAGCAGTATCGCAAGAGGAATTCAACTTACAGATAAACGACAGCCAACTGAATGACAGCGCCATATATCGATGTGACGTCACTGCTTCCGGTCAAATACCCATGATTCGTTCTTCGGATGCAAATCTGACCATCATTGGTAAGTTCTTCCCAATCTTAGCCAACAGGAAGATTAAATCGAATTAATCAAAGCAAAATTAACATTAACATAAGCCTTGCATACAACATTAATATACTGAGTAATTTGATTTAAATATTGAACAAGAATGTAGTAAACAAAAGGAATATTTACAGAACAGGCTGTAGTATGTAAACAACGAAATTACTTACAATAACAGACGCCATGCTCAGTAGTCTATCAGCTAGCCCTCGGATGTTCTTCCGATAAAATACGACACACAGCCGAACAATGCTATCGAGGATGTTCGGGCAAGCCCTCACATGCGAACTTCGTTCGCTTATAGTTATAGCATCGAAAGAAAGCCCGAACGTCTAGCAGCAAGACTACATGCTCAGCTGCTAAACACTTCATTACATATACCTCTATCATAGTTCAAGGTAAAGTTCACCAGCCCCCCCCCCCCCCTCCAGCACCCATCATTTGGCCATTACCTGCACATTTACCCTAATTACATAATTCATTGACACGTTTTGTGACGATCCTGACAGATTGTCACTATATACAGTATACTATGTACTCAAAGAAGTGTTAGGCACCAAATAAATAAAAATAAAACAAATAAAGGGATTTATATAGCGCTTAGTATCCATTAATGATGCGCACTGGCACTTTACAATAGATATATGACTTACAATATCCTAACCTTTCACCTCCCAGACTTCGATGAATGTGCCAGTGGTTACATCTGTGGATATGATCATATTTGTATCAATACAGAAGGGTCGTATCGTTGTGTATGTGCCAGACCTGAAGGCTGTATTTATAGTAAGTTATATTTAGTTTATTCGTTTGTTCCTCATATTTCTTTCATCATTGTCTTTATTTAAACTTGCAATGTAATGTAATGTAATGTATATAACAAAACACATTTTATCGAGATCTGTAAACAGTTTATTCAAACCTGCATGATTTACTAAATTGCTAAATTTCATAACTGTTTAGAATGCTTAGGCCTAATAATAAGCGGCCTATCAAGTAGCCGTCCCGCCGCGGTCATGACCGCGGCCGGACGAAGCACCCTTCGTCTGACAGTAGAATCTTCATGAATTAACAATACCACAGTCAAGTCTTTACCATATCTTGTTTCAAACTGCCGCCCAGTGGGCGTGAAGTCATTAAGAGGTGTGAAGCACGTAGTGATTAAAGTAAATAATTATCAACTTGAAGTGTGACAATTTACATTTTAATATGTAGTAGAAAGGGCACGAAATAACGACGACAAATGACATTGATATAATTTACAACGTGCGTTGCCGACGTTCCCGACTGTCTGATCAGCCCAAATGTCGCGATCAACTGTTTTCATGAAACAACCATCTACGTGCAAAGTATTTAGTTTTATATTGTCTTCTTAAAGTTGATGTCAGTGTCTGAATCTACTATTTCTTGCGAGACTTCACAATTTGTGTAATTTTAAATTTTTTTTCAAATTCGTAAAAAATGTTTAGGGTCGGCAGTGATAAAATAGGTGGGGTCGGATAACCGGAACTAAAGAACTGTTTTCTTTCGTTTTTTTTTAGTTTTAGGTCTTCTCAAATGCGACATAGTGTTGTA
Source organism: Glandiceps talaboti (assembly GCF_964340395.1). Taxonomy (NCBI): domain Eukaryota; kingdom Metazoa; phylum Hemichordata; class Enteropneusta; family Spengelidae; genus Glandiceps; species Glandiceps talaboti. The sequence continues at coordinate 21,743,834 of NC_135557.1, forward strand.
GTGATATAATAAATATTACAGATCTTGATTCTAGAATTTGATTCTAGTTGAATAGTATGACATGCGCACAGAAGACCTTGTTATTTATATTAATACATATACTCGGAAAACGAGTCATCATTTTTCTTCATTAATGATTAATTATCTTGTTTTGTAGTAACTCTGTATTAGGCTGAATAACAAACCTCTCTAAATTCTTGTATTTATGTTTGTTCTGACAACCGCCAATGTAGAAATACTTCTACTTTAGCGTAGATATGTTTGATCGCAGTATACACATACTGTAGTCTCTCGGGTCAATGTACATCATTTCATGAAATTGGACAATAATCTAAGATGATTGTGTGCATTTCCCTGGGGGCACTTAACAAAGATCAGTTTATTAGCTTTCATCTTAACGATCACAATATGCCCTTAAGGCTAGTATAACGTATTCTTTGTATTTTACAGACAGTATCTGCTATCTTGATGTTGGTTTGTATAGATGCAGTTGTCATGGTATCAGGAATAGCACAAATGCAACAACAGGTAATGGCAAACACTTCATATTGTTTTACTTCACTTTGAGCCAGCGACAATTGGAAATGCTTTATAATTTTCCATTTATAATACAATGATCATATAATTACATTACGAAAGCATTCATTTCAATCAAACGAATTTACAAAAAACTACATTTGGGCTACATATATTAATCTCACGAAATGTCAAGAACTCATATCAATATTAAAATTGCCTATCTGTTACGTCGTCAAATATCTTAAATTTCAATTTTTCGTTTCCCTTTTTAAAACTACTTTAGTAATTATATTGCATTTTCTGAAATTTTTTTTTAAATATTGTACAAATTAAATACCCCTGTCTTCATATACAACTATATTGTGCAGTAATTTTTTATAATTTTATTTTGCTTATCCTCACCCAAGACTTGGATATTGAGGTGTATCCAATGGATACAAGCAATGGACCGTATTCCTTAAAAATTACAGATAGTAAGTTCTAATTTGATTTGGTATTCTATACCTGTCAGTGTTTCACAATAACACGAGCTTAGCATTTAGTGACTAAGCAACAACATACACTTTATCCTTTTAGTCTTCGTATTGTACACTTGTTGACTACATCTGATATTTATTATATGTCAATGTATGGTGTTCAATATATATTGTTTATGATGTTTTAATCGAATAATGATCTCGTCTACACAAACCTGCAAGTATGGCATATCCTCGGGCATAAAAGATCTGCGCAGGCACATACATGTATAAGAATTTAGTCTCTAGTAGTTAACGAGCTTGCGCTCAACTTTTGCAGGGACAAGTGAATGTTCTTGTTATCGCTGTATCTTGGACGTTGACATTGATGTAGGTAAGTTCATTTGCTTATCAATGTCCTGGTACGAAATGACCAATCAATTATCGGCAAGAATCAAAGTAAAAGTACTATTACAACATGCTGATGTATAGTAGCATGAACGGTAATGTCATTGCATTCTCATTAGGTTGGAATCTCTAACAGCACGTTTTTGTCAAGTGGACTCACATTCAACCACATTCAGTGTTTATACTCTCTTGATTACAGAGTGGTTATATTCATAAAACCAAGCCAGACACCCCTATCCACCTGTGTGTAATCTACCAAATACAGCATGTGCCTATCTTATTTGACGATAGTTTGTTTTCCATTTTACTAAATTGAAAATAATGCTGCAGTAGTTGACAATTTATTATGGGTGACTGTAACCGAAATATATTTGACGTGATTAATAAACGTTTGATTTTAGGTAATTGTAAATAATAGTTCCCCGAAAATTTTAAAATCCTAATAAGTCCTAATGATAAAAACAATTCGGAAGTCAGGCATCGAAAACTTTTAAATATCGTTTAGGAATGAATAGAATATCAATGTATCAAGAGTAAATTCTCTTATATTTTGGGTTTTAATTTTCTGATACTCTTGTTTTTTTGCTGATAACAGTGCAACATTCGAAAATCATTGATAACCAAAATTCTTTTCTAATATTTCCATTCGTAAAGTGCAGGTTTTGAAAGAGATAACCAAACTTGAAGATTATGATGTAAAATGTATCATATTTGCTAATAAGAAAATAGAAACCCAAATAGATCAGAAGGTTTTTCAATGTCAGATGGTGTCTATATATGTATAAAGTAATGTATTAACAAAGAATGCCGAAATTATACGGACATCAGTTATTGACCAGTTGATTTGATACCTGCATTTATATCATGGTATGTCCAAGTGTGTCAATTATCTAAATTGAATATTTCTTCAGGAAAAGAGTTTCTTCACTGTCAAAGAATACTTGAGACGGTAGGAAGAGTCTGTCCTGAACCTAAAAATGAGACATCGTGGGGTCTTCGGGTAGGTTGAAAAATGTCCTCTATAAACTATCATCAGTTAAACAGCTGTTTTACACTACTAAGTTTTTAAATTTCATATATATTTTTACACATTCACAAATCAAATACTTTGAAGCAAATTGTTCAACACGTTTTATTGTTATAAAAAAATTATCTTCGTTCGACTGATAGTTGTTACCTTCACACCAGGTTTTTTTAGATATGTGTTTTTAGACAATTGCAATGTCTATATATGTGTGTACGTGTGTGTGTGTGTGTGTGTAACAGTATCACGCAAGATACACAGGAGCCGTTACAAAATGTTTCACGACGCTGTTGCGATCATAAGACCATCAATCATCTGATGATCGCAACAGCGTGAAACACTGCGTAATGGCTCCTGTGTATCATACTTGATGCTGTGTTATTTACACCACTCTCCACACGTATGTATTGAGCACGGCTTACTCCAGCATATACATTTTACATATACTGACTATATATTTAAATGTAACACTGCAGTAATTAATATTGTACATTAATGGCAATTGTTTCAATATTTAGGTTTGATTGTGAAACGGGCTACAAAGCATGCACCAGAATATTTTGTCAAATTGAAAATGACATTATCCTACTTTTACTTACTAACTATAACAATTGGTTTATTGTTTTAATCAGTTTTTAGAGATATCACAAATTGCTGTTAAACCTACGACATATGATTCAACAATAGCTGTATTCAGCCTGGTATTGAACGAGGCTATGCAGTGGATCACATCAAACTGCAAACAGGTGTGTAGAATTAACATAATGTACGAAATATACGTGTTTATATATATATATATATATATATATATATATATATATATATATATATATATATATATATATATATATGTGTGTGTGTGTGTGTGTGTGTGTGTGTGTGTGTGTGTGTGTGTGTGTGTAACAGTATCAAGCAAGATACACAGGAGCCGTTACAAAAGGTTTCACGACGCTGTTGCAGTCATTAGACCTTCAATCAAAGCGAATTGTGCTATTAGATAGATAGGCTGCACGACTCGTTTGTGCTAATAACGCAATTCACTGTTCAATATGGCACTTCACATTTCACTTTCTTTAATAAACGATCAATTTGTATTACAATTGACAACAAACCTTTCATTAGTTGCAAGGTTAGGTATTTAAGTGTCGTTTATGGTAATATGAATAACAATATAAACCTTTATGATATATAGATCCGTGTACTGTCGTAAATAAGTTGATGTATTTTTTATCTCAGGGAGCGTGTCAGCTTGCATGACAGTTAAATGGAGCCATTGTAGACATGGGAAATAAATTGTTTGTTGAATCACGAATCGAAAATAACTTGTCTTATAAATCTCCATTAATGTCCATGAATCCTAAAAGGATGTCATAACAGAAGATAAATCTCGGTTTGTCTCTGATATCAATGAAATAATTCCAAGATGTGGATACGAAACGGGTCTTATATGAAAAGGGGAATAAGTTGACTTTAAATGGTTTTGATCTGGGTTAGTACTTGTTACTGCAGATTATAAGTTACAAGTAGCGTTCTCTAGATTGAAGGGTATACGTTGTCCTCACGTACTGTTGATAGAATTCAAACAGGGTATTCAGACACATAATATATTGACGATTCAGTGACAGTATCATCATCATTCGGCCGCGGAGCAGGCGACAACAAGTTTCCTCCAGCTGCAGCGATCCTGGGCCGTTGCTGCCCGTTGTCTTTGGCTCAATATGCCACCCACATCCCCCCAGTTGACACTGGATGTATTTCAGGATCAAAGTCCGTTGCCGTAAACGTTTTCTCTTTCCATGGTTTGGGATGTAGACATAATTTCGGTTTCGGAGACATAATTCAATATATCATAGGAAGCTTAAGACTCCTTCAACGTACCGCCCACAGTGATAACAACACAATAACCGATTTTGTAACTTTGTATGCCATTCGCGATTCGAAGCCTTGCTTCGAGCATGACTTTATTCTCAAATACTAATATCTAAGCTATTTCACACGAGTAAAAAAGTCAGATTTGTGCCTCTTAAACGTCGAAAATTGTTTTATTAAGGGGAACGCTACTCCAGGCAATAAATGTATTGTCATGGACTTTTGGTTCTGGGGTGTAATTTTATGATTTTAAGTCACATAAGTTTTCGCTCGGTTGCCAAAAAAAAAAGAAATGTAAACTCTTTTATTTTTCACATTCTAAGTGCTGATTTTTTTTTCAGATAAATAGTCACAGGAAAATATAGGCTTCTGAATAATAATCTTCAACTGAGTTTTTCTCGCTTTGCTATCATTCTTGATAGGTTAATTGGAATGGCAATGAAGCTAAAAGTTCCCATATAACAGAGGTAGTAGACAAGTTTGGTATGTCGTTGATACAGGAACTACATACAAAGTACAGCACAGACAAGGCTGCCAAATTAGAGTATGTAGATGAAGAACAAGGTAAATACACAAGAAGTGAGGTTAATACTAGATAATAGAAACAATTGTATCTGAATGTTGATTTACTTATTACTCATCACATGATTTACCTGACATTGCACACTATACAAAGAATATAAAAGACAACATGTGACAAGACTGAACAAACAATCGTAAAGCACCTCTACCTGTGTTCAACGTGCATCGATGTAAATCTGAAATAAATTATCAAAATATGTTTATGATGATAACCATAAATAATACAATCACTGGCGATAACATAATGAAAATTGCCTGCCGGGAGTACATTAAATATTGTTTACAATCACGACAGATACAATCTGAAGTCCGAGTATTCAATACAATGTCCGTTCGTTATTCATTTTATCAATAGATCCTACATTAATTTAGATAATTGCGTTAGACTTTGAAAATATGTACATACATGTAAGACCTGTTCCTGTGCTAGAGACTCATCTGCGCAGATTGATAGTTTCAAGGCATGCATGTATAAACAAGGCATGACTTCACACCCCTGAAGTAGACCTGAGAACTCAGGGTAAAAGCTAGGAATTATCAAATATTTTGGTGCAGTGCTAAGTTTAAATTTTTTGATAAGAACTGTTATATGGATTGAATACTTAAAGAACAATAGTATAATTTCTACCATCCTTTCCAAATATCTATTGTTAATTGTAGTTTATATTTCATTTACATTGATTGTAGGTATTACTATTCAAGTCAGAAGTCTAAACGATTGCAACCAAGTCTTGGAATTCAAAGGAAGTGACGTATATGACAACCGGGCTATCATAATATTACCAGAGCACATTATATCAGGTATCGATATTTTATATTCAGGTAGATTTGAAAGATGAATTATATCCCTTAAAATAAGCAAGCGTTCTGCAATATATTACTTTATGACGTGAGTCGTTGTGCTTCATTCTTAAATGCCTTCCTAGAAAAAGTAAACGTAAGTACTATCATTAGTACATATTTTAAACTGTGAACCCTAACGATGACATTTATCTGATCGACGTGATGCGAGAGACGCCAGCTTCAGATATGATGTATGATAATATACTAATTTCATCAGTAGAACAGTTGGACATATAGTGATGCATATGTATTGAGTACTTCGACACAATTTCCAAAAAAAAGTAATCTAAAACATGTATGTATGTATGTATGTATGTATGTATGTATGTATGTATGTATGTATGTATGTATGTACAAAACACTGACCATAACTGCTGTAAATAGTAAGTATTTTGTTTCCATAGTCATTGCCATAAATAGATACCAGTTCAAGATATATATTACGAATATTTCTGATTTGGAAATTAATGTATTATCTTATTTACATATAATTTACAAAAGGACATTGTTTCTTTCAAATCAGGTTCTAATTATGTCACAAACGTCTTGTACGAAAAACCTGAACTCATTATGGGAGCCGCCGTAAAAGGGTAAGTTCCTGTATATGAACATTTATCTCGGACCTAAATGATTATAAAAGTTGTGACAGCTTAGTCATAAAAATGTACTTTCATTTGACACTGATAAGCATTGTTATTCTACATCCCCACTGTACACGGTACCTATGTAATTGCTTCTTTTGCATTAGAACTAGAAGTTGTCTTAGGGTGTGTAATAAATATCATGTCACATAAAACACCTAGACTGCATCATTTAGCTGCAATTGTAACACTATATGAGCAATTCGTTTTCATTAAGCATATTGACACATGTTCCATTTATATATTAAGTTGAAATTTTCTCATGTATTTTTCACGAATTTTGCAGAAGCATTAATGAAACATTAAATAGTGTGATAATATCCAGCACTGTAGCGCCACCAAAGTCTGAGTTACTGCCAAATGACTCTCCCGTCAAAGTGATATTCCAGCATTTAAAACCAGTGTCAGTATTCCAGAATCTCTCATCATTCTATCAGTACATACCAACATGTAACTTTCTGCAAGTCAACAACGTCGATGGGTTCGTATCTTTTTTTATCTCATAGTACAGGTCAGATGTCATGTAATGTTTTCATCAGGATACTTTTGACAAATCGGTCAGTTGTTTTGTCCGAGGCGCATATTTATAGTGATCTAAATTACCCATGTCACCATCGATGATCTGAAAGTAGTCACTTATTACAATATCAGCCCAATCTCGTCAAAATGTGATGTAGAAATAAAACTATTTTTTATTTACTTCATATTTCCTTCCTTCTTTTATAAAAGGCCAATATACGAAGGAAAAGGAGGTAAATAAAGAAATAAACCCATATTTCTAAATCAGATATTAGCTAGATTGGTATCACCCTTAACACTTCTTTCAATCACTTTGTCGACATTTTGTTCGTGCATTTTATAATACATTTGAGATGTAAAATTTGACTCACAGTGTGCATTCCGAGAACTATCCATATAGTTCACCAGTGAAATATTACACAGACTTACCATGCATAATGTATTATTAATTTTGGTATAGTCTTTTCAACACTTTATTCACTGATCTATATGCTATTCTTAAATTTGTATTCAATTGTAGTCCAAAGAAGGACAGCCCGAAATGTTCTTTGGTGAAACACTTGGAGTAGAGTATTGTTTGTGTCAGACCTTTGATTTTAGTACTACCTGAATAGTTAAGATATGTTAATAGAGTGACATTCATAATGTACAGAGCTTAATTTGATATAAATTTTCATTTTTATCACAAATCCTGTCTTGTATTTGTAACAGTGATAATATTTCTTTATATAGAAGTCCATACGTCACCTGGAACTCCTCTGGATGTGAGGTCTATGAAACAAATGATACATATACTATCTGTCATTGTTATCATCTAACAAGTTTCGCTGTCTTAATGAGAGTCACTGAATTCGATGTAAGTTCATATTTGACAGATTTTATTTGTTATATGTATTGTTTGGATAAACAGTTATGGAACATAGTTTATCTCATCTCCAAAGCCAATATAGTATAACTGACTCCCACAAACCAAGTTCTCTAAATAAATTAGTGCGTAATTGATAGACTTGAGATTAGCTTACCCTCCAATATGACTAATATATATATATGACTAATATGACTACCTTGTGTCAAAAATAAAATACGTATGCGCAAACTTTGAATCAGCCCATGCACAGCATACAGGTGTTAGCCTTATCTAGAATTACTGTTATGTTCCATATGATTACATTAGTCATGATCAGTATTTAATTGGATGTTTATCCCCAATATTTTTCTTCGTTCATCCAAAGAAAATACTTGTGACCTCTGTCACTACGAGTAGCTAGATGAGCAATAACAAAGGGTCCTCAGGTCACGAATATTTTTTGACTGAATGAAGAAAGATATTGGAAAATAACATAATTATAACAGCGCCAGTAGGGGAGAGTAATGGCAATTTGAACGTTTTGACTCACATTTCGAACTCAGCAGAACCAGTGACGTAGACGCGAGTTGTCGTGACGTAGAGCGACCAGAGTATATATTGCATATTTTTTGTTCAACCTGGTTCGTGCATGGTATAATGCATTATGATCGTTTTTCGGGATTTATTTTACAGCTGGAGGAAGTGCATGAGAAAGCCTTGGAGATTATCACCATCATTGGTTGCAGTGTCTCATTAGTCTCCCTAACTCTGACAATATTAACATTTGTATTTCTAAGGTGAGTATAATCTCTTCAAATGACGATTCTTTAGACAATTACATATTTCCTTCAAAATTATACACATTTTTTAACAAAGCATAATTAGAGTAATAAATATACTAAATTTCGGAATTCCTTTTCTTACTTTTTACAGAAAATTTACACAAGAAAGAATAATCCACTTAAACTTGTGTTTTTCAATTGGTCTTGGCCAGGCAACATTTTTAGCGGGAATCGGAGCAAGACGTAACCCTGTAAGTAACTTGATTAATTGATTGATTGATTGATTGGTTTTGATTGATTGATATGAAAGCAGGGCTTAAGCCATTGTGACATTCTTCTTGATGACACATTCAAGTTTCAAAAACCAGTTGATAAAAACTAGAACACATAATTAATCTAAAACCAATTGATACCCCCTAGACAAGGAGTGTCCTAGTTCATATTACCATTCAATGAACATTCATACCATAGTTACTATATCATTATATGTATGTATGCCACATCATGTTAGTACCTACCGACAGCTCTCAAATCTCGGGAAAAGCTAAACAATGCAAATGTAAAGTTTTATGCTTCGTCGGTCAATGTTCAATATTAAGATGTTTATTACAATTTATATATTATTATGACTTCCAGATTGCATGTATGTTCGTTGCTATTCTACTCCACTACTTCTTTACATCTGTCTTTTGCTGGATGTTGGTAGAAGGTATTCAACTGTACACCAAGTTGGTTAGAGTCTTTGATTCCAACATTGCCAAGCGAATGGTTATCTACTTTTTCATCGGTTGGGGTGAGCAGTACTACTAAGATGTTTATAGTATCATTTCTAAATGAACTAATCTGAAATCACAGTATATATAGAAACATTGTCCAGTGTGAACAAAATATATTCAAGGTACCTTTGCTCAGGGATAATCGAAAAATAAGAGCGACCTTTTGTTTTACTTTGGATCCGTTTTGTATTGCGATTTTTGAATCATTATCCTAACCGTAAATAGAGCCGAAACTACATTCCCAACTCATTATTTTTTATACCATTTGCATATCGATATACCCTCATTTACGTTTACGTTGTCAAATATAGTATAGAGGTTTCATATCTTTTCAATTTATATTTTAACTTTTTAAAGGTATTTTGAGGTTTTATTTTCTTAAACGTTTTTTGATAGTTTTCTTATCAGAAAGCATTTACATTATGCAAAACCTGGAGAATAAATGCCTTTTTTACCAATTTCTTACGTTTATGAACGAATGACCAATGCGAGTATTGGATTACAATACCAAATAAGAAAGTACACAGATATTTCAATAAGTGTCCAAACATCACGATCTTGTTGAAAGCGTAATGTCTTTCCGATTGTTTGTTTGTTTGATTGTTTTGCATAACAATTGTTTTGCCATATTTTCACCTTGAAAGGGTTATCCGAAACATAAAAATTATGAAGTAAAATTTATCATATTAATATGCTAAGAAAAAAAATAGATTAGGTGTTATTTTATTAACTTTTCACCAGGTGTTCCATTCGTAATTGTGGTGACGTCGGTATCTCTGGATCACAGACACTATGGTTTTAATAACAAGTAAGAAACTCTTGTATATTGATTTGGTGAAAGTTTCACTAGCACTGGAACAGTTTTTGATACTGTTTTCTTAGATACAATGACTTAATTTTAATTTCTTGCACCCTGCACAGTATTAAATCACATATAGATAAACACACGTATGTAGTAAGATATCCAATCAAATTGAATTGTGGGTCCGCACCCAAAAATCAGCGCTCCTATAAATCCTCATTTCAACCTATTACCATAATCCTTATAGTCAAAATAGTACTGTACGTAGTTGATAAGTACGATGTCTGATTATTGGCATTGCAGCAAGTTGCAGTGAATATATTGTTGGTTGTCTGATCGAAAATATAACGCAATAACCGCATAACACCGTTGTCTGTGCTCTTTGCTCGTGCTCTTTTTGAACCGAGCGCTCTGAAGTACAGTATCCGCAAGTTTCGGCGTGGTACGCGTTTTCATTGGATGAGTGAATTCACTCATCACAGTGTGGCTCGGGAAAAACCAATGGTATTGTGTCAGATGTTTGTAAATAGCACTCACAAAGAAATTGCCCTCCGTAACCTACATAGGATTTTAATCAGATTGCAACTAAGTGTGATTCTCTTGATGTTTACTGCAATAGTTGCTGGCTGGCTGTAAGTAGTGGTTTGATCTGGGCATTCGTTGGACCGGCACTGGTCATCATATTAACTAACGTTGTATTCCTTGGTATGGTTGTACGTGTCATATCGAGACTACAAAACTGTGCAGAAGATGACAAGTATACTAAAGTAAGGTAAGATTGAACGCATGCATACATACATACATACATACATACATACATACATACATACATACATACATACATACATACATACATACATACATACATACATAATTCAAAAGAAAAGGGATGTTATAAGTCGTTACTCAGAGTTTCACGCTTTCTCAGCGATCATCAGGCGACTGGTAAACTTGGGATTGTCAAAGTCGCCTGATGATCGCTGAGGAAGCGTGAAACTCTGAATAACGACTTATAACATACTTATTCTTTTGAGTTAAGTCTATTATGCTCTGTTACTAATATTGCATCAAGCACTGTTCTCTCCAGTGAGACCTACTTATATGAATACATACATACATACATACATACATACATACATACATACATACATACATACACACATACATACATTAAACCCCTACTTAAATGTAGCCTCATTCTCCTCTAGGGCCAGTGTAAAGGCTGCTATAGTTCTTCTACCTCTACTTGGAATGACCTGGTTATTTGGTTTGGTGTCTGTCAATAGACATACAATCTTCTTTGAGTACGTCTTCGCCATCTTGAATTCCTTACAGGGGTTCTTTATATTTGTCCTTTACTGTTTCAAGAGCTCCGAGGTAAGGCACACGAATATTTACATTTGCCTCTGATTTCAAAAAAATATCAAATTTTTATGTAAGGTAATGTTTTAATGTACAACAAGGCAACAGATGCATGCACAGACTATATTCAGTAGTTACTTGTACTTCTTCATTTTTTTTGTTTTACAAATAATTTCTTTTTATAACAAATTTAAATCTTTAACACGTTTACGTTTTGCAATTATTGAGTTTCAAACACGCACCTGGTTTATGTTGCTTTATAACGTTTTAATAGGGAACTTGCATACCCGCCATGTTAAATGTTGCATTATGGGAAATCTGATAATAAATACTAATCAATTAGCGTTGTAAACAATATTGTTACATTGTTTATAACCACGAATGATCAATTCATAGTCACCCTGATCTTTGTGGGAGGTTAATTTTATCAGTAGCACCATATTAGGTATTACGATAACCACAGATAATCCCATAGTCCTTTGCGTCTGAGCATGCTCAGTTTGGATTGCAAGTTCCCTGTTAGAGAGGTATAGTAAAAGATAGGTTGTTGATTATAATTTTGATAAATATCCGCCTCTCATAGCCGCCGTCTCATACACACAGTCACTACAATGCATTATTATATTGTTATTGAATCTCTCTCACACAGGTACGAGCTCAGTTGGCAAGGAAGAGACAAACTATGGAATTGACACATGGTCATAATTTCAGCAGTGTATCAACCACAGTACGACTCACTACCCACAACCAGGTACATCCAGCTACAACTAGCCCGTTTGACAACACGACGGTGAGTAATATATTAACTCATAAATCAAGTCACATACATGCATATATATTGTGTGGTGTATTCATGATTTGTTAGGAGGCACTCCATTGACTAAGTGTGGCAAACAACGAGTCAGCCATCATGCCTAAAGAGGATTCCCTCTGCAATAGGTTATATGACACACTAGCATTGTTATTGTACATATGGACACCCTTAATTATGAGAAGATCATGTACATGTGTTGAGGGTGCTCTGTCTATATGACCCAAATTTCACCAATTCATAGAGGGAAAACGTACTTTCATTATTAGCTTTACTAAAGAACGTATGTTTGTGTCGACACACACACACACACACATATATATATATATATATATATATATATATATATATATATATATATATATATATATATATATATATACCAAGTGTATATGACTAATGGAAGTGTCATTTACAACCTTTTGTACTAAACACTTAATATGTTTTGTGCAAAAATTATACATTTTATGACAAGTCCAACATGAAGCATATTTTAGGATGTTTTCACAACATTTACAATGATCTCTTGCAGGCCGGTATTAGCCAGTAGACTTGAAATGTGTTTATCGACGACAATATCCCGTTTTAAATGGGCGACTTCAACAAATCGGAAGGATATCGGAAATGTGTTGTCGTTTTATCACATTTTGTACCCTATTATAGATTTAAAGAAAAAAATTTGCATTGCTTCAGTGATGTTATTTTCGATGCGTGATTATTATACTAGACTATTGTAATGTATACTCCTCTATTATATATTAAAACTATCAACGTTAAAGTTTATTGAGTAAACTGCATATATAAAGCATGGTGTATAATGTATACTTCTGTGTATAAAAGATACAATAAAGCATCAATATATAAACAAGATAGTACATACTTTCCAAATATATATGCATGTCCGTTTGTCTGTTCTATTCGTCCGTCCGTGTGTCTGTTCTGTCCATCTGTCGGTCTATTTCTTTAAGTTTTCAGTCTTCCAGTATTTTGCATTCCCTGTATATCTGTGTAATTTAGTAGAAATAGAAAGTACTCGCATCTCATTGTACATATCTGAAGTCTCAAAACATTCAGATATATATATATATATATATATATATATATATATATATATATATATATATATATATATATATATATATATATATATATATTTAAAAAAAATGATTGTATTGTGTCTGCCTTGTCAGTTGTTTAGGGTACTTTACAACATCAGGAAACAATATGACATTATGGGTAAACTGAATAATGCTGCTAAAAACTAGAAAATATACGTCACGATATCATTAATTCAGTGTGTACGCTGGTTGTCCCTAGTGATGCAAATGTGACGTCAGCAATTATCAACACCTAAATTTACTATGGATTGAACAGTAGACTAAGCATTTTGTAGACTACTGGTAGTATAATACCTTACCATGTGACATGGATAGTTTTACATACCTTCTAATGTAGCATAGTTCACTGCATGCTCAGTTCCCTGTATATATGCTCTACTTTACATACATATAGTATACGTGTAATTATTTAGTTACCTAAACAAACCCCCACAGAGCAGGTGTGTTAGTTAGCTTTATAGTGTATTGTGAGAGAAACCTCAATCAGATTTCCATATATTCCTGAACAAAATCGAAATACAATTATTTCATCCAGCGACACAGCATTTTAATCATATTCAATGCACTAAAAACCATCGATTGGGGTTATTTAAGGTCAACTAATTGTCCAATTTTCCATGCAGACATAAAAACTAATATCTGAACTGAACTTTACAATTGGCTAAAGTAATACATCTTGGAATCCTACGTGGTTATTGTCACAATGCTAAGTTTTAAAAGGATAGGCTTACTTTGTAGTGTAAATATTTGTATTCAATTATCCAATCAAGTTAAGACCTAATAAAGTATGTATTCAGTGAACAATTGAAAACTGTAACGGTGTCATTATTTTCATTCCATGTTTTTCTTGACACGGGTTAGAGTGTCACAAGCTGAGCGTATACGCTTCTTACGCTGAGGTCAGAATTTACGGCAGGGGCAGGGGAGAAATGATAATGAGAAATCTTAAGAAATCACAGCCCCACTTCGCGAACCAAAGAATTTTCGTAGCCCCCCCCCCCTCCCGGTTACATATATTTTAATATGTAATTATACAGTACCCTCACTCCACTTCAGAGATGTACAGTATGGTACACTACATTAAACTAACAGTGGAAATCAACAGCGTCCATACATAACAATGAGATATGTATGGGCAAAGCGAATTCAGAGATATTTAGGAAGAGAGAGAGAGAGAGAGAGAGAGAGAGAGAGAGAGAGAGAGAGAGAGAGAGAGAGAGAGAGAGAGAGAGAGAGAGAGAGAGAGAGAGAGAGAGAGAGAGAGAGAGAGAGAGGGGGGGGACAGACAGACAGACAGACAGACAGACAGACAGACAGAGGAAGGCATACACCAATACATTCGCGTTGCTTCCATCCAACTCAGCACTGAATGTAAGTTTTAGAAGGTATATCTTCGAGAATGTTTTTTAACTTACTCGGTAAACGACAGCTCATGTGATTTAATTTGGTTCAAATCATAAGCATCAGAATTGTCACCCCCCCCCCTTTTGAACCCTGAATTGTTTTCATGCCCCTCCATATCTCCCTCCCCGCGCCGTACGTGCGTACGTGCGTGCGTGTGTACGTACGTACGTATGTATGTATGTATGTAGGTAGGTAGGTTTGTAGATGCCGTGTACGTGTGCATATGTATGTGTGAAAGTGTTTATTCGATTCAACACGGCGGGATGTTTGATGTCATTATGGAAGGCATTTGTGGTAAAATACTATACTATACTAAGATTATATACAAAGCTGCAAGTCGGCCTTTCAATCAATTTAGCAGCCAAGCAAGTTTTACACAATTCCTAATTTGTACAAAGAAGTACCTAATTGGTCTACTCTACAAATGAATACTAATCAAATTATGATGACATGATTTATCAGATGAATATATAATACAAATATATCGACCAGATTGAGTCCAACTTTTGTCAATTTAATCCAAACGTGCCAACATTTTTCGTTAGTTTAGGAGATTAAAAGATATTGTCATTTAGAATTGCCCGGGACTTTTGAACCAATAAACATTCATTGACACATTGCATTCAGGGACGAATATGTCACTTCTTTGATTTGTCTACCACTGTCAACATTATGCTTCGTGTTTATGTAAGTATAACTCCAACTCCACGTAATTACACGCCCAACACTGACTGCGAAGAGAAAAATAAAGTTTCAAATGTGTTTTTCAGTTGATATGGAACCCCACAGTGTATGTTATTATGTAGATTTTTGAATTGTGAATGGACGCAGTATGAATGTATATAACTCGGTTGTTCAAAATGTTGTCAAAGTAAGAGTCTAACAACTTCATGCATTCACAATTCTTCACATTACTGTGTTGCAAAAATTAATATGTGCTTATAAATTATTGATACATGCTATTTGAAAGCGGTTTGCTATACTACAACTCCTGTAACAATGATTAGAGAGAAGCAAGACGGTATGAATTTGTGACGTCACAAATTGCTCAACACAATAATTAGATGTGTGTTAATGTTTATGTTTAGCTGTTTATCACATTGTTACTACTTTTCTCCCAACGACGTGTTCCCTTTCTCTAGAGGCATTTCATTTCAACGACCAACAAACCATGTATAGATAGATATTGACGGTTTCAATTAATTAGGTTCCTCAAACATAGTTGTTAGGAAACGCAATTAGTTTGAAATGAAATGAAATGAACTAAAATGAAAGAAGGTGTTTTTCAATGAAAACAGCCTCCTTGATTAAATTACGACTATGAAATTATGCATCGTGGACATTCAACTTCAATCCAGTTTTACTCTAATATATCTAGATGCATTATTCGCTATCCAACCATAACCAGCGTATCGTTGGGTTCCATACTGCAAGCGGTCACCGACGTGTTATCATACTGTGATTTGAGGTACATAGAATGAAGGGAAACTGAGCGACAGTACATGGAAAATACAGCAAGCAGATATGGCATTGATCGTACTCGGACTTGTATGTACATTACTGCTAGTAATCAGACAAATCGGTAGGTATTCAACATAAGTCGGATATCCAGTAGGTCATATATTTGGACTTCGTTGCTGCCGTTGTTGTTGTTGTTGTTGTTGTTGTTGTTGTTGTTGTTGTTGTTCGTGTCGATGATGATTATGATGATGATGATGATGATGATGATGATGATGATGATGATGACGACGACGACGACGTCGACGACGGTGGTGGTGGTGGTGGTGGTGGTGGTGGTGGCGGCGGCGGCGGCGGTGGCGGCGGCGGTGGTGGTGGTGGTGGTGGTGGTGGTGGTGGCGGCGATTATGTTGTTTCATAACGATTAATAAGTTAATTGTTACTACAATAGTCACATTCATGTACTTACTTACCTTGTTCATTTTTCTCTGTATAGATTGTGTTCCATACTTCATAACCGAACCGATTGGTGGTACATACTCAGAAGGAGATGATGTGATCCTGTACTGTGCTATCGGTGACAAGGTTGGGACAGTTATCTGGTACAAGGACAGTGTGGATATTAGTTATGACAATACAATGAATGGAAACAGCAATTCAAGACAGTCGGTTTTATCGCCAACAGCAGGCACAGATTACAATCTTCATATTTTTGATGTTATTGTTAGTGATTCTGGAGAATATCAATGTGTCGAAACAACTGGACCTTCTTTTTCACAGACAGTGACAATAACAGTAACAGGTAAGGTAAATTTAGCTTTGCTTACGAACATAGCTTATAAACTTTACTTTAGGTTACGGTGCCTTTTTTCTTGTGCTGTTTACTTGTCATAGATTCAATAACCTGATTTTTGACCAAAACCATCAGACACCTAGGCAGTTGTATAACTTTAGAATATCATCAAAAGGGTTGGATGGGATTGGGTTTTACGTCGACAACAGCTGTAATACGTGTGATATCTTCTATTTTCTGTTGTATTCCATTAAAAAAAGTCCACCCACTGAAATGAGTATTTGGTGTTTAAATTTGAAATATGTAGCAAAACGTATTCCGGAATTTCAACACCGTGGAAGGCATGATTCTAATAACAAAACTTCGGCCTGAAATACAAAACTGTTAAGTATTGCCAGCCTTGCATTGTTTCAGGACACTTACAAAAAATATCTTTTAATTGATAATAGTACTGATTTCAGTTTATAATATTTCATCATATAAATATTTAAATGTTAGAGCACCATACATATCTACGACTATTGTAGTCAAAAACTGAAAACAGAATTTCTGTGTTAAAAGATGAACTCATGTGACAACGATATTTGTACATTGTTATATTGATCAATACCGACTGAGTTATTCTCCTTATTTCACGGACTATGCATTAAGTGTGTCCATCTTAATATCTATCCACCATACAGTATACAGACATCAAGCTAGGTATCAATATACGTTTAAGTATCATTTATTGTTGTCTGTATAAGTTTATAGTCTTAGTAGAATATTATGAGTGACACATAGATATCATTACTTTATAAAATTATATATGGTAATATTGTCCTCAGTCTAATCGTCTTTTATGTAACTGTCAAAGTGTTATGTTCCTTTGTTTCATACAAATGATTCATTTTACAACAAGATGAAGCCTGCTAATAGAAACAAGACTGACAACGTCATGATTTATTGAACATACTTTACCATGATTTCACGCTGTGATATGAAATATCGAAGTTCGCCTACACATTTCACATGTCATTTTAGTGTTCATCAATAGATATAACAGCAACATAAAGTATAAAAGAGCAGATTCTCTCTGATTTTCAAAAACGTCAATCGTGACACACGATAACACTGTTGATAAAGCTTCAATTGTAGGATGTTTTCGTCTTCGTGATAGACAGTTTTGTTTAAATATGCAGTACAGAATCGGTACACTTTTGACGCATTCTAGATTCAGACGGTACTTGCCAAAAATTATGCCTTGTCCATAGCTCTCCCACAAAACAAAGAAACAAATTTGGACAAAAAACATTCAACAATCTAAACAGAAAAATTGTTATTTGAGAAAGAATCAAGTGACTGTTGATGAAATAAATATGGCAAGTCACGTGTTGCAATATTCAATAAAACACACATTCATGGATTAAATACAATTCGTATTCATAAAATATAATTTGTTTTCATTTGCCAGTTTACACATCTCTATTCTTCAAATAGTGCACATCTGTGTAAAAACTCAATGTTCATTTTGCTGTTCATTAGTGTCCATTTATGTGGATGTTTATATGTATTTTTAAGGCTGTATTTCTAGTTTATTTTCAATATTGTTATTGATGAGTTGATTTTGTATACCGTAAATTATATTTGCATTGATTAACTTCTTTTCATTTTGGACCAATATTATATTGACATTGATCGACTACATATTGGACCAACGTTTTATTTACTTGCCATGAAATTCGTATCCTCGTGTTACAATCCTATTTCCGTTCATTGAGTACGCATGCGTATTACCATGCAAGTAAATTGTATTTGTGTTTGTAAAACTTCACTTTGTATTCAATGTGTTGCAACTTCTGATCGAAAAGAACGTGGTTTCTATTAGTAGCTCGGATGTATGTGGTGTGAGTTCTGTGTACGCTCAAACCACTATCTAATTGAATGTCGGTATGAGGATGTACGGAAGTAAAGGCTAGAGAGGGTTCTATAGTCGCCGTGCCTTTAAGGAGACTTTAGATTTGCTCATAAGCAATTCGATCATTGGATCTAATTGATTTTTGGGACAGCACCCAAAAATCAGCGCTCACAACGGAAATCACGATTGATTTAAACCTGTTACTGTAGTACTCATGGATAAGATCGAACAATGCTTAACATGTGCAATATCTAGTTATTGGCATTTTAACACTCTTTGACACATATAGTCTTCAATTTGCTGTCAATCATTGCTACACAAATATGACAAGATCCGCATAAATCTACCAAAGTAAAGTATGCATGATTCTATCGTGGAATTGTGCATCAGGAGTAAACATCCAAGTTGCAGGTCGTTTACATTGAGAAAAGCAAACTTTATACCTTATATATGTATTCAAGCATGTAGCAATCACGTTGACCTTAATTATACTACGAGACAGACGATTGGTGCTTGGTTTGCTTTAGTTTAGTTTATGTCAATATAACAACAAGATCGACAGAACATATGTAGATACAAATAAAAACTGGTGAAATTTGTTGAATTACTTTGATAGCCCACATAGTCGATGCTGACTATTTTGTAAAGCTTATATGCATGTTATGAGCGCCCCCACACTTCCCTCTGTTCAGCATTAGGCTGATAAAATGCAATATTAAAACTAATCACAAACATACTACAATAAACCTAACCAGCTAAACTTTCGATTAAGATACAAACCGTTTATAGAGTCAAACGGGTATTATGAAGGTCTTTTTCGTAAGCCAAGAAATATGTTCGCTATCAGTTTGGTGGCGTCTGTTAAGCGCTGCCGTAAGTGGTTACGACGACGGTTACAATATACAAGGACGTAAAAATCATATACACTTTTACAGTAAATCAGATCTGAGACATCTAGTTTGTTGGTTTATATATTTCATATTCGTTGTCTGTCATATTGAGCCAATCTATTAAATATCTTTAAATATTAAAGCAAAACATATACTCACAATGTGTGTCAATTATCATATCGTATATCACAACACATCACATCATATAATATAATATAATATAATATAATAATCATATCGTATATCATATCGCATCTCATGTATCATATCACATCGTGTCATATCATATCATATCATATCATATCATATCATATCATATCATATCATATCATATCATATCATATAGCATATCATATATCATATGTCATATCGCATGTCATATATCTAACATCACATCATGTCATATCATATCACATCTAGCATATCATATATGACATCTAGCATATCATATATCATTCCATATCATATCAAATCGTATATGATGTTGTATAACGTCATATCACATCATATCATATCATATATTATGCTATACGATCATCTAGGTAAAGCATAACTTATGTTGAGAGAAGTGATGGGAGGTTAATGGTCGAAGAATACTTTCAATTTTCCGCATCATATGTTTAAGCTGTTCTTGGAAGAGTTTAGAGTTTGTAATGTGCCGACACAGGCAGGCAAATTCTTTCATCTCGTGATGAACATCTAAATTTCATGAATCTTAGGGATGGCCTCTTGTAACACTGGATGAGTTAAGTTGAGATAAGTAGAGATTTGTATTACATTATCCATGGTTTGCCTTCATCCATATTGCAAATTATCGCTGTGCCATTGATTCATGTTGAAAGTGAATTATTTTTATTGTATTCAGCATTACCACCACAATCGTTCAGGACAGAACCATTGAATACAACAAAGGTTGAAGGTCATAACACAACACTCCACTGTGAAGTGGATAACAAAGATGGCGTCGTACATTGGGTAGCGGACGGGGTGGACCTAAGTAATGATGACGTCATGCTTAGTAATGCTGACAGGTATACTATCATTGGTGTAACGATAAACGGTGAATACAATCTGCATATTGCACCTACTCTACCAGATGATACAGGGGTGTATGTCTGTACGGTAGATGCTGCTGACAACAGTGTTGCTATTCTTTCCAGGGAAAGCACGCTGTCTGTTACGCCTCGTAAGTATGACATCTCGTGCATTTCCATACACCAGCACAAGTCGATCAAGTACATGAAGGTTGCTTGAGTCGTCATATCTATCATAGAATCGTTTTCTTCAAAAGTCTGTCTAAATACACACGTAATATAAATAAAACTTAGAAGCTGTCTGCCGTCAAATGTGTTGTTTAGAAGTGAACGAGTATGCCAACAGAAACTTTGTAACTAATGTGAGCTCTACATGTTGTTCGATATTGTACAACATGTTTGTAAAAGGAATTGTGATAAAAGTATCTCATATGAATCATGGCTATATGACTAAAGACTATATGTTTACATCAGTAATGTAAAACTAATGTATACAAAAGACTGATACATGTATTACCTTCATTTCACACTCAATCTTGTAGTCCAGAGATTTGAGCGCCAGCCAGTCAACAGAACAGTGACACAACATGATGATGTACTCCTGGAATGTGATGTAGTACACAAAAATGGTGACGTGGAGTGGTTTAAGAACAATACTCGTATCAGTATCGATTATATTATTGACGACACAACTTGTGACGTTGAACGTTTTAGTATCAGTGGGAGTGCATCGGAGGAGGAATTTAACTTACAAATAAACGACACTCAACTCAATGACAGCGCCACCTATTGGTGTGAAGTTACAGCTTCTGGTCAAATCCCTCTCATTCGTGCAGAGAATGCGACATTAACTGTTCTAGGTATGTTAATTAGGGAGCCTTCGGTCGTTACAGGGGGCCGGGGAAAATCAAGTGTGATCCTAATTTCTAAAATGTTACCTTCCCTCAATTTCGTTTCTCTACTCTCCGCTATGTTCATATATTTCTAAAACACGAGTTAGAATGCTGTAATAAGTGATAAGGGACCCAAATCTAACAAGGCGTGTTAAGGACGCAGTCCCGACACTGCTACTACATTGATTAATGGTAATTGTTACTTAATCACATATCACGTTTTACCTTACAACGTGGTTTACAAATTGCCGAATTTCACATTCTTCCAAGACTGAATGTAGACTTTTGACCCCTATTTTCTGGTTGAAATGAATATTTTTGGCCCCTTGTTTTTACTCTTTGCAGTGTTAGTGATTGTAATTTGAATAAATCACAATCACAAACGCACACTATTATCCATTCAAGTACACCCCCTCCACCTCCATAACATTTACTAAATACAAATAGTTTACCCCATTGACATGTGATAAGAGAGCAAGATCTGTAAAGGGATATGTTAAGGAATGTCAACGATACGCAAACAAAACTAATTAACTGATAATTTCCACATTGTATTCACAGACTTTGATGAGTGTAGTAACGGTAATATATGTGGGAATGATTATCTGTGCATCAACACCAAGGGGTCGTACCATTGTGTATGCACAAGACCTCAAGGCTGTACCTCTGGTGAGTTCTGTTTAAGCAATATATTGCGATATTTTATTTATTTATTAACCTCCCAGCAGGCATTGCTCAATAACAGAAGTAAAGTTCAGTGTTAATGCAGGAGGAAACCGGGGTACCCGGGGAAAACCTGCCTTGTTCGATAGAGTTAAACTGAACGACACTCTTTTTATTTGAAAAGTGGTAAATTTAATCAAACCAGCCGGTTCTAACTCAGGCTGCAGAGGTACGAGGCGTACGAGCTAACCACTCGGCCACCGATAACCAAAATACTAAAACTTAATTTACGTTCTAAGGGGTGCAGATTGAAACAGTTAGATTGAATGCATAGACATGTAAAATATCCTATGTACATTATCATTCATCAAACATGTAGGTGTAAAAACAGTTTTCCGACAGAGATAAACCGTTGGTCCTGAATAAAGGAATGATTCTGGAAAATGATTATGGTAACCTGATAATTTAAAAAACCCTGGATTGAAACCTCAAGTTCTCTGATATATAGAACAATGTTCATTATACATTTCAGATAATGATTGTTTCATTGATGTCGGGTTGTATAGATGCAGTTGCCATGGTATTGCAAACTCAACCTATGATGGTACTGGTAAGTAGTTATGTAACATCCTTTTTCAATTATTCATAATAATTTGATTAAATATTAGTTTGTTGATAAAATAATTATCTCGAGGTTTTGAACTCATCTTTACTGTTAGTAGTAACAAGGTAATAAACATGGTGCCACTGTACATACAATAGCATCAATATTCAATTATTTGCAGAATATTAATATAAGTAGTTTTATTATGTTTACATGACACCAAGTGGTGGCTTTTGCTCCCAAGCACTCCATTATAATACATAGATGCTATTACACATATATAATTGTTCACACTTGAATGAAAACACAGTCATTAACGACAATTATAAATGGAAATACATATTCTGTATTAAAGAAACAAGCACCCGATTCGCTTGAATTATAAATGTGTCCCAAGGTGTTTTGGAAACAATAAATTGATACACTCTCTTCTCGTTATCATGTTATGATATATTATTTCGGTGTGATCAATTATATCTTTGACTATTTGAGAAATATGTATTTATTTTTAGCATACAAAATCATAACGTGGTGTGACAAATACCGTATGTGATTATTTACCTAGTAATATTTTCCTTGTAGATGTCATACAGGTGTCTCCACCAACCTACACTGATGGTCCATATGCAATAAGACTGTATGACGGTATGTACCCAATTGTGACACTCACTCACTCACTCACTCACTCACCCACCCTACCACCCATTCAACCCCCACATACACATGCGTACGCAGATGCACTCACACGCATGCATGCATGCATGCGTGCGTGCGTGCATATATACACGCACACACACACACACACACACACACATATATATATATATATACATATATATATATATATATATATATATATATATATATATATATATATATATATATATATATATATACACACACATGAGTATTAACAGCTTACTATTATAATTTATTTACAGGGAGAAGTACATGTACATGCTATAGATGTATTTTAGATAACGACGTTCAGACAGGTAAGTTTTAGATATGACATTGTTTATTGAAGTTGTGAAAACAAGTGTACAGTGTTTATATCATAATACCTTTAAATAGCATTTATGAACTTTTCATGTGATGAAATAAACTATGGCCTTCTTATATCTATATATTTCAGGTAAAGACCTGCTGCAGTGTCATCAACTTGCAGCATCCTTGACTCGAATGTGTCCAGCAACAGGTAATCAAACAAGCTGGTATGCTAAGGTAAGTATAGTTGTTTGCACATAATGACATTCAGAATGATATTTTTGTCATAGTCTAATAAATAGAGTTTTTATATATTGATTAAATTAGGTTTATAATATGTCTGCTTTCATTCAATTTATAAACCTGTAGCTGATTATTTAGAATGTTAAACATTAGAGTCGTGACACCATGGTTGTGCATTTGGAAAATAAATAATCCTCTGTTTTGGTTATACGCAAAAAATCATATGTTATGTTCAGAAGGACAGATGTACGCCAGCCAGCTGTTTTGATCATTTGGGCTTATTGAGCCACAGAAAAGTAGTAACATATCATAGTTTCACTCAGAATAAAGACTTTTTAAGGGATAATTTAAAACAATGTCACAAAGTAATATCAGTACATGGTGTTATATATAGAATTTAGAGAACAATTTCAAGTAACTATTTCAATTGAATTGTTCTAAGCTTATGCCATAATCATTGGTAGATAGCTTTTTAAAATGTAAGTTTATTTCAGTTTGTATTCCTTTGGTTAATATGTTAGTTTTCAGAGATAGCCTTAATTGCTGCTAGGCCGATAACCAATGACTCTGTTCTTGCTGACTTCAATACTGTTTTCAAAGAGGCTATTATTAAAATTACAAGTCCGCTTAAACAGGTAGGTTTATTCATCACCTATGCTCGACTGACTTCACAAACTGAATAGCTGTAGATTGTGACAGAAATCTAATATGTGAGATCATCAAAAATTCATGTTATATTATAAATTTCAAAAGATACGATGAATAATTCATATTGAAATGCATGTCAAATATATTCACAACTGACTCGGAGCAGAAAGGCAACATAAAATACGTTTCCTGAATAAATATCCTAGATTTAAACTATGTCGGAATTTATTCCAATGTTCACTATTAACAAAGGGAACAGAGTTATGTTTCTGTTGAATATTGTGTGAAATTGTCTATTGTAAGTAATTTACTTCGTTACTTCGTATTTGCCATTCTAAAACCAATGTTATGTGTCATTTTCAATTGTAATATTCTACATTTTTTAAGGTGACAAATGTTGAGTTTATAAACATTTTACTTAATAAGTGAAAACACTTCCATATAACCTGGACTCTCTAACAGTTTTAATGTTGATGTCAGTGCATGCTATGCACAATAATGGAATTGTCTTCTGGTGCTGTTAGAACAGTTGGTTGCATAGTAAGTCTTGACACGACATTTTTATTTTTTATAATAAATTACGTTATCGGTTTGTTTATAAGTTATATCTTAATATCAGGTTTGAGTTCAGTCAATTGAAAATAAGGGTTAAATATATGTTTCAGTAGATAGAATACTACAGGTACCTTTTGGATATGCACCAGAATTATGCCTTAAAATGTGTAAAGTCAGTCTGTACCCCTGTGATGTATGTCTTTGATATTGTATCCCGTAGTCAAATAGTGATGCACAATGTTCTACATCTAATTGCACTGATATAATGGACGTACTTGAGGTCTTCGGGATGGCATTGGTTCAGGAACTTGACTCTAAATATGACAACGACAAAGTCGTCACGTTAGAGTTTCAGGATGAAGAACTGGGTAAGTGTGAAAGCATAATTAACAAACATAAATACGTCTCTGGAGTTTCCACTAGCTTTGTAAGTAATATATAATTCTATGTGATGAATGACAAATAGTGCCATTATACCTGTAAAGTGTGTGATATCTACATATCACTCCGTCCTTGTTGTTACTTGTGGGCTATACACGTACATCACATTGTAGAGTCATGATGAGTGAATGGTTAGCGTGACCGGCTTGGACTCTACAGGTTGCAGGTTCGAGCCCTGTCGCTGCCTGTTGTTTGTTTCTGAGTGAGTGGCTAAAGTCCTTCGGCAAGATTTGAACCACGACTGTGCCTCAGTCAACCCAGCTGTATAATTAGGGACCTGGTAGGATGTAGGTTGCAATGTGAAGGGCTTTGATCCTATGCGCTTAAATGGCTGCAATGGATTGTGTTTATTCACTTGTCCATCCAACAATGTTACATTGTTATCTTTACAAAGTTTACTGGCATATGGATGTTGCTAAGGGCTTGGTCATAGTTGCTAAGGTCAGTGTTGTCAGTATGTGTCAAAATTTCCACTTTTCGAGATATGTGTTTGACCTTGATAGAGGTTTTGAGATCTAATTTACATATCATTTATGGGATCACCATGTTCTGCATAACTCTTCATCTACCTATCCCCAGCTACATCCCCATTAAATGTTAGCCCGATCTGCCCAGCAGTTTTGGAATTGAGATTTTAGACCAAAAAGTCACATTTTTATACCTAATTTGCATATCATTGAAGGGATCACAAGATCTACCATCTACCCATTACACAGATCTCTAATAGTCATTTTCATTTGATGATTTTCCATCTACACACCTTAGGTAATGTTCCTACCAAATACCATGGCAATCAGTCTGGCAGTGTTTGACTTCAAGTCGTTATAACCCTATCAAGCTTTCTTTTGTCATACACGTGATTACATTGCATTTTATATGTTTTCATTATTCAATATTAGGATTAACTTTACAAGTTCAAAGAGTTACCAATGACAACACTGATCAAGTGACGTTTCCTTCCGATGACGAATCATACTTGATATTACCAAAGCACATTCTTACTTTGGGTAAGTAAACATTATTCCACAATGTAAAGACGAAACCCAGGTGTAATTCAGTCAAGTATCATTAAGAAATAGATGTATGTATGTATGTATGTATGTATGTATGTATGTATGTATTCATGCATGCAGTCGTGCATCTATACACGAGCGATTGCACGTATGTACGTATGTATGTTCGTACATACGTATATATGAGTGTATGTGCGTGCGTGCGTGCGTGCGCGCGAGCTAGTGTGTGTGTGTGTGTGTGTGTGTGTGTGTGTGTGTGTGTGTGTGTGTGTGTGTAATGCAACAAAATAACATATAGCAACTTATATATTTACGCACAGGTACTCGTTACATCGTTAATGCCAGATATGACAAACCAGGGCGGTTCATAAACAACAATCTCAAAAGGTATGTAAGGTACTTCGCTGTGAGTATCTCTACGTTACATATGTCAAAATGAAAGTATATGAATATACTAATTAGTGTACTAGATTTGCTAGGTTAACACAACAATACTATTTCTAAAGGTATCGTTAAAATTATCATATTTATATTTTTGAACAGCAATATTTGGTGGCCAGCATTTTTACTTCCCAACACTTCATCGGGATTTATGTATTCAGACAGATCTAAGCTGATAAAGCAGTCGGACGTTATTAATATATCATAATTTTATGTCAGGAAACTATTTCGATAAGAATGAGGTTCTGTGCATATCTGCAAATAGTATGTACTCAATGACATAAAGTTGTTAAAATATATATGGCCATGACACAAATATCAAAATGTCTTCACACTGCAACTTTTGCCTAGTCACTACTTGTTGCTAGGTTACAACATTCTCACGCTCGATCTTATTCATGCACGATACTTTCTTTCAGTGTACACAATGACATGGTAAACAGTGTGATACTATCAAGTACTGTGTCGCCATCGTTGCCTGGGTTACTACCTATCGACTCGCCAGTCAGAATCATATTCGAACATTTACATCCTGTGACGTCATTTCAGAATATGTCGTCATCCTCACCGTATATGCCAACCTGTAATTTCGTACAGACTAGTCCGGATATGAGGTGGGTACTTCTAGAACTTGAATAAAGAAGAATGTGACATGGCTTTTTTTTTAAAGTAAGGTCACGTGATAAAACAACAGTTATGGTCCTAAACAAAATATATACGTTAAAACACAGTGATACTTAACCACGAACTTGCAATTGACTTTCGTGCTTAAAGAGGGTTTTACCGAAAGATCATAGACTTGTGCTACGTGTGTCAGCTCTGTTATACTGTCTCTCTGACATATTTGTGAAAATGCATGTAATAATGAAAATACAATAAATCAATATATTGTTAGATAAGGTAAACATTGAGATACTCTGGAAATAGGTATTGAATAGTTGATGTTTTGAATTAATCTAATTAAGTTCTTTGACTCGTCTCAGCTGTTCATCAGCTTGTATTGAAATGAAAATTTTCTTGTCAATGTGTAAATGCATAGATGGATACAATCATTGTGTGAGTTGGGGTATACATAAAAACCCTGACTCAGTCTATGGTAGTTGTTTACTCCCGTTATATATATAACACCCTTTGAATATTTGCCCTATATCGCATTGGCAAGTATTTACCAAATCGAACATACAACGAAGAAACGTAAACCAACGTATACATAAATATATATAGTCATCGTGAATAATTCATTTCTTGTTGGTTTACATTTATTAGTTGTTTGGATCACCATATCCTCATACGTAACAAGTTGCTTGTCAAATGCTTATGACTTGAGACACACACACACACACACACACACATAATTCAAGTTTATCCTACTGGTATGTTGCTCTCATTCACTGGTTTCTTATATACATATTTTTATACAGTGACTCACGTGTGTTGTGGAACTCCTCTGGATGTGAGGTCTATGAAACAAATGATACATATACTATCTGTCATTGTTATCATCTAACTAGTTTTGCTGTCTTAATGAGAGTCACTGAATTCGATGTAAGTTGTCATGATAGAAGTGGTTATTACTAGATAAATACACCGTTCATACCTTTCGAGTTATACATTTTTAAACATGCCACTATGCAATTACATAGAATACGTCATGTGTGTGTTTTAAGCTAATTAAATCCTCGATGCATGATTATATGATCTCAATAATAGATTAACAATTGTAGTTTAGTGTGTATCCACCTACACGGAAATCATAAATGATATATTCGCCATGCAGTGTAGTGTGTAACCACCTACACGTAAAACGAGGGTCTGCAATGAAATATAAAGGTATGGGTATTATACCTATTTGTTCAATAATATCACGTAGGAGTACAAAGTGACATTATACCAAATGCCATATGAATAACCAAAATATCAATGTTTGTACATACTCCCGTAATTACCAGGAACCATTTATTATGGTCACTATGAATTGTTACATCAAACCAAATTTAAACAAAGTATAATAACAAATAGTTTATCCACATTTATTTCATAATATGGGTTGTCTATTTTCTTTATCATACTCATTTTCAATTATCAAATAAAGTTGTAAATTTTAAAATTTTCCCACACAAGCATACGACAGATTAAGTACTGGTTTTTTTTCAGATGGGAGAAGTCCATGAGAAAGCCCTTGAAATTATAAGCTTGGTTGGGTGCAGCATATCATTGTTGTCATTAACACTGACTTTATTGACATTCTTTATTCTGAGGTTAGTTTTCATACTCTATCAATTTCTACGACAAACCACATTATGCCATGCACAAGCCAAGCTGACAAAAGGAATTTGTACACTGATCGTTCCACGTCGCCTGTCTATGTCACGACAACGCGTGTCTACATTACTGGTTCTGTTGTGTTCGAAATAGTATTACTATCATTTTTTACTATTAAACTTTATTTCAGGAAAGAAAAGAACGCAAAAACGCTCATAAACATCCCATAGATGAAAATACATACACAACAGCGTTTTAAAACAAGCAGAACTTAAAAACCTTAAAAACTGACAAATACACACATGAATGTATACAAGCATTTGAAAATGCAATTAATCTTTATGCAATTTTAAAATATTAGTCAAAGCATTCAAAATTGCCATTAAGTCCCCCATTTTGTTATTACTGGAGCTGGTATAATTACGTTAGTCTCCAGTACTTTCCTTCATTCAGCCAGAACATTTTGGTGACTAGGGGTTTATATCTATTAGTCTAGCGACTTGTAGTGACAAAGCCTCCTAAGGGCCCTCGTATTGTCCTTGCCTGAATGAGGACAAATATTGGGGAATAACATCTACCTGTACAAAATTTATTCATCTAGTTATCTTTATATCAATCTATCTTTTAAGAAACCTGTGATGACATTTATACTTGATATTAATTATATTGATAATTTTTCAATACACATATTCGAAAATCCATATCCTGCTATATAGTTATTTAATGTGGAGACCATTGGCAAAATTGAATGTAGTATCCACAAATAGACATTCGACTACCAAGTGGTCCTAATGACTTTAACATCCGCATACCAAATTTACTATTTTAAGCAATACACTGCTAATACTAGCTTTCTTTTGAATTGTGGTGTAAAGCAGAGTTCTAACCTATTAGCTGATCCTTACAAAGTCCAAAAAAGAATTGTTTCTGGTCAGGACAGTTTGTGTAAAGTGATGCGAAAACGTGATATTTTTTTTATTCTCAACAAACCTGTCACTCAATCTACTATTTATGACAGCTAATGTTCTTTTTATTTACTACTTTACAGCAAGTGTGTATGAGGGGCAGATGTCACTTGCTTGTTCATGATTGGCTTTGTAGTTGTCTGCACTAAAGTAGGGAGGGTTTCTACCCCGGATCTACAGACTGCATGGGCTGGACAAGCATGAAAAAAGACCACTCCTTCTAGTTTACCCTCTTTATTTTTAGCGTCATAATGGCAGACACATCATGCTAACGCTTTGTTTAAAATTGTTTTTACCGTAGGAAGTTTACTCAAGAGAGAGTCATTCATATCAATCTGTGTTTTTCAATTGGTTTTGGCCAAGTGATATTTATGTCTGGCATCGGAGCTACCAGTAATCAAGTAAGTTATCAAACTCTGCGGAAATTGACGTTTGAAATGGGCTGATGACATGAAAAGGTTACTAACAATTGATAAATTACAGTAATTAAAATTAGGAAAGGGTGTAATAACTATTTCATACTACTGCATATTGAACAGAGAGTGGCACATGTTACATTGCCATTACGATTAAAACCGCACTGGGTATAATCGGGGCATTACTTTTTTTTCGAACAGACAACCAACAACATATTCACAGAAAATTGTTAAAATACCAATAACTAGATAATGTACATGTTAATGAGGGTTCGATTGTATCCACACGTAGTGCAGAAAGAGGTTGAAATTATGATCTCGTTGGGTGAGGACTCAAAAATCAATTTTATTGGGTTAATGTACCATTACGTGAACAGCTGCACAGAATACATTTGTCCACAGGTGATTCAATACTGATCAGGGGATCACGATAATATGAGTAAGTTGATATCTAACAAAACATTTTCAAAAGGCGTTTTAGTTGCATGTCTTCTCACTTATGTCAATTTGTTCTATCTCTTACAGATTGCATGTATGCTCGTTGCTATTTTACTCCACTACTTCTTTACGTCTGTCTTTTGTTGGATGTTGGTAGAAGGTATTCAACTGTATGCTAAGTTGGTTAGAGTCTTTGATTCAAATCCAACAAAGCGAATGACTATCTATTTCTTCATTGGCTGGGGTAAATATCACGTGTTTGTAGAATATGAACAAACAGACATATTCACTACTACAAATGCACAAACCAAGTTTTATGCATTCGAACAGGAAATACGAGATTCACAACCAGGTCACTCTAAGTCACAACAACGAACTCTACGTCATATTAATTCTAGAGTGCCCAAAATATTAGTGAAAACTCCATTAATTTAGAATCGTCATTATCTGAGACAGGTTTCTTGTATGAATCTTGCCTAGCTATATACAATACCTCTATACAATATTTGTCCTCATTTAGCAGGAAAATATCGACTCACGACATGCGGTTTTTGTCACTTCTCGTCTCTGATTCGTAGTGGAAAGGCTCCTTATGTCACTGATTGTTCCCTTTACTTTCGGAAACCGTGGGGAATAATATCCTATTTCATGAAAGAGTATAGGCAATTTATAACAGTATAGTTAGTATTCTAGCGAGCGTTTGAACATTACTGAATACTGGAAGACATTGCATTTGTTTTTAATAGTATTTTTTCAAAAATAAAACAACTTTTTTTACAGGTGTACCAATGTTTATAGTGATTATTTCAGTAGCAGCTGATCACGTTCACTATGGATCTAGCAACAAGTAAGATATTATGTTTGCCTTCAATATGTCTCAAACAGGGTTTCTTCATTGAAGACTGAAATGCCACTCTTAAATATCGGCGAAGTATGACTTTCGTTAGTACATATAACTTTGTTTTGACAAAGAAAAGATTTGGTTGCTTCAATAGTTCATCTCCCCCTTTGAAAATCAATACATCTTTATATACAATAATTTTTAACATAGATTAATTCACTTGCCACACAGCTAATGTGAAGAAAGTGTTTGTACGAATGATACTTTATTTACGAGAAAAAATTATTTGTGTTTTTTTCAATAGCATCCTTACCGAAAATCATGGGGGCAGGTTTATTTTATTTCTTGATTGTTCATCAAAATGTTAAACGAATTGTCGGTCAGATTACCCATTTAGTGATAATTTGATAAAATAAGTACGTGCATAATTCAGAAAAATAGATATAGATGAAGGTCAAGAAGACAGAGATGTTCTCTCATCTTATTTGTATTATTTCTAGTAAAAGAATGTTTGTGATCGGCGACTTAATCTAAGGTTGGTTGGATTGTTGGAAACATTATATTTTAAGTGGCCTTGTAAACGGGACTATTATGATTACTTGTAAAACGAATTCGGTAATAATTAAAAATATTCTGTTTGCCAATTTAAATTAACTTCAAAGTGTCTAAAGGTTTTTACATCTCACACACAACAAATTACGCTCATGTGTATCCATGACTGATAAAGCAATTCCATTGGCATAATTGAAAACTCGTTAACAGTAAGATAAACTTCATTACACTTCATTATACCATTTTATGACTTGCCAAAACATAAATCACAAAACACATGGTTCCTATATTTATTTTAAAACTTCAATAGTTGCTGGCTGGCTGTAAGTAGTGGTTTGATCTGGGCATTCGTTGGACCGGCATTGGTCATCATATTGACTAACGTTGTATTCCTTGGTATGGTTGTACGTGTTATATCGAGACTACAAAACTGTGCAGAGGATGACAAGTATACTAAAGTAAGGTAAGATATTTCATATTATATTTTATATTATTTATTTTCACCAGACACAAAGGGGAAAATGATACACAACTGAGAAGAAAAGAAGAGACAAACTGTACCTGGTGAGGGCCATAGAAATAGTTCAGGCAGAACTAGTCTAGTCTATGGCCCTATATTCACTTAATGAAACAGTAGGCTAATAAATGATAAGACTGAGAAACAAATTGCTGATGAAAATGTAATGATTTTCTGCATATAAACACAACTTTAGAAAAATAATGCAAGCTTGAATTTTGCATCAAAAAGCGTGCAATTTGGAGTTGGGTACCTGATTGACTACATGAAGCCCTCTTACAAATTAATTTGTAGAGTTCCTATCAATGTTTTGCTATAACATTGAGTTTAAGTTAAGTTACTCCTTTCTCCTCTAGGGCCAGTGTAAAAGCTGCTATAGTTCTTCTACCTCTACTTGGAATGACCTGGCTTTTTGGTTTAGTGTCTGTCAATAGACATACAATCTTCTTTGAGTACGTCTTCGCCATCTTGAATTCCTTACAGGGGTTCTTTATATTTGTCTTTTACTGCTTCAACAGCTCTGAGGTAAGGAATACATAGATTTGGTGCCTTTATAAATGCATGCATCTCCTTGGAAACAAGATTAATTATTGGGATTTTTAGTTTTTACCGGACTAGAATGTCAAGTGTTTCGTTTCATGAGCTGTGTGTGTGTGTATGTATGTACTATGTATGTATGTATGTATGTATGTATGTATGTATGTATGTATGTGTGTGTGTGTGTGTGTGTGTGTGTGTGTGTGTGTGTGTGTGTGTGTGTGTGTGTGTGTGTACTAGATAAACTAGAGACGATGATTTTTAGTTATGGGCAGGTTAATTGGCAACGGATGGAATAATAGACAGAAACGTCAAATATCTAATGAGGCTATATGTGCTTTATATCTAATGTGAAACGAGATCTTCAAACAATTGTGTGCATTATGATTGTATGAACAAGTATCTCATGACGTCATGCAAACAGTAATACTGCTCTGATTGCTAATGTATGTATATTGCTATGATACAGGTACGAGCACAACTTGCACGCAAGAAACAGACCATCGAATTAACACACGGGCTGAGTTTCAGCAGTGCACCAACAACATCGCGTTATTATTCGTCCAATCAAGTACGACCTAGCACTACAAGTGAGGAGGTCACAAACACGGTAAGAATACAATAGATACTAAGATCTATAATCTCAAAATAAACATGACATTTTTAACAGAAAGACTGACACATTTGAATTCCAGACTAACAATAATAGAAATACAAGACACACAGCATGGTTCTTTACTCAATCATATTGAAAAGCTGTAAGCATTGCTATTCTGTTATAGTGCGGTAGAAATAGCCGTCTGTTGAAAATATTGCATATAGACTTGGCGAGTTGGCTTCACATCCATATCAATCATACAAATTGTTTCTTTATTTTGCATTCGAAGTTGTCTTATTGTGTGTAAAAATGTCATGTCATATGAGTGAAACCCCAAGGCAAACATGATTGTTCCTGTAAGTAAATCGTCCTACATCAGAATAATGAACACACGACTGAACTGCCCAAATAAGGTTAAATTCTGTATGGAATATGCACTCCATGGACTTGAGGAAGTTAAAGGGCGTTTGAATCGCTCTAGATCAGTGCCAAAGATAAAAGTTGGGGTCACTGGAGGTGTCAGGAGACTAGATGCATCATACAATAACTTATGCAGAAAGGTTAATTATTTCATTATCGACTATCGACTACCTTATCCATCAGACACTATCAACCTTCAATTTTCTACTGTAAAACCACAAACAAAAGTACAGTAACACGATGAAAGCAATCAGTAGCATTACTTTATCCAATAATACATATACTTCTATCCTTTACAGAATATTGCCAGTCGATCATCTATACGTCTTTCTGTGGATAATGGACCCTTGGAAGATGTTGATGTTGACGGTGACAATCTGATGTGATGTCACTGTATTTCAGTGTCTGATAGTAGAACTTATAACTGTATGTTTTACAGCATACTACAAGGTCTATTATGACCTTTAACCTTTGATCTATAATCTTCAAGTTATCTAAAGAATACTACTTAAAAGTTCAAAATAAATGTTATTCTAATATGACTTTTAACTGCGCCTAAAGAGTTCATACACGTCAAACACTTTCTGATGCATTTTGTGTTTTTATTTTCTTAGCAAATATGATAAATTCCACACAATCTTCAAGTTTTAGTTTTCATCTCTTTCAAAACATACACTTCACTAGTGGAAATAATGCAAAACAATAACTATTATCAAAGGGAAATGTTGTATTTGTATCACCAAAATATCAAAAAGTATATAAGAAAACAAAAACTACATGTAAACCTAGGTCGGTAGGTGTTACAGAAAGGGTTCGTAGAAATGTACAAAACATTAACTATGCTACTGTTACTTTGTATTTGCCTGTGTATTTATGTAAGTTGTAGAAACTCTGCATACGATAATGAAGTACCTTTTCATATGATATCAAGGACAAATTGTAAGCTGTCAACTTAATATAATTAACAGAAATGTGTCAATGTTTGTTTGCCCTTTTAGAAGGCAATGCCAATTAATATAACTTAGCTTTAGCCGGAGGGTGCTGCTCAAATTGATCGCAATATCGTTAGATATCGTTATGCCTAATCTGTCATTCAATTACTAAAATCATTTTATCCATTATATAATTGCAAATTTTGCAAAATTGACCTTAATTCATGATAAGTTATCCAGATAGTATAAGTAGCTGGTATGTTTGATCAGAAGTGACATTAATGTTAAACATTAATAACTCATCTATCAGCATACACAGCAAATGTAATAATTCCATGTGTATTTTACACGTATAAGTTTCATGTTAAAATTAGTTGCTGAATAAAATACAATTTACTTTACACGTATGACTTTTGATCATCTCTTATAACTTTTATTGTGAGTTATAGGTATTACAATAGTCTATTTCAGGTTCCATGATGCATTGCGCAAGATAACAGCTTTTATGTTGTTACAGTTAGTCTTGTTAGTACGTTTGATATAACATTTTTATCAAGAAATGATGGAAAGACACGTTAACCTCTTCGATTTGACTGAATTTATATTACAAAAGACTAAACGTCATGAGTGATAGAGAGAGAATGTACGGGTGAACACAAGGTACGGTCAGGTGACACCATCCCCTTGAATAGCGCGTGCAAACCCCTCATAGCGTATATAATACATGGCATTGTATGGAGAGAGGCGCAGGCAACATATCTAAGTGTCAAGATATTAATATTGACCGAATTAAGATATCAAATTTACTCCATATTTAATTAGTGTGACGAAGTTTGGTGTTTATCAGTAATGTAGATTTGTGTTAACAAATGTAACTGATAACCTAACTGAAATTAATTCTAAAGACAGTATGTCTTACTCTGAGCGTTTACTTTACTCACTTTTACCCGCTCTAATTGCATACATACCCAGTTTTGCTCTCTCCTTGTCAAATCTATATACTCTTCTCTTTACACAATATCCACAACTTACTTCTAAACCCTCCCCTCCCCAATGGTACAATTGTGAAATGGCTTCACTACACGAAAAGTTCAGTTTACCTACCTACCTCTTACTTTACCTGTGACCCAACTAACCACCATCTCTGTTCAGAGGTAGTACGAGACGCAGTACCACTTTTGACTATCCAGCCCCCAGGGGAGACATCACCAGGGGTAAATTAAGTCAAAGGTGGAACTTCGTCTCACACTCACCACATTTACCCATCCTCTGCTCAAGATTTACCCCATTGGAAAGACATGGTCAAATGTGACTTTTCATATAGTTCTGGACAGTGTTAACATACAATCTAGTATATAGTATTTCAATATATATTTTCTCCTATTACCGAAATAGTGTCGATCATAAGGATCATCGGTAATTACAAGGTCAAGGGGAATCAAGATCGCTATATTGTGTGAAATGTTACCCTCCCCCGAGGTCAACACCAATAAAGATCAAACGATTTATACAATGTGACATCCCCCTGTAATCCCAAACCCATTGGTTAGTTGTGTTTTTTTGACATGTTAGTGTGTTTTTGTATTTTTTTTTCTTTTTCTCTAGGTGCTCATTTTTAGAAGCTCC
This sequence comes from Glandiceps talaboti, assembly GCF_964340395.1. NCBI lineage: Eukaryota > Metazoa > Hemichordata > Enteropneusta > Spengelidae > Glandiceps > Glandiceps talaboti. Next base: position 21,781,260 of record NC_135557.1, read on the forward strand.
CGTTGAATAAATGTATAGATAGATAAATAAATAAATAAAAGCTGTTTTGGGAATAGCTGTACATTAGGCGATAATTTGCCTATTAACAAAGTTGACAGAGAATAAACTCCACATTAACGTATAGTACAGTAAAAATGAAACCCCATCGAGACATAAGTCATGCAACTATGGTAACACAACCATCCATATAGTGAAATGACCTGGCCATGATCCAACCCTGGGAATGTCACGCCATCTAGGCAAACGGCTGTTAGATATTTATCTTTTAATTTTCAGTCTGATAATCAAATTGCCAACAATGATTGATGAGTATCTGCAGCTAGTTGCAGATATACACTAGTCGTATATTTAACTGTATAATTACATTTAGTGAACTAGCTATACGAACAGTCTAATTTACCCACCTTTACCCAATCTTTAACCTACCCGTGACCCCCTTAACCAGGGTTAGTACGGTGACCAACTTAACCAGGGGTAGTACGAAGACCAACTTAACCACGGGTAGTACGGTGACCAACTTAACCAGGTGTAGTACGGTGACCAACTTAACAACGTCGGTGAACAACTTAACCAAGGGTAGTACGGTGACCAACTTAACCAGGGTTAGTACGGAGACCAACTTAACCACGGGTAGTACGGTGACCAACTTAACCAGTGGTAGTACACTGACCAACTTAACCAGCTTAGTAGAGTGACCAACTTAAGCAGGGGTAGTATGGTGACCAACTTAACTAGGGGTAGTACGAGAGGCAGTACCACTCTTGACTAGTACTGTCTACAGCCCCCAGGGAGTAATCACCGGGGGTAAATTAAGTCAAAGGTGGAACTTCATCTCATACTCACCACATTTACCCATCCTCTGCTCAAGATTTACCCGGGTGGAAAGACATGGTCGAATATGACTTTTCATATAGTTATGTACAGTGTTAATATACAATAAAGTATGTAGTATTTCAATATATATTTTCTCCTATTACCGTAATAGTGTCGATCATAAGGATCATCGGTAATTACAAGGTCAATGGGAATCAAGATCGGTATATTGTGTGAAATGTTACCCTCCCCCGAGGTCAACATTTGCACTCTGTCACATTATCCCCAATTATCTTACCACACTGCTCCCCCTCCATTCCTGTGAGATGCTCTCCCCATGCACACCAGATGCAACAAATGATTCAATACAGTATGGGTGATAAGCACGTGGTTGTCAGCAGCGATTTGAATAATATGCTCTGATAGTCTTGTAAATGGTGGTAGTGACGTATATGGAACTGATGACAGCAGCTGGACGTCAAAATCACAAAATAATGCAGTCAGGTTATAAAATGAGTCGAAGTAAAACGTGACTCTCGCCTAATTACATTTTCTATGTAATGCCCCACCAATAAAGATCAAACGATTTATACAATGTGACATCCCCCTGTAACCCCAAGCCCATTGGTTAGTTGTGTTTTTTGACATGTTAGTGTGTTTTTGTAAAAAAAATTCTTTTTCTCTATGTGTTCATTTTTAGAAGCTCCCGTTGAATAAATGTATAAATAAATAAATAAATAAATAAATAAATAAATAAATAAATAAATAAATAAATAAATAAATAAATAAATAAACAAAAACAGTTTTGGGAATATCTGTACATTAGGCGATAAAATGCCTATTAAAAAAGTTGACAGAGAATAATATCCACATTAACGTATAGTACAGTAGAAATAAAACCCCAACGAGACATAAGTCATGCAACTATGGTAACACAACCATCCATATAGTGAAATGACCTGGCCATGATCCAACCCTGGGAATGTCACGCCGTCTAGGCAAACGGCTGTTAGATATTTATCTTTTAATTTTCAGTCTGATAATCAAATTGCCAACAATGATTGATGAGTATCTGCAGCTAGTTGCAGATATACACTAGTCGTATATTTAACTGTATAATTACATTTAGTGAACTAGCTATACGAACAGTCTAATTTACCCACCTTTACCCAATCTTTAACCTACCCGTGACCCCCTTAACCAGGGTTAGTACGGTGACTAACTTAACCAGGGGTAGTACGGAGACCAACTTAACAACGTCGGTGAACAACTTAACCAAGGGTAGTACGGTGACCAACTTAACCAGGGTTAGTACGGAGACCAACTTAACCACGGGTAGTACGGTGACCAACTTAACCAGGGGTAGTACACTGACCAACTTAACCAGCTTAGTAGAGTGACCAACTTAACCAGGGGTAGTACGAGAGTACCACTCTTGACTAGTACTGTCTACAGCCCCCAGGGGAGAGATCACCGGGGGTAAATTAAATCAAAGGTGGAACTTCGTCTCATACTCACCACATTTACCCATCCTCTGCTCAAGATTTACCCAGGTCGAAAGACATGGTCGAATATGACTTTTCATATAGTTCTGTACAGTGTTAACATACAATCTAGTATGTAGTATTTCAATATATATTTTCTCCTATTAACGAAATAGTGTCGATCATAAGGATCATCGGTAATTACAAGGTGAAAGGGAATCAAGATCGCTATATTTTGTGAAATGTTACCCCCCCCCCCCCCGATGTCAACATCTGCATTCTGTCACATTATCCCCAATTATCTTACCACACTGCTCCCCCTCCAATCCTGTGAGACGCTCTCCCCATGCACACCAGATGCAACAAATGATTCAATACAGTATGGGTGATAAGCACGTGGTTGTCAGCAGCGATTTGAATAATATGCTCTGATAGTCTTGTAAATGGTGGTAGTGACGTATATGGAACTGGTGACAGTAGCTGGACGTCAAAATCATGAGATTATAAAATGAGTCAAAATAAAATGTAACTTTCGCCTAATTACATTACGATTTATACAATGTGACACCCCCCCCCCCTGTTATCCCAGGCCCATTGGTTAGTTGTGTTTTTTGACATGTTAGTATGTTTTTGTATTTTTTTTTTCTAGGTATTCATTTTTAGAAGCTCCCGTTGGTCTTCCATTAAATAATTAAATAAATCAATAAATAAATCAATCAATCAATAAATAAATAAATAAATAAAAGCTGTTTTGGGAATAGCTGTACATTAGGCGATAATTTGCCTATTAACAAAGTTGACTGAGAGGATAATATCCACATTAACGTATAGTACAGTAGAAATGAAACCCCAACGAGACATAAGTCATGCAACTTTGGTAACACAACCATCCATATAGTGAAATGACCTGGCCGTGATCCAACCCTGGGAATGTAAAGCGATCTAGACAAACGGCTGTTAGATATTTATCTTTTAATTTTCTGTCTGATAATCAAATTGCCAACAATGATTGATGAGTATCTGCAGCTAGTTGCAGATGTACACTAGTCGTATATTTAACTGTATAATTACATTTAGTGAACTAGCTATACGAACAGTCTAATTTACCCACCTTTACCCAATCTTTAACCTACCCGTGACCCCCTTAACCAGGGTTAGTACGGTGAACAACTTAACCAAGGGTAGTACGGTGACCAACTTAACCAAGGGTAGTACGGTGACCAACTTAACCACGGGTAGTACGGTGACCAACTTAACCAGGGGTAGTACACTGACCAACTTAACCAGCTTAGTAGAGTGACCAACTTAAGCAGGGGTAGTATGGTGACCAACTTAACCAGGGGTAGTACGAGAGGCAGAACCACTCTTGACTAGTACTGTCTACAGCCCCCAGGGAGTAATCACCAGGGGTAAATTAAGTCAAAGGTGGAACTTCGTCTCATACTCACCACATTTACCCATCCTCTGCTCAAGATTTACCCAGGTGGAAAGACATGGTCGAATATGACTTTTCATATAGTTCTGTACAGTGTTAACATACAATCTAGTATGTAGTATTTCAATATATATTTTCTCCTATTAACGAAATAGTGTCGATCATAAGGATCATCGGTAATTACAAGGTGAAAGGGAATCAAGATCGCTATATTTTGTGAAATGTTACCCTCCCCCGATGTCAACATCTGCATTCTGTCACATTATCCCCAATTATCTTACCACACTGCTCCCCCTCCAATCCTGTGAGACGCTCTCCCCATGCACACCAGATGCAACAAATGATTCAATACAGTATGGGTGATAAGCACGTGGTTGTCAGCAGCGATTTGAATAATATGCTCTGATAGTCTTGTAAATGGTGGTAGTGACGTATATGGAACTGGTGACAGTAGCTGGACGTCAAAATCATGAGATTATAAAATGAGTCAAAATAAAATGTAACTTTCGCCTAATTACATTACGATTTATACAATGTGACACCCCCCCCCCCCTGTAATCCCAGGCCCATTGGTTAGTTGTGTTTTTTGACATGTTAGTATGTTTTTGTATTTTTTTTTCTAGGTATTCATTTTTAGAAGCTCCCGTTGGTCTTCCATTAAATAATTAAATAAATCAATAAATAAATAAATAAATAAATAAATAAATAAATAAATAAATAAATAAATAAATAAAAGCTGTTTTGGGAATAGCTGTACATTAGGCGATAATTTGCCTATTAACAAAGTTGACTGAGAGGATAATATCCACATTAACGTTGTATAGTACAGTAGAAATGAAACCCCAACGAGACATAAGTCAAGCAACTTTGGTAACACAACCATCCATATAGTGAAATGACCTGGCCGTGATCCAACCCTGGGAATGTAAAGCGATCTAGACAAACGGCTGTTAGATATTTATCTTTTAATTTTCTGTCTGATAAGCAAAGTGTCAACAATGATTGATGAGTATCTGCAGCTAGTTGCTGATGTACACTAGTCGTATATTTAACTGTATAATTACATTAGTGAACTAGCTACACGAACAATCTAATTTACCCACCTTTACCTAAATTTTAACCTACCTGTGACCCCCTTAACCAGGGTTAGTACGGTGACCAACTTAACGAGGGGTAGTACGAGACACAGTACCACCTTTGACTATCTACAACCCCAGGAGAAAGATCACCGTG
>NC_135557.1:22091224-22181224 GCF_964340395.1 Glandiceps talaboti
GCTTGGATATACCCTCAATTCCACAAGGTTTCCCTCTATAACAATGAAAACTAGGATATACCCTCAATTCCACAAGGTTTCCCTCTATAACAATGAAAGCTTGGATATACCCTCAATTCCACAAGGTTTCCCTCTATAACAATGAAAGCTTGGATATACCCTCAATTCCACAAGGTTTCCCTCTATAACAATGAAAGCTTGGATATACCCTCAATTCCACAAGGTTTCCCTCTATAACAATGAAAGCTTGGATATACCCTCAATTCCACAAGGTTTCCCTCTATAACAATGAAAGCTTGGATATACCCTCAATTCCACAAGGTTTCCCTCTATAACAATGAAAACTAGGATATACCCTCAATTCCACAAGGTTTCCCTCTATAACAATGAAAACTAGGATATACCCTCAATTCCACAAGGTTTACCTCTATAACAATGAAAACTAGGATATACCCTCAATTCCACAAGGTTTCCTTCCATAACAATGAAAACTAGGATATACCCTCAATTCCACAAGGTTTACCTCTATAACAATGAAAACTAGGATATACCCTCAATTCCACAAGGTTTACCTCTATAACAATGAAAACTAGGATATACCCTCAATTCCACAAGGTTTCCCTCCATAACAATGAAAACTAGGATATACCCTCAATTCCACAAGGTTTACCTCTATAACAATGAAAACTAGGATATACCCTCAATTCCACAAGGTTTCCCTCCATAACAATGAAAACTAGGATATACCCTCAATTCCACAAGGTTTCCCTCCATAACAATGAAAACTAGGATATACCCTCAATTCCACAAGGTTTCCCTCTATAACAATGAAAACTAGGATATACCCTCAATTCCACAAGGTTTACCTCTATAACAATGAAAACTAGGATATACCCTCAATTCCACAAGGTTTCCTTCCATAACAATGAAAACTTTTAGAATTTACCCAGGGTCCCCTCCATGAAATCTGCCAAGAGTGCACAAGTAGTTTCATTTGGTTCAACGCTTTATAACATTGATGTCAGTAGAGTGGTAACAATATGAGAGAATGTGTAAATTGAGAGTCAGACAATTATTCCTAGCATTTTATCATGTCAAATCCACTGATAATAACAATAGGGTTATAAATAGAAAAAATAATAAAATAGTAAAGAACAGTAAATATGTACACACAAAAGAAGTTATTTATAAACTGACTGAAAATAATTTTAGCCTTAGTAACAGCAATAACAACCAATAAATAAATATCACCACACACCTAGTCATAACACCTCCACAAAATCCCACCAAATTTCAGCCCCATTCACCAAGTAGTTTTAGAGATAAAAGTTTTTTACCGCAACAAATGCACATTATTAGACCTGATTTGCATATCAATGATGGATCACTGTGTCGTGAATGCACATTAATCTACATGTATGCATCCATATTAAATTACCTCCAAATCTGCTCCGTGGTTTTGAAATTTAATATATTTGACCAAAAAAGAGACATTGTAGGCCTATTTGCATATCACTGAGAGATCATCATGTCATTAACATTACTTAACTCACCCTAAGAACTTTCCCACCAAATTTTAGACCAAATTAATCTGCCAAGTAGTTTTGGAGTTTAAGTTTGTTGACCAAAATTCAAACATTTTTATGCAAACCACATCATTTGGTTTTGAATAATTTCCCAACTAGACACCAACAACAATACCAAGGCAATTGGTCTGGCAGTTTTGGAGTGTAATTCGTATACACACACATACACACACACACACACACATACACAGACACAGACAGACAGATGAATATACAAACACTGTCACAATGCACCATGTCTATAGCACTACCGAATCTTATCAGGTCAGTTGAGCTAAAAACAAAATTTCAGACATTGCTTGACCTGCATTTGGCCTGACCTGATCAGACCTGGCCTGCACCTAGCGTATATTTTATGCTGACCTGATCAGAACTTGCTTTTACCCAGCCTATGTTTTGTACTGACCTATTCAGATCTGGCCTGTAGCCCATGTTTTGTACTGACCGGATCAGAACTGGCCTGTAACTAGCCTATGTTTTGTACTAACCTGATCAGATCTGGCCTGCACCTAGCCTATGTTTTGTACTAACCTGATCAGATCTGGCCTGCACATAGCCTATGTTTTGTACTGACCTAATCAGATTTGGCCTGTAACTATACACATAACTTAATAGTATGTTTTCTACTAACCTGATCACACCTGGCCTGTAACTAGCCTATGTTTTATGCTGACCTGATCAGAACTGGTTTGTAACTAAACTATGTTTTGTACTGACCTGATAATACCTGGCCTGTAACTAGCCTATGTTTTGTACTGACCTCATCAGAACTGGCCTGTAACTAGCCTATGTTTTGTACTGACCTGATCAGACCTGGCCTGTAACTAGCCTATGTTTTATGCTGACCTGATCAGATCTGGCCTGTAACTAGCCTATGTTTTGTACTGACCTGATCAGAACTGGCCTGTAACTAGCCTATGTTTTGTACTGACCTGATCAGAGCTGGCCTGTAACTAGCCTATGTTTTGTACTGACCTGACCAGATCTGGCCTGTAACTAGCCTATGTTTTGTACTGACCTGATCAGATCTGGCCTGTAACTAGCCTATGTTTTGTATTTACCTGATCAGATCTGGCCTGTAACTAGCCTATGTTTTGTACTGACCTGATCAGATCTGGCCTGTAACTAGTCTATGTTTTGTACTGACCTGATCAGATCTGGCCTGTAACTAGCCTATGTTTTGTACTGACCTGATCAGATCTGGCCTGTAACTAGTCTATGTTTTGTACTGACCTGATCAGATCTGGCCTGTAACTAGCCTATGTTTTGTACTGACCTGATCAGATCTGGCCTGTAACTAGCCTATGTTTTGTACTGACCTGACCAAATCTGGCCTGCACATACCCTATGTTTTGTACTGACCTTATCAGAACTGGCCTGCATCTAGCCCATGTTTTGTACTGACCTGATCAGATCTGGCCTGTAACTAGCCTATGTTTTGTACTGACCTGATCAGATGTGGCCTGTAACTACATGTAGCCTATGTTTTGTACTGACAGACTAAATAAAATGTTTGCAACTTGTTGTCATCTCGTTTATTGCTTTCATCTCACATAAAACGTGTTAAAAATATGCTTACCACTAACCTTGAAGTTTCTTTATTTGCTTTATCTCAGCACGCAGTTCTGCAATCTCATTTTCTTGTGCAGAATTTTCTTTCTCAAGTTTTTCGATCTTTCCCTCCAGGTCCCTGACTCTCTCCTGAAGCTGATTGTTTTCTTTTGTTAAGGCTTCCACTGTAGTACCAGCTTTGGCCTCGTTTAGTGATAACTTCAGCCTTTCGATTTCTTCACCTAACTTGATAGTTTTGTCTGTGGCAGCTTTCTCTGTTTGTTCTTTCAAAGTGATCTCAGTTTTGAGAGCAGCTTTGAGAGATTGAGTTTCAGTCTTAAGTTCTTTTTTTGCCTCTTCTAATAGAATCATGTTTACTTCAAGCTGATTGGCACGCTGTGTCAAACGATGGTTTTCATTGGTTAAGACCTTGACCTTGTCACTTTCAGGGTCATCATCTCCTGTATATTCAGCTTGTGTGGATGTCGGTATAGTTGGTTTATCTCCTATTAAGAAAAAAGGAAATATTTCATTTGGGTAAATATGAATGTTACAATATTATAATTAATAAATGAATATATTAATGCTGTACTGTTGACACGTCAACAGACAGTGAACATGTTACATGGCACCATATTTGAGTTAGATTATGTTAGACAAGTGAGACCATATGTTTTGTTGGAATAGGTACAAATTACCTTGCTTTTCAACATTTATTTAGATTAAGTATCGTAGTCGTGTTTCTAATCTTGTTTTCATTGTTTTCTTTTCCAGTCACAAACTGGTTACAGTAAAGGTTGCAGTCATCACATGTTATAATCTATTAATCTTCCATTAATGCATACCGCAGGTCAACCATAAAAAGAAAGGTTATTTTCTTAGTATGTTATGGTCTGGATGCCAATGTTGTCTCTATTAAAACCACCTTTAATCAGAGTGACTCAATCATAACCAAAGGTTGTTCATGCAAATGAGGGAACCCAAGTGTATGTACACGATGTATAATAAAAGTAATGTCCTAAGCTGACAAATATAGCATATTTGAATATTATGTAACTAACTCCAATAACCACTATAAACCTGTTTTGGTAAGAATTCTGTGAATGGTTAACAAAAACATGATGTTAATGACTGTGTGGGTGCGCTGAATTCTAAATTTCATTTCATGTATCTCAGGACTCCATTGAGCTAGACTTAAAGAGTGGTCTGAAAGATGAGGGATAACACTAGACTAGGTATGTTAATGAATGATATAAGTTTGACAAGACTCTAACAGTGAATGTTTGACCTATTAGGTCCATTATGTGTCAACTTTGCTCAATTTGGATATGCAAATTACCCATCAAAAGAATTGAATTCCTTTTCCAAAGACAGTAACTGTAATGAATACAATAACTAAATGTTTATACCTTCTTTCAACAACAACTCTCTCCTACACTCATCATAATCCTCAAGGTACATGGCTGTGTACAGAGACAAATAGATGGCACCAACATCTTTGAGAAGCTTAGGTGTCAAGATCGTCCTCTCCATCAGTTGATTCAGTTCTCCTGTTTCATAGTTCTTCCACAGACACTCCAAGGCACCTAGCGTCTCACAGTTCACAGAGTACAGGACACTGCCATCACCAGTACGTTCACCATTTAGTCCTTCATGTAGACCACTCATTTGGTTGGCAGCCTCGTCGAATTTTGGGCTTTGTTCATAAAATGCAGCGTCAACGTCTTCCATTGCATTTTCACCATCTGGTATTGCACCAGCTATACCCATGCGTATATTAACATGATCTGAAGAGAAAAATGTTAGGTTATCTAATTAAACATGTACATATGTGAAAGGATACACTATGTATGTCACATTAACTATGAGTATTTGTACATAATAAATGTATTCTCTCTATATTTAAAAATAAAAAAGTATAATAATTCCACTATTCACAAAAACACATTCGAAGGCAGTAAAGGGGAGACACCTTAAACTAAACACACAAGAAAAACGAGTATTGGGTATCTAGTTTGGAGACATGAGATAAAGCAATGTGTACTAAATCCTGTGTTTTACCAAGAACAAACAAGAGTCGCAATACAAATCAATTCAATCCAGTTTAAAGCATGAATGGCTACTTAATTCAACTTACTTGGCGTTCGGTCATGTTTCCTACGTTTTCTTGGGGGACTGGCAGAGGCTCCTTCTTGTAGAAACGTTTCACCTGTGAAAAATAATTGTGGGTAAGTTGATGGTAGAACACTGAAGTAGTTATGTGACATGGGTCAGTGTTCTAACAATAACGGAGTCTAGATAAAAGAGCGCCGTTACGAAACTTTGACAATAGCCAATGAAAATGATTGTTGATTTATATTTGGTGAGAATTGATTCGTTTCTATCAGTAAATGTAAGCAATTACCTGGCGGGTTGGTGATATTTGTATGGGTCCTAACCCTGTCAATGAATTCGTCATTGACTCTCCGCAAGGTTCCACTTGTGGTATTCTGCAGAGTATCTTTTAACGCTGTAGCTGTCTTGAATGTAACATTCCTCTCTTCAACTGCATTTATGATGTGTTGTTTTAGTGCGTTTGGCTTGTCTACCATATCAACCACGATGTTATGTTCAAAGTATCCTAGATACTCTTTGATAAAGTCATGATATGATGATCTCCTTGGAATAACGACTGGTATACCCATTGCCATGGCAGTCAGCATCAATTGATGGGCATTCATCGCGTATGGTGGTATGACGACAAGAGTTGAACATTTGATTTCATCCTCTATCACATCATGTGATGGATTTGAAGAAGTCACTATGTTGAGATACGAGTAAGGTTTTAAACGTTTGCGAATGTCATTTTCCTTTCCCATTGGTGTACACAATATTTTCCACTTAGGAGTTGGGTTATTGAGTTCATTAAATACCTTGGCTACTCCATTCATAGCCCTTGCAATGATGGAGTGACTTTTCAGGTCAGGGTAATCGTGATCTTCAAATATTGACAGGATTTGTATCTCGGCAATGTCCTCATGGCTGGGAGCTGGCCTTGCCAGATATTTGGCATTGGGCTGGAAGATTAGTTTCGAGTGAGGCAATTGCATGCCTATATACTTTGTCTGAAAGAATTGGCATGTTGTCCTTCCAAGTGAATATACTGCTGTTGCCGAAGCACTGTGTACTTTTAAAAAGTCACGTTTTCTAGCGTCGAATTCTTCCTGACCATTCGTGCAGTCTGGAATAAGGCTAAGAGGCATAACATCCAGAGACCAGAGGTTAACGAAATAAAGTGCTGCTGTTGGAAATGTTTTTTTTTCTTATGAAATATGCAGCTTCGGAAGTGAGCATGCTAAACCCTATCACAATAGCTATGTTTTCGAGATCGTCTAAATGTGGGAAGTAAGTCTCATGATGGTCAAGGAGATTGCTTTTAGGAATGTCACGTGCAAATCGTCCTCTCGGTTTTGGACACACAAGGTTCACATTGAGATTTTTAGCAGCGATATTTTCCTCAGCAGTTGTTTGTGATGCAGTGCAGTAGATCGAGACACGAAGGGTACTGAGTAAGTGAATAAGAAGATTAGTTACTGCAGCAATTCCACCACGTATGGCACAACCTAAACGATCGCTGACAATCAGTACACCAGGAGGATCCTGATCCTGTTCAGGCCTATAGTCGGTAGAAATAAGATTATTTGATACATTAAACAAGAATTACACCAAGATTATTGTCTACACACTAATGATGTAGTGAATGGTTTCACAAATGGAAACAACAAAGAATATCTCAGTCTAACATATAACATTTTACCTTTTTTACATGTAATATGTTTTACAATTGTGTTGGGGACAGAGCGATTCTCCATGAAGTATGTTTGCGCAATGATTCTCAAAGCATGCACGTATGTGCGCACGATATAAACTTACTTGACAAGAATTTTGTGTAATGAATGTCATTATTTTACACGTTTTTGGAGATTTTAATTAGTTAAATGCAATCAGTTTAGATATAAACATATGGTGTATTTTCACAATATTTAATTCTATCAACAATTGACACGTCAACTTACTGTGTCCGCTTAGTAGCCACTGGACGTCTGTTCGTCTCATCATGATCACTCATTGTTGTAATGTAAATCACACTGTCAATAGCATGGAAACCCTGAAAAACACATGGAGAGATATCGTTGTATAATTACTCGTCATTCTGCAGTAAAACTTGAAAGTTATGTTGATATCGATCGGGTACAATAAGTTTATGTTTTGTAAATACATGCACCGAGTAAATAACCAGGAAAACTACTTTTGATAACGTGATCATCAAAATGTACTAGTTTTACATCTCTCTACTATCAGAGGTGAGATCTGAATCGGAGTCAACAAAATTAATATGACATATCTAAGGATGAGTACCTAAGAAAACACTATATGTAACAATGCTATTTATTATAATTATCTTTTTTTTAATTTGATATGCTGGCAATGTAGTATAATGTCAACAAAATCAGAATTGCACAATGCCTCCCTTCTGGTGTCGGTGAATCAACTCGGGTAATAGCTTTAGTTTATCCGTAGCTTTGTTTGTCTTTTTAAACCACCGTAAAATAACCCTGATTTTATTGACGAAGTGTCGTGCAAGCTCTCATTTGTCAAATACGTTCTGTATAGTTACCGAAGTATTTGACACGTTGCAATATGTAGACAAGTCCAGTTAACACCAATGATAAACATACATACATACATACATACATACATACATACATACATACATACATACATACATACATTAAGTTGTCGGGTGACATGGTTTATTTGCATGTAGCCTTCTCGTTGGTGACTACACCAACACCAACTTGTCTAGACCAACACCTATCAGCCTGTACACGTAGTAAACGTTGTTTGTCCATACCAGGTGCCAGTTCTAATGTGGTGACACTGATAACCTTGTAAACTTTGATGAAACCACACAGTAAATATCTCATTTGTTTTGATACACTTATCGATTAATTTATCACTTCAGTACGTACCTATGCTGTGTCTAACTGTGCAACCCGAGTCGTTGCCTATATCAGTTAACTTTGACACAGTAACGTTTCCCATTGTTAAAAATTGAGTTAAATACAGTTTACCATAGTAGGTTATGGAATAAGAAATAGATTATTGAATTCATCGAATATGATATAATATGACCATCTTGTGTCTATATTTGTATGAACACTTCTTTGAGACTTAATTTTTTTATGTTTGTGACCCTTCCTCTTCCCAACTAACCATGAAAAAAGCCTAGCAATTACATGATGAGTGGGACGGGGGAAGGGTCAGTGGTTATGGGCGCTCAGTAGAACAAACTCATAAATAATTAATAAGGTAGTCATAGTACAGCTGATTTATTAAAACCAACATAAAACAAGCTAAAATTGGTTTAGAAAAAAAATACAACATATTTTCAAATTATTTCTTTATAACATGGTACCTTGTAGGTAACACATATTTTTAAAGAGCGAGAAAAAAATGTCAGACGTTTCAAAACATAATTGACTACAATTGTGTGCCGAATCACAAGATGTTGATGCATTATCGGTTGAAAGTTACTACAATATCAAGCTGATGCATTATGGGCTGGCTACTACATTGTCAATTGTTACAAATTTGCCACAATAGCAGGCTAAACATATTTGATTTCTTGGAATGATGGAGGGGTATTAACCTCATTTGATACTACGTTTATAGCAAAAACTAATAATCTATATTATTCAATTTAATAATCAAATTATGCTGTTCTTAACCGAGTGCCATTGTTTGGTGGATGGTTACATGACATAGCTTTGTTCCTCTTTGTGGTTGACTTCATTTGACTTGATTTTTCTAGTGATTAGACAGACAAGTCTCAACCTGTAGTAAATGTTGTTTGTTTACTCTCAGGTACCTGGATATATGGTTTGATAACCTCTGCCACTTTGATAAATCCTTACACATATATCGAATGTGATGCAGCAATCAATCAATATATTATGTCAAAATGTTAATGTCAGGTATCTTAGCATTCTATGCATCAAGTGTACAATTAGCACAAACTTGTTTGACTTCAATTTCAAAAATGTTTAGGTTGAGTTATCCAATATTCTTGTAGATGGGGTGTTACCACAGGTGTTTAGGTGAATAAACAATGTCTCCATAGTTTACTAGTTATCATATGTACACAGATGTAAGCTGACATATATAAAATTTGCTGTGAATTAAACGGAAAGATCCAACTAGAGTATGAAATGAATTTAACATTTAACATCAGAACAAGGAGGAGAAGGGAGAGATACATACATACATACATACATACATACATACATACATACATACATACATACATACATACATACATACATACAGAGAGAAGGGAGAGAGAGGGGAGACATAGAGAGAGACGGAGACTAGATAGACAGACAGAGAGATTTTTATGGGCTTTGGTACACATAGAAACAGGACCTTTTAGTTTTGAGCTGAAAGACATGCCTTGTAGTTTTCTATTATATTGCTAAAAAGGAGATCGTCATTAGGAAACTTGTAGAATTGGTATGTTCAACACATTTCTGAATATAAACCACAAACACATAGCATGCAATTTTTCCCATAAATTAATACCCATATGGAAGTCTCCAACGAGAGTATGAAATGAAACAATGGTCAAAACACAACATCAAAAAGGTATTAATTGTAAATTGTGAAAAGTAACTGACTACCTGCGAATTTAACAAATAAATTGTAAATTTACTGATTTGTGAATACAAACCACACAAACGTGAATGAAATGAATTTAACCTCAGAACACGACATTTAAAAGAGAACTAAGTACAAATAACACATTCTATGGTTTCACAATGTGGTATTCAGACCCGTTCAAAATTGCCACAACACATCTAACACGATATACCACAGATCTAAAGCAAACAAATTAACTGGTGGCAATCATTAATGTCGACAACACACAAAATTACGACACGGGATTTTTATTTACAGAATCAAATCCGTGGTGGCTTACAACTCAGAAAGCATGTACCACTTACCAACACACTAAATATTTCATTTCAGAAGTGCCCCCCCCCCCACACACACACACCTCTATCATTAAGACAGTTGGACAGACACTGCACAATGCCTACAGCACTACTGAACCATATCACTTCATCAGTTGTGCTAAAAACTAGAATATGAAATCGTGTGTAGGGTGAAATGCTGATGTTGCTTCGGTCTTGTTGGCCTATTCAATAAAATTGTCTTATCTAATTTGTAGCCGATGTTCTAAGTCCCATCATGTCGTGAATGGTTTTATCTCTACCAGGTACCTGCCCTAATGTAGTGATAACCTTATACACTTTGATAACTCTACACACCTACATCGCATGCAATACACACATTAATCAACGCGTCAATATCAATAGATACCTGTGTGTAGTGGTATGCCGATCATATATATACGTGACTGTGCCTACATAATCCAGGAGTAATGTCTATGTCTGTCTTTACCATACTTTCTACACAGCTTTTGATATGAGTGATATCCATTATAGAATACATAAGGTAGATACTGAGGGTACATATCTTAAGTGTCCAAATTTTTTTTATACATTTATGAATGTGAAATTGTCAATAATGATCTATGTATGATAATCAGCTTTGATCTGCATATCACATATCTTGATTGTGATTCATTTTCAAATCATGATTTTGGTACACGTACTTGAATAGACAGGTAACAATAGACTTAGAGTTGTGTGAGTAATTATTCTCATGCATTCTCACCGCCAGAGTTAAGCGTTGCCGTAAAAGAGGCTAGTGATGTTACGACGATGATTGTCTTGTGGATCAATACAGAAAAAGATTATTTTCCTGTTTCAGATCGACGGGAACTCTTGTAAATGTGTGTTCTGAACATTGCTATAACATACAACTACTGTATAATCTGAAAGAACACATAAGTCTCATATTAGAATACCATATTTACTAGAGGAACTGGTTTATTTTTTTACACCTAAACTTTGAACCGAATGTTTCGTCTTATCATACATTAACGCAAAGCTGTTTGTCTTCGGTAAATGTATGACACAGTTCGGTACAAAAAGCCTAAATATATTGACATCTAGTGTTGTTGTCGGTGCTAAATTCTCGCTGATAAACTACGAAATACAAATCTTGACACAATAAAAAGTACGTCGTAGTTGTCAAACCCTGCTTGCATTTTGGGGGACGAAATGACACACAATACAATCCCCTAAAATAACTCTCTCTCCGCCCCATCCAAAGCCTGTAAGTTGTGTGAATCCGATAATCTGACACTAACTTTTTCCCTGCCAACCATGAACTGTGAAATCTTTATCGGCAACTACATGTATCCTATATTTCTTTTCTGAAAAATCATAATACAAGCTCTGTTGTCAATTTAACAAATATGGCGGTCTGTAGATGCTGTGCCTCATTGAGTAACTTTGGGATCGAACTTTCTCGAGGTGCATTTGCGTCATTTTCCAACATGCGAACTGTATAGGCAGTATACTGAATTGTAATTTATTTTTATCTTTTATCAAAGTTAAGTATTTTCATTCCTAACCTAATGTAAATCTAAAAGTAGACGCGGTAATCTAAACGTTACAACCTGGATAGGGTAACTATGTGGATCATTGAAGATCACGAAATCTCATGATCACGATTTCAAAGTTGAACATACAGTAGCGTCATACCTAATCAGATAGTTATACATATTCATCAGAATTAATGTAACTATCGTACAAGAATTTATATATCACTGTAATACAAATATTTATTTTCACTGTAAGTGGTTACTGACGTCTAATTCAACCATATATATTCGTCTTTCTTTCAAAGGGACTCAACAAATTCGTCAGATTTCGCATTATCTTGTCTTTGTCAAATTCCATCGAGAATCGGAATTTTCATTATTTGACCTTTTTTATAATTACCACACTAAATCATGTCAAAATCTGTGCATTCCGTGTAGAAATAGCTGTGTCATGAATATCATACCATGAGCGTTTCAAGCTCAGTATGTAGAAAAATTGCACGTCCTCGAAATGAGTAACTCCTGTAGTTCCAGTTTTTTCGTGTTTAGGAGAATTATCATCACATGTACGATTGGTTTTTTTCACGATGTAAATACTGAGATACACATTTAGAGGTGTTATTGTCTTGGATGTTTTTAAAAGTTTACATCACTGGGTCGTGAAAGCTTAAGAATGGTTGTCTGATTTGATCTCATCTTTCATTTCATCACTTGTTCTATAGCAAGGATGTTTTGAAAATCTTTATATGTTATCTTCATAAACAGTGTAGAACTTCCCTAAATTTACCATTGCATTGTTCTTATATTTACCATTGCATTGTGCTTAACTTTACCTTTGCATTGTGATTAAATTTCGAGGGTCTGATTCATCAAAGGCCCATGTATGTAAGAATGTGTATATAAATAAGACAATATGAAATGGATAAGTATTTGTAAGGTGTCCGGAAAGTATCTAATCAGCTGCTGGAATATCTGATCTATTTGTTAGCCAGTGAGGTATTATCCATAGTTATCGAATAACAAATAGCAATTCGCTATTTGGCAATAACGTCAATGATTTTAATTCTAACATGGAATTGGTTTTAAAAGCCAATGAACTTCGATTTATTGTTACATGACCTCGCCTAGGTAGGCCCTATGACCCAACCAATTGCATGGATAGAGCAAAAATATACAAACAACTTGGTTTGAAAATATCTACACTGAAGCCAACGACTTTTTAATCTGAAAATCTAATCATCATAGAAAACCTCGAATATTATATGAATTTAAAAATGCCCGGGTAAAAATGACACCGATAGGCGTCAGTGCTTCCACTAGCTAGCTACACACCAGATTTCAAATGAACACACCCACATGCCACTGTACAGCACCGTGACATTAAATGAAATGTTTGTACAGTAGATATTTTATACAAACGTTTATATTTTTTATTTTAAATAAGTCATTTCATAGGTATACAAATATGTATTAATCAACACTCAGATTTATTGATCGTGGAGTGGCTGGCTGATCTAAAGTTTAGATATATACTAACTAACTAACTAACTAACTAACTAACTGAATGACTGACTGACTAACTAACTGACTGACTGACTGACATGTCTACGTTACGTATCTCCTTTTCATCATCTAGATAATGTATAAAACAATCTATTCAGATCCTTCAGAGACATTGCCAGAGCATTGCTTCATCTGTATATCTCATACTCTACTCACAATACTAACTGTGTGATATGTATTTGTTACAACTACTACAGAAAGGACAGTTTTGAAGTTGTATTTGGATCGACAGAACAAATATTCATCAAACTTACCTATGGGAAGCTTGACTTGGACTATAAGTTTGACGGTGACCACTGTAGTCTGGTAGCCTGGGATGCGATGTCTGTTTGACGGTGACCACTGTAGTCTGGTAGACTGGGATGAGATGTCAGTTTGACGGTGACCACTATAGTCTGGTAGACTGGGATGAGATGTCAGTTTGACGGTGACCACTGTAGTCTGGTAGACTGGGATGAGATGTCAGTTTGACGGTGACCACTGTAGTCTGGTAGACTAGGATGAGATGTAAGTTTGACGGTACCGGCTGTAGTCTGGTAGACTGGGATGAGATGTCAGCTGGCAGGCGACTTGGCTATGTTGGTTAGCATGAAAAGATGTTGGAAATACTCGCGTTTCTGTGTTTTATGTGCATGCCATGAGAGAAGTGGCGATAACAACACCAAAACTTGACCAATCACAACATTCAATATATATAAATCAATTGATAAAAGTTTATTCATTAACCAACATATTTACAGTAAACTTATTCAGTACGAGTGGGTGCAATGACATATATTGCCCTCATTCTAGCCATGACCTCATGTGACATTCAAATGTCAATTTAGGATCTGTACACCATACAGATCTGTTCGCGTATACTATGGAAAGGAGCACTTTCAGATTTCAACGATATTGAGGGCATCATCCTGTTTGTAAAAATGACCACCTGTTAAGTTATTGCAATTAAAAGAATTAGCTCCATTATGGATATATGCCTAGTGGAGGAACTTGTGAGAGAATGACCATATTGAGGTGGATATCCCCATCTACCTAACTATGGGAGTAGGGAGGGAGATATCTGCTCACATTAATTACTAGGAATACATTAACATAGAGATCTCTGCTCACATTAATTACTAGGAATACATTAACATAGAGATCTCTGCTCACATTAATTACTAGGAATACATTAACATAGAGATATCTGCTCACATTAATTACTAGGAATACATTAACATAGAGATCTATGCTCACATTAATTACTAGGAATACATTAACATAGAGATCTCTGCTCATATTAATTACTAGAAATACATTAACATAGAGATCTCTGCTCACATTAATTATTAGGAATACATTAACATAGAGATCTCTGCTCACATTAATTACTAGGAATACATTAACATAGAGATCTCTGCTCATATTAATTACTAGGAATACATTAACATAGAGATCTCTGCTCACATTAATGACTAGGAATACATTAACATAGAGATCTCTGCTCATATTAATTACTAGGAATACATTAACATAGAGATCTCTGCTCACATTAATTACTAGGAATACATTAACATAGAGATCTCTGCTCACATTAATTACTAGGAATACATTAACATACCAATTCTTTCAACAATTTATATGGTTTGGATATACAAGATATACAATTACCATGGGTTTAATTCTAACACTGATATATCAGGCTCTACTATCTTACAGGACATTGAAGGCCTTGATAAGGTAGACAGTTTATGTCAAATAATGGTCAACAGGATAATCAGTCAGCAAATTAATACCTATACCTAGCACGGATCAGCATACATACATATTTTCAAAAACTGTACAGTTGTGCTACAACGCCATTGTACTATTGTTTTTATTAAGGGAATGTGTATGATACACTTCACAACAATATATGGCAGTGTTTGAGAAGGCGTACTTCGTTTTTAGTTTACATGTGTGTAGATAATTGTACTCATAGTATTACAAACATTTAATGTGAGAAATCACCACCAACTAACTTTTTGAATGAAATATCACCAATCTAAACAATAAATGTAGTACATGATTATTTTAGAATTATAACAGTTCTCATCATTAGCATATTGCATTGTATTATAATATACACAAGATTGTCTTGCCTACAAACCCTACCAACTTAGGGCAATTTATTTTGTGTTTTTTAGTGTTCATAGATCTAATCAGTATCCCTTATCAACGCAACATGTGGACTTAGATGTTAGTACATCTCATTTTAATTGCCTCGTTATCACCATCACATAGTTTGTTGTGTTAACATTGTGTTGAGTATTTGGTTTATCGATTTTCCCTTAGTTACAATATAATACATTGGGTTGGTATCAGCTCCAATATGGTGAGAACCTGTTAGGCCGAGTGTAAATGAGATATGTGCTACCTGTAGAGGTCGCTATTGCATTACGGATGTATGTTGTACAATGTTTGACCTGATATCATAAACAGTGAATTGACAAACTTATCCTTTGTCATAATGGTATCTTGTGAGTATTGGGTGTACTGAAGAAGTACTCGATGTAATATTATTGCTTGTTGCGATAAGTGACTGTCATGATATGTCAATCACACATGTTACATGCAATGTACATTGATGTTTGAAGTGAGTGACTGTCGTGTAATGTCAATCACACATGTTACATGCAATGTACATTGATGGTTGACGTGAGTGACTGTCGTGTAATGTCAATCACACATGTTACATGCAATGTACAATGATGGTTGAAGTGAGTAACTGTTATGTAATGCCAATCACACATGTTACATGCAATGTCCATTGATGGTTGAAGTGTCTGTCATGTAATGTCAATCACACATGTTACATGCAGTGTACATTGATGGTTGAAGTGAGTGACTGTCATGTAATGTCAATCACACATGTTACATACAATGTACATTGATGGTTGGAGTGAGTGACTGCCATGTAATGTCAATCACACAATGTGTTACATGCAATGTACATTGATTTAATATGATTTAATATGATTGCCATGGTAACATCCATCCATGGCAAGTAAGGGAGAAAAGCCTTAAAGGCCTATATAATCCCTGTAGTGTTCCAGTACTGGTCCAAGACAATTTTAAAGTCTTTAACAGTTTCTGCTCCAATAACATCTTCTGGTAAATTGTTCCAGTGGAGTACAACACGTTGAGAAAAGAAGTATTTCCGGATATTCAGTCTGACAGTTGGTTTAAAAATCTTGAGTGAGTGTCGTCTTGTCCTGCTTGTTGGATGGTAGGTGAATAAAACGCTTTGATCAATTTTGTCAAATCCTTTCAGAAAACGAAAGACTTGTATCAAATCTCCTCGCAACCGTCTTTGTTCTAATGTTGTTAAACTGAGTGCTTCTAGCCTTTCAACGTAAGTGAGATGTCGAAGTTCAGGTATCAGCTTGGTAGCCCTCCTTTGCACCTTTTCTAAGAGTTCGATGTCCTTTTTCAGATACATTGATGGTTGAAGTGAGTGACTGTCATGTAATGTTAATCACACGTTACATGCAATGTACATTGATGGTTTAAGTGAGTGACTGCCATGTAATGTCAATCACACATGTTACATGCAATGTACATTGATGGTTGAAGTGTCTGCCATGTAATGTTAATCACACATGTTACATGCAATGTACATTGATGGTTGAAGTGAGTGACTGTCATGTAATGTCAATCACACATGTTACATGCAATGTACATTGATTGTTGAAGTGAGTTACTGTCATGTAATGCCAATCACACATGTTACATGCAATGTACATTGATGGTTGAAGTGAGTGACTGTCATGCAGTGTCAATCACACATGTTACATGCAATGTATATTGATGGTTGAAGTGAGTGACTGTCATGTAATGCCAATCACACATGTTACATGCAATGTACATTGATGGTTGAAGTGAGTGTCTGCCATGTAATGTCAATCACACATGTTACATGCAATGTACATTGGTGGTTGACGTGAGTGACTGCATGAAATGTTAATCACACATGTTACATGCAATGTACATTGATGGTTGAAGTAAGTGACTGTCATGTAATGTCAATCGCACATGTTACATACAATGTACATTGATGGTTGAAGTGAGTGACTGTCATGTAATGTCAATCACACATGTTACATGCAATGTACTAGTACATTGATGGTTGAAGTGAGTGACTGTCATGAAATGTTAATCACACATGTTACATACAATGTACATTGATGGTTGGAGTGAGTGACTGCCATGTAATGTCAATCACACATGTTACATGCAATGTACATTGATTTAATATGATTTAATATGATTGCCATGGTAACATCCATCCATGGCAAGTAAGGGAGAAAAGCCTTAAAGGCCTATATAATCCCTGTAGTGTTCCAGTACTGGTCCAAGACAATTTTAAAGTCTTTAACAGTTTCTGCTCCAATAACATCTTCTGGTAAATTGTTCCAGTGGAGTACAACACGTTGAGAAAAGAAGTATTTCCGGATATTCAGTCTGACAGTTGGTTTAAAAATCTTGAGTGAGTGTCGTCTTGTCCTGCTTGTTGGATGGTAGGTGAATAAAACGCTTTGATCAATTTTGTCAAATCCTTTCAGAAAACGAAAGACTTGTATCAAATCTCCTCGCAACCGTCTTTGTTCTAATGTTGTTAAACTGAGTGCTTCTAGCCTTTCAACGTAAGTGAGATGTCGAAGTTCAGGTATCAGCTTGGTAGCCCTCCTTTGCACCTTTTCTAAGAGTTCGATGTCCTTTTTCAGATACATTGATGGTTGAAGTGAGTGACTGTCATGTAATGTTAATCACACGTTACATGCAATGTACATTGATGGTTGAAGTGGGTGACTGCCATGTAATGTCAATCACACATGTTACATGCAATGTACATTGATGGTTGAAGTGAGTTACTGTCATGTAATGTTAATCACACATGTTACATGCAATGTACATTGATTGTTGAAGTGAGTTACTGTCATGTAATGCCAATCACACATGTTACATGCAATGTGCATTGATGGTTGAAGTGAGTGACTGTCATGTAATGTTAATCACACATGTTACATGCAATGTACATTGATGGTTGAAGTGAGTGACTGTCATGTAATGTCAATCACACATGTTACATGCAATGTACATTGATTGTTGAAGTGAGTTACTGTCATGTAATGCCAATCACACATGTTACATGCAATGTGCATTGATGGTTGAAGTGAGTGACTGTCATGTAATGTTAATCACACAATGATGTTACATGCAATGTACATTAATGGTTGAAGTGAGTGTCTGCCATGCAATGTCAATCACACATGTTACATGCAATATGTACATTGATGGTTGAAGTGTCTGCCATGTAATGTCAATCACACATGTTACATGCAATGTACATTGATGGTTGAAGTGAGTGACTGTCATGTAATGTCAATCACACATGTTACATGCAATGTACATTGATGGTTGAAGTGAGTGACTGTCATGTAATGTCAATCACATGTGTTACATGCAATGTATATTGATGGTTGAAGTGAGTGACTGTCATGTAATGCCAATCACACATGTTACATGCAATGTACATTGATGGTTGAAGTGAGTGTCTGCCATGTAATGTCAATCACACATGTTACATGCAATGTACATTGGTGGTTGACGTGAGTGACTGTCATGAAATGTTAATCACACATGTTACATGCAATGTACATTGATGGTTGAAGTAAGTGACTGTCATGTAATGTCAATCGCACATGTTACATACAATGTACATTGATGGTTGAAGTGAGTGACTGTCATGTAATGTCAATCACACATGTTACATGCAATGTACATTGATGGTTGAAGTGAGTGACTGTCATGAAATGTTAATCACACATGTTACATGCAACGTACATTTTGTACATTGATGGTTGAAGTGAGTGACTGTAATGTCAATCACACATGTTACATGCAATGTACATTGATGGTTGAAGTGAGTGACTGTTATGTCAATCACACATGTTACATGCAATGTACATTGATGGTTGAAGTAAGTGACTGTAATGTCAATCACACATGTTACATGCTATGTACATTGATGGTTGAAGTGAGTGACTGTAATGTCAATCACACATGTTACATGCAATGTACATTGAAGGTTGAAGTGAGTGATGTAATGTCAATCACACATGTTACATGCAATGTACATTGATGGTTGAAGTGAGTGACTATCATGTAATGTAAATCACACATGTTACATGCAATGTACATTGATGGTTGAAGTGAGTGATGTAATGTAATGTTAATCACACATGTTAAATGCAATGTACATTGATGGTTGAAGTGAGTGATGTAATGTCAACCACACATGATACATGCAATGTACATTGATGGTTGAAGTGAGTGACTGTCATGTAATGTCAATCACACATGTTACATGCAATGTACATTGATGGTTGAAGTGAGTGACTGTCATGTAATGTCAATCACATGTGTTACATACAATGTACATTGATGGTTGAAGTGAGTGACAGTCATGTAATGTCAATCACACATGTTACATGCAACGTACATTGATGGTTGAAGTGAGTGACTGTCATGTAATGTCAATCACACATATTACATGCAATGTACATTGATGGTTGAAGTGAGTGTCTGCCATGTAATGTCAATCACACATGTTACATGCAATGTACATTGATGGTTGAAGTGAGTGTCTGCCATGTAATGTCAATCACACATGTTACATGCAATGTACATTGATGGTTGAAGTGAGTGATGTAATGTAATGTTAATCACACATGTTAAATGCAATGTACATTGATGGTTGAAGTGTCTGCCATGTAATGTCAATCACACATGTTACATGCAATGTACATTGATGGTTGAAGTGTCTGTCATGTAATGTCAATCACACATGTTACATGCAATGTACATTGATGGTTGAAGTGAGTGATGTAATGTAATGTTAATCACACATGTTAAATGCAATGTACATTGATGGTTGAAGTGAGTGATGTAATGTCAACCACACATGATACATGCAATGTACATTGATGGTTGAAGTGAGTGACTGTCATGTAATGTCAATCACACATGTTACATGCAATGTACATTGATGGTTGAAGTGAGTGACTGATGTCATGTAATGTCAATCACACGTGTTACATACAATGTACATTGATGGTTGAAGTGAGTGACTGTCATGTAATGTCAATCACACATGTTACATGCAATGTACATTAATGGTTGAAGTGAGTGACTGATGTCATGTAATGTCAATCACACGTGTTACATACAATGTACATTGATGGTTGAAGTGAGTGACAGTCATGTAATGTCAATCACACATGTTACATGCAATGTACATTGATGGTTGAAGTGAGTGACTGTCATGTAATGTCAATCACACATATTACATGCAATGTACATTGATGGTTGAAGTGAGTGTCTGCCATGTAATGTCAATCACACATGTTACATGCAATGTACATTGATGGTTGAAGTGAGTGTCTGCCATGTAATGTCAATCACACATGTTAAATGCAATGTACATTGATGGTTGAAGTGTCTGCCATGTAATGTCAATCACACATGTTACATGCAATGTACATTGATGGTTGAAGTGAGTGATGTAATGTAATGTTAATCACACATGTTAAATGCAATGTACATTGATGGTTGAAGTGAGTGATGTAATGTCAACCACACATGATACATGCAATGTACATTGATGGTTAAAGTGAGTGACTGTAATGTCAATCACACATGTTACATGCAATGTACATTGAAGGTTGAAGTGAGTGATGTAATGTCAATCACACATGTTACATGCAATGTACATTGATGGTTGAAGTGAGTGACTATCATGTAATGTCAATCACACATGTTACATGCAATGTACATTGATGGTTGAAGTGAGTGATGTAATGTAATGTTAATCACACATGTTAAATGCAATGTACATTGATGGTTGAAGTGAGTGATGTAATGTCAACCACACATGATACATGCAATGTACATTGATGGTTGAAGTGAGTGACTGTCATGTAATGTCAATCACACATGTTACATGCAATGTACATTGATGGTTGAAGTGAGTGACTGTCATGTAATGTCAATCACATGTGTTACATACAATGTACATTGATGGTTGAAGTGAGTGACAGTCATGTAATGTCAATCACACATGTTACATGCAACGTACATTGATGGTTGAAGTGAGTGACTGTCATGTAATGTCAATCACACATATTACATGCAATGTACATTGATGGTTGAAGTGAGTGTCTGCCATGTAATGTCAATCACACATGTTACATGCAATGTACATTGATGGTTGAAGTGAGTGTCTGCCATGTAATGTCAATCACACATGTTACATGCAATGTACATTGATGGTTGAAGTGAGTGATGTAATGTAATGTTAATCACACATGTTAAATGCAATGTACATTGATGGTTGAAGTGAGTGATGTAATGTCAACCACACATGATACATGCAATGTACATTGATGGTTGAAGTGAGTGACTGTCATGTAATGTCAATCACACATGTTATATGCAATGTACATTGATGGTTGAAGTGAGTGACTGATGTCATGTAATGTCAATCACACGTGTTACATACAATGTACATTGATGGTTGAAGTGAGTGACTGTCATGTAATGTCAATCACACATGTTACATGCAATGTACGTTGATGGTTGAAGTGAGTGACTGATGTCATGTAATGTCAATCACACGTGTTACATACAATGTACATTGATGGTTGAAGTGAGTGACAGTCATGTAATGTCAATCACACATGTTACATGCAATGTACATTGATGGTTGAAGTGAGTGACTGTCATGTAATGTCAATCACACATATTACATGCAATGTACATTGATGGTTGAAGTGAGTGTCTGCCATGTAATGTCAATCACACATGTTACATGCAATGTACATTGATGGTTGAAGTGAGTGTCTGCCATGTAATGTCAATCACACATGTTAAATGCAATGTACATTGATGGTTGAAGTGTCTGCCATGTAATGTCAATCACACATGTTACATGCAATGTACATTGATGGTTGAAGTGAGTGATGTAATGTAATGTTAATCACACATGTTAAATGCAATGTACATTGATGGTTGAAGTGAGTGATGTAATATGTCAACCACACATGATACATGCAATGTACATTGATGGTTAAAGTGAGTGACTGTCATGTAATGTCAATCACACATGTTACATGCAATGTACATTGATGGTTGAAGTGTCTGCCATGTAATGTCAAACACACATGTTACATGCAATGTACATTGATGGTTGAACTGAGTGCACACATTTCTGCCTATACACTATATATATGACACTTTGAAACAATACCATAATGTTTCCTGTAAGTGAATTCATCACTAATTCAAGTCAGTTCACAATATATCTCTATCCTTCAAACTAGGATTCATCTCTAAAAGTGCAGATTTCATACCAAATATCAGACGAGTGAACAAAGGCACAAACACAAGCTTAGGGAGCCTTACACATGGGTACAAACACAAGCTTAGGGAGCCTTACACATGGGTACAAACACAAGCTTAGGGAACCTTACACATGGCTACACAGATAAATTGAGACACACTACAGATCATAAAGAATTTGTAAGTGAATGTTTTATTTAGTAAAATATCAATTCCAAATGTTATATTTTGATTAAGTACCCACATACCCACAATGACTAAAATTGTTAGAAAAATGATCGTTCTGTTTTAAAATCATGATACAGTTCGAGGCCTATTTGTCTTTAAGAATGTCAATATTCAAATTTTCAGTTGAAAAGGTTTCCATATTTCGTTTTCTTCCATCACCATGCAGACGTACGATAGCAGTGATGATGTACAACAACGACCAAGATGACGATGAAGACCTTAATGTTGATGCTACTTATGATGATCAGTTTGAACCTATCATCATCAGAGACACTTTCAGACGGAGTAAGTTTGAACTCAATTATGACAATGTCCCTTTCATTTTCCGTCCTACGAAGGAAACCTGGGAATGCCAGAAATGTTAGTATGTAAAGAATTATCATGTCCTGTGATTAAATACTAACAATCGACCGATTTGGCATCTGTTTATCTACAGAGGTCGCCTCTAACTTGACCAAAAGACATTTAAAATGTTGATAATTCCATACACTTGAATCTATCCATCCTTTACAAAACTCAGCAGCATATCCAATATGGCAGCGTACGTATACATGTGTACATTAAGTGGGGTGTTGACAAATCATAGAAAGTTTCGATGTTGAGATTCTAGGTCATACGAGTATGGACTTTTTCTTCGTCAATGAGAATGATGTGAAATAGGTAGATTGTCCATTCATCGCTAATACTGTACTGCATGTCCTGATATTTTATTTTTGTTCTTGTCACGCACATTTACTTATGTACTACCAAGGTTATCTTCTAAGTTGATAGATCACAGTACAACTCTGTGTTCTTCACACAAACCACACAATCATGTAAGTGTGGAAATAGATAATTTGTTGTGGACATGCAGTCTTTTACTTGCACAGATAACGTTTGAATGTTTCCTCAGATGTGGTAACAGCTTCACAGTCTTTTAAACTTTCCTTCAGTTGTTTAGCTCGCTTCAAAGCAGCCGGATAGTGATTAAGTACACGTCTGATTGATTTGTCCCATTCCTTGATGTCGTAATCTCTGTGGACATCATTAACACCGACATTGACGATGACACTCTCCGCAAGTGTAGGAAACTGCTCCTGTATAAAGTCTGCCAAGCCAGCGTTCTTGGTTACCAGAACTGGGATACCAGTTGCCATGGCTTCAAATCCAACCAGACCAAAAGGCTCTGTTTTGGATGCCATAATACAAAGATGACTTTGTTGCAGGTCTTGTCTGATTTCGTCTTGTGTGCCATACGGGTAAAGATTATACTGGAGATGTTTAGACGTCACATATTTATCGAGAATCTCCCTAGTTTTAACCCCCTCGCCTTCCGGGACCCCTCTCACCACCCAGGTCGGCACCGGGACACTCATAGCTTCAAAGGCATCAGCTACCTTACTCATTGCTGCTGCAACTACGTCATAGCCCTTCAGTTTCTCTACTCCAGATATGCGACCAAATGTAATAACTTGTTTTCTCTTCACAACTTCTGATTTTCTAATTTCTGTTTTGAAGAAACTATCATCCGGTATCGGAATGAATTGCTCGTGCTCAGCATCATCGTCTGCGGGCAATGCGCGGAATTTGTTGCTGAAATGGTCAAACATACGTGGGCCTACTGAAAAAATGACGTCGGCTTTCTTGGCTGCGTTCAATGCATGTTTTTCTCTTTCGTCCACACGTTCCGGTGACCAGCTTGGTTTGTGAAGCTCGATGTCTTCAGAGATCACATGGTTAAACAGGAAAAGTTTGGACTCCGGGAAGAGTCTGTCTTTCATGTCTATCGCAGCATCAGTAGTGACAGGTGCATGTCCAATAATAATATGGGGGTATGGAATGCGTTCTTTCAGACCAGGGTAAAATGTTTCATGGCAAAGCAGCCAGTCTAATCTTGGTTTCTTGTACGTGTCACTGAGACCATCTTTAACTCGTGGTTCGATGAGTGTGATGTTCTTTTGTTTAGCATCATCCTTGTCTGCTTGAGTGGCACATAGTACAGGTGTATATACTTGCAAGCCTGCGTCTGTAGCCAAGCCAGCTACTTGTCGATGAACAGTGGATATGCCACCCTTTGAAGTTCCCCACTCATCGTTTATGATAAGAACACTCCTCCTTTAAGAAACCAATATGACAAGAATGTTGGCAAATATGTCCAGAATCTCATAACATATTTACACAGATTTCATCAATTTGACATAGTACAGGTCCTATTATTGTTTATAAAATGTCACAAATTAACACCAGAATAATAAGTAAAAAAAACAACATATTTGGTGTAAATATCAACAGTGTTTGTAACAGCTCTTGAACCGTAAGACATGAGACTTTATTCAAGTGTCTACTTCTATAGTATATGTTACCTTTAGTATGACCATGACGTTTACATTCCCAGCCAAATTTAAGAAAACAAAATCAATATGATGACTTAGTCAAACAGAAGTAAGGCATTTTAGGGAGACTTATCTAAGGCTAGATAATCCCTGTCAAATTCACCCCCTTCAATCAAAGCAAATATTCTCTTACCTCTCAGACATGATATCAACTTCTGGCAATGTGGCCGTCGCGTTTAGTTCATACTAAACTTTTTTTCTGTAATTAAATGTGGTACATGTTATATACTGATATAAATAACTGATTTTGGATCAACGGACATTTATATTTCACCAATAAGACTAAATGCATTATTTGTAGTCTTCACATCTCCGGAGCTGACAACAGTATTGATAGTTATTTGTGTTGTTTTGTATAGTATTTATGGTGAATTTTGTAATTATGTTCATAATTAGGCACTATAAAAATAAAGCTAACAAAATAAATATGGCAGATGATTACTACAACAGAAGGTCTGGCGATTATTTAGTTCCTTGGCAAATATCTTCCGGGAATTATAAAATGTGTATCATCTCAGAACAAAAAGGCAAAGCGAGAATAGTACACAAGTTATTGATAATGTTCAAACTCAGACCACTATATAGTGGTCTGAGGTTCAAACTACACATACGTCACATCCGTAGTGAAACCTAAACTACACATACGTCACATCCGTAGTGAAACCTAAAGTACACATACGTCACATCCGTAGTGAAACCTACCACGAACGTGTGGCCTACATTATATCTAGAATGGTCCCTGAATGAGTTTCTGCTCACATGTTTGGTGACATGGTTTTGGGATTTATGTGATTGTATTCTATGTTGTCGACAAAGTGCTAATTTCATCGCTAACTTTACTTTCCACCATTCTAATTTCACAGCTTCCTTCTAACCTGTATATTTCAAGTCTAGGATAAGTGGCATGCAATATAATGTTTAGATCCATCCAACTTGTCAAGGTTGTGAAAAGGGTGTTGTTATTAGCATAACAATATTGGTAAGCGAGGTTATGGTGGTAATGGATTGTGTATGTATGTGTACTATAGATATTAAAGTACGCTGTTTTGTGATGATATTCGTTTTACGATACTTCATACATTATTACATACGTATATCATGAGTTGTAAGTAGTGGGTATATGTCATGTCAATGGCACAGGTTCGGAAGTACATGTAACAGTCATTGTTACTTGAATACATCTTGGAGTAATTATACTGGCAGTATAATTACTCCAAAGAATACACCGACAAGTAAGAAAATGTCTTCCTTGTCTGCAAATTCGTGAACGGTAGCAATTCGCTGTTCTCCTATCCGTACACGTCATACGTCACAGGACTATACGATTTCAACTTGTAGTACTAGTAGTATCAATATTCGGTCTTTTATATGACCTGGTGAAAGCATAGACAGTGGAGACCGTCTATAGTGAAAGGTATACAAATGTAATAGAATGCTCACTCACTTGTATGGTAGTTTTTGTCCGTACTAGAAGGATATTACACGTACATACACCTCCCGACAGCACTGCTATGATCTCAGACCACTAAAAATTCGTCAGTGGTCTGAGCTATAAGTATAATGCAGTGTCTATATATAGCCTGTGATCTCAATGGGGAAATTTAACTGTTATTACAATCGTTAACCCTGCTAACAGATTTACATACATACACATACGTACATCCACTCATGGATCAGCTGTGCTATCTGGTATCTTCAAGGATATTTGTCAGCTTAAAATAGATTCTCACCTTTCACTTGACGTTGATAAGTAAAACCCCAGACTGGAAGTTATAGAAATGACCTTGGTGTGCAGAGTGGACGCTACGAGGTGTTGTTAACAAATTAACACACTGACGCTGAAACATTGTACCCATACTATTGACACAATACTTAATATATGCACCATTGCTAAAGAGGGACTTCTCCTCTACATTGTCCACGTCACCACACCCTGTGACGTCATCCCCAATCACTCACTAGTCATTCATTGCGATGATTCAATACACTGTATGCATTTTTGTAAAATTAATGGCAATGACAAATTGCCAAACATAAAAAAACACCAAGAATTTTACTTAGCAAACATGACCATGACCTTAGTAAAGCAAAATGGCAGTTTCTTTTCGCTCAAATTGGCAACTACTGTCAATTAATTGTACTTAGAACATTCTTTTTCTCCAGCTGGAGACTGTTGGTACTTGTATGTCTCCTACTTTTCTCATTTATTTTGTTGTCCATATATCCGTGTTAGCTTGTCTTACCTCAAAAGCTATATATACTAGTAGTGCCTTGTACGTTTCTCAAATATTTTGTCTATATATCCAAGTTTAGTTTGACTTGCCTCGACAGCTATATAAGGTAGTGCCTCGTACGTTTCTCAAATATTTTGTCTATTTCCATGTTAGTTTGACTTGCCTCGACAGCTATGTATGGTAGTGCCTCTTACGTTTCTCACATATTTTGTCTATATTCATATACGTTAGTTTGACCATAGACAGTGGAGGGGAGACTTGCTTGTAGTGCTCAATAAATAATCAGTACTGAGACACACTAGGTTATACACGTTCACTGTCAGTCACATGAGTTGTCATGTATTCTTTCACTAAGTATCTCTCGATTGGTTAATATTCTTTGTGTGCATATTCAATGTTTGTCTCGGTTACCCAGACTCTCGTCTCTGGGTCGGGCGCTGCCACGAAACCTCGTTTGTTGAGGTCTCGTGGCAGCGCCCCCAGAGACGAGAGTCTGGGTAACCAAGACTAATTCAATGTGTTCTGGTATATGGAGGCATTGATTTTATGGGCTGCACAGTAAAATACAAATTCAATACGTTGTCATTCTGTATACAAGGAACTTCTATAATAAAATGCAGTTCAGCAACATAGTTCTAATTACATGACAGAGGTTGACATTGTCTTCTCCTCTACATAGTTCTAATTACATGACAGAGGTTGACATTGTTTTCTCCTCTACACAAGAGGTTGAGTATGGTATCTCTGCTACTTTGAAAAGACATGGACCACATCTGAATGTTTTCCAGTGTTAATTTTATTTCAAAAGAAGAATTTTACATATTCATTTTATTGATACATGTTCAATTTTATTAGTAACAGTGAACATTGCAGCACAGGTAGGTAAACCTAATGAACACTAAACATTGCAGCACAGGTAGGTAAACCTAATGAACACTAAACATTGTAGCATAGCTGTTAGGTAAACCTAATGAACACTAAACATTGCAGCACAGGTAGGTAAACCTAATGAACACTAAACATTGTAGCATAGCTGTTACGTAAACCTAATGAACACTAAACATTGTAGCATAGCTGTTAGGTAAACCTAATGAACACTAAACATTGTAGCATAACAGTTAGGTAAACCTAATGAACACTAAACATTGTAGCATAACAGTTAGGTAAACCTAATGAACACTAAACATTGTAGCATAGCTGTTAGTAAACCTAATGAACACTAAACATTGTAGCATAGCTGTTAGGTAAACCTAATGAACACTAAACATTGTAGCATAACAGTTAGGTAAACCTAATGAACACTAAACATTGTAGCATAACAGTTAGGTAAACCTAATGAACACTAAACATTGTAGCATAGCTGTTAGGTAAACCTAATGAACACTAAACATTGTAGTATAACAGTTAGGTAAACCCAATGAACACTAAACATTGTAGCATAGCTGTTAGGTAAACCTAATGAACTCTAAACATTGTAGCATAACAGTTAGGTAAACCTAATGAACACTAAACATTGTAGCATAACAGTTAGGTAAACCTAATGAACACTAAACATTGTAGTATAGCTGTTAGGTAAACCTAATGAACACTAAACATTGTAGCATAACAGTTAGGTAAACCTAATGAACACTAAACATTGTAGCATAACAGTTAGGTAAACCTAATGAACACTAAACATTGTAGCATAGCTGTGAGGTAAACCTAATGAACTCTAAACATTGTAGCATAACAGTTAGGTAAACCTAATGAACACTAAACATTGTAGCATAACAGTTAGGTAAACCTAATGAACACTAAACATTGTAGCATAGCTGTTAGGTAAACCTAATGAACACTAAACATTGTAGCATAGCTGTTAGGTAAACCTAATGAACACTAAACATTGTAGCATAGCTGTTAGGTAAACCTAATGAACACTAAACATTGTAGCATAGCTGTTAGGTAAACCTAATGAACACTAAACATTGTAGCATAGCTGTTAGGTAAACCTAATGAACACTAAACATTGTAGCATAGCTGTTAGGTAAACCTAATGAACACTAAACATTGTAGCATAGCTGTTAGGTAAACCTAATGAACACTAAACATTGTAGCATAACAGTTAGGTAAACCTAATGAACACTAAACATTGTAGCATAGCTGTTAGGTAAACCTAATGAACACTAAACATTGTAGCATAACAGTTAGGTAAACCTAATGAACACTAAACATTGTAGTATAGCTGTTACGTAAACCTAATGAACACTAAACATTGTAGTATAACAGTTAGGTAAACCTAATAAACACTAAACATTGTAGCATAGCTGTTACGTAAACCTAATGAACACTAAACATTGTAGTATAACAGTTAGGTAAACCTAATAAACACTCATAGCAGTTAGGTAAACCTAATGAACACTAAACATTGTAGCATAACAGTTAGGTAAACCTAATGAACACTAAACATTGTAGTATAACAGTTAGGTAAACCTAATGAACACTAAACATTGTAGCATAGCTGTTAGGTAAACCTAATGAACACTAAACATTGTAGCATAGCTGTTAGGTAAACCTAATGAACACTAAACATTGTAGCATAACAGTTAGGTAAACCTAATGAACACTAAACATTGTAGTATAGCTGTTACGTAAACCTAATGAACACTAAACATTGTAGCATAGCTGTTAGACAAACCTAATGAACACTAAACATTGTAGTATAACAGTTAGGTAAACCTAATAAACACTAAACATTGTAGCATAACAGTTAGGTAAACCTAATGAACTCTAAACATTGTAGCATAACAGTTAGACAAACCTAATGAACACTAAACATTGTAGCATAACAGTTAGGTAAACCTAATAAACACTAAACATTGTAGCATAGCTGTTAGGTAAACCTAATGAACACTAAACATTGTAGCATAGCTGTTAGGTAAACCTAATGAACACTAAACATTGTAGTATAGCTGTTAGGTAAACCTAATGAACACTAAACATTGTAGCATAACAGTTAGGTAAACCTAATGAACACTAAACATTGTAGCATAACAGTTAGGTAAACCTAATGAACACTAAACATTGTAGCATAGCTGTTAGGTAAACCTAATGAACTCTAAACATTGTAGCATAACAGTTAGGTAAACCTAATGAACACTAAACATTGTAGCATAGCTGTTAGGTAAACCTAATGAACACTAAACATTGTAGCATAACTGTTAGGTAAACCTAATGAACACTAAACATTGTAGCATAACAGTTAGGTAAACCTAATGAACACTAAACATTGTAGCATAACAGTTAGGTAAACCTAATGAACACTAAACATTGCAGCACAGGTACGTAAACCTAATGAACACTAAACATTGTAGCATAACAGTTAGGTAAACCTAATGAACACTAAACATTGTAGCATAACAGTTAGGTAAACCTAATGAACACTAAACATTGTAGCATAACAGTTAGGTAAACCTAATGAACACTAAACATTGTAGCATAACAGTTAGGTAAACCTAATGAACACTAAACATTGTAGCATAACAGTTAGGTAAACCTAATGAACACTAAACATTGTAGCATAACAGTTAGGTAAACCTAATGAACACTAAACATTGTAGCATAACAGTTAGGTAAACCTAATGAACACTAAACATTGTAGTATAGCTGTTAGGTAAACCTAATGAACACTAAACATTGTAGCATAACAGTTAGGTAAACCTAATGAACACTAAACATTGTAGCATAGCTGTTAGGTAAACCTAATGAACACTAAACATTGTAGCATAACAGTTAGGTAAACCTAATGAACACTAAACATTGTAGTATAGCTGTTAGGTAAACCTAATGAACACTAAACATTGTAGCATAACAGTTAGGTAAACCTAATGAACACTAAACATTGTAGCATAGCTGTTAGGTAAACCTAATGAACACTAAACATTGTAGCATAGCTGTTAGGTAAACCTAATAAACACTAAACATTGTAGCATAGCTGTTAGGTAAACCTAATAAACACTAAACATTGTAGCATAGCTGTTAGGTAAACCTAATGAACACTAAACATTGTAGCATAGCTGTTAGGTAAACCTAATAAACACTAAACATTGTAGCATAGCTGTTAGGTAAACCTAATAAACACTAAACATTGTAGCATAGCTGTTAGGTAAACCTAATGAACACTAAACATTGTAGCATAACAGTTAGGTAAACCTAATGAACACTAAACATTGTAGCATAACTGTTAGGTAAACCTAATGAACACTAAACATTGTAGCATAACAGTTAGGTAAACCTAATGAACACTAAACATTGTAGCATAGCTGTTAGGTAAACCTAATGAACACTAAACATTGTAGCATAACTGTTAGGTAAACCTAATAAACACTAAACATTGTAACATAGCTGTTAGGTAAACCTAAAGACATTGTCCCTTTAACATAATAGTATTTGTTATTTATTTCTTTGCATTCAGTGTTGTCTGCATAAGTTGTGTTGATGTTACTGTCTGGTTGTCTCATTTATCATTTTGTTGTTTATTTCCTTGTACTCAATGTTCTCTGTATAAGTTGGGTTGATGCAGCTGTCCATCGGTCTTGTACTTGCTGAAACGTCATTTTATCCACGGTTACCCAGGTAACAAGGTTTTGAGCTGGCTGTATCCACCTGTAAACAACAATAAAAATAGTCTTGTACACCAAGTAAATAATAAGTAAACATATCCCAGAATTCCATAGATTCATACAGTCATGTGATGAAATATAATTCTGAGTTGTAAAATAAATGTGTGGTTGGTCTGACTCAAATCACAAATTATCTAGTGGTGAAAAATCTAGTGTTACAATATATTTTTATTTTCCTAAATTAGACAATTCTTTGTGCAAAAAGTGGATTAAGTTTGATAACATCGATACTCACCATGCATTCACTAGATTCTTTATTGTGCCTAACTTCTGTTTAGCTGGAATTATTTCTGATAAACATGTTTGTAATGTTGGCAGTAGTTTTGATATTTGTTCCTTGTCATGCAGTGACATTTCCACCATTAAATCTGTACACAGTTTGATAATCAACAACAAATACATGTATACGGTCAGTTCCAACACACGTCTTGCAATTGCCCAATATTTGTCCTTTTTCAGCTGAGGAAAATAGGACTTACCTAAGGGACCTTGTTACTATGAGTCAAACATGAGCAGATAAAACCCCTATGTCAAAGTATTCGTACCTTTTTTGTATGATTACATGTACAGGATTATTTGTACAAAGTATGGTATGCTTGCTTGCTCTCGCTCTCTCCCATCTCTGTCCCCCCTCCCCCCCCACCCCCCCCCTCTCTCTCTCTCTCTCTCTCTCTCTCTCTCTCTCTCTCTCTCTCTCTCTCTCTCTCTCTCTCCTGTCTGTCTGTCTGTCTGTCTGTCTGTCTGTCTGTCTGTCTGTCTCTCTCTCTCTCTCTCTCTCTCTCTCTCTCTCTCTCTCTCTCTCTCTCTCTCTCTCACACACACACACACTTACTTTTGATAGTGTCAGCATCACCAGTAGACTTTAAGCCAGTAACAACTGCTTTCAGTTCATCCTGTGATTTGATGAGTAATATCATGTCATCTATCTCAACCTTTCTTTGTATCAGTCTAGGTAGAACACACTCTGGTGACTGTAATGAAGATGATATGAAAAGACTTTAAACCTTATGTTTAAATGACAGTCACAGTTTAGCTTGTATCTATCAAGTGTAGAATATACTGGATCAGTAGTAAGAAAGCCATTCATGACTGCTATGTGCCATATATATGGTATCCAACAATTCTCGCTATCTGCAATACAATTCTATGCATCGCTAAGGAGTCAAATGGAACGCAGTCTCGAGACCTCGCTTGCATTTGTCGACACCTACACTTCCGGTCGCCTATGTCAATACACGTGAATGTTTCTTCCCAACAGTTTAATTTGTAACAAATAAGATAAACGCAAGTTTTAAGCTCATATAATTATGGAGGTGGGAAATTTAAATATGTACAGTATCTTTCCAGAGCAAAATTATGAGAGATGTCTACAACTGACAATGGGAAAGAAACATTCCTGTGTATTAGCATAGCCGACCGGAAGTGTAGTTGTCGACATTAGAACGCATTATCGTGCGACTTCGTTCCATTTGACCCCACAGTGATGTATAGAATTGTATTGCAGGTAGCGAGAATTGTTCAAACAAGATGTGTATGTATGTATGTATGTATGTATGTATGTATGTATGTATGTATAGTAATGTATGTATGTGTGTGTGTATGTATGTATGTATGTATGTATGTATGTATAGTAATGTATGTATGTATGTATGTATGTATGTATGTATAGTAATGTATGTATGTATGTATGTATGTATGTATGTATGTATGTATGTATAGTAATGTATGTATGTATGTATGTATGTATGTATGTATAGTAATGTATGTATGTATGTATGTATGTATGTATGTATAGTAATGTATGTATGTATGTATGTATGTATGTATGTATGTATGTATGTATGTATGTATGTATGTATGCATGGATGTATGTATGTATGTATGTATGTATGTATGTATGTATGTATGTATGTGTGCATGTGTGCATGTGTGTATGTGTATGTATGTATGTATGTATGTATGTATGTATGTATGTATGTATGTATGTATGTATGTATGTATGTATGTGTGTGTATGTATGTATGTATGTATGTATGTATGTATGTATGTATGCATGTATGTATGTATGTATGTATGTGACTAACCTTATAAAGAGGGAATGCCACAGCTGCCAGAGTTCTTTGTACTGTATCTCCACCACAACGTGGATCAATATTATCAAGACAATTAATAGATAAATTTGCAAAAGTCACAGGTTCTTCCCTAACAGATATAAATAAATAAAAACATCAATACAAAATGTACATACATCAATAAATAAATAAATAAATAAATAAATAAATAAATAACATTTTATTATTATACATAAAATTATTTAACCCTGTAACAATCTAGACTATATTCAGTATTTTAACAAAAACTTACCCATCCATTGTTGTCAGCATTAGGCAGGGTAATGATAAAGAAGAGAATTTATCCGTTTCTGTCTTCACACTGTCTTTCATTTGTGTTACCATGGATACAGTATCACCTTCATGACTGCTCAGGGTCGTCTCGATATATCTCAAAAGCTGTTAAAATAGAAAACAGAATTCCACTTCCGTTAAAATAGAACACAGAATTCCACTACTGTTAAAATAGAACACAGAATTCCAATACTGTTAAAATAGAACACAGAATTCCACTACTGTTAAAATAGAACACAGAATTGTTACTGTTAAAATAGAAAACAGGATTCTGTTACTGTTAAAATAGAACACAGAATTGTTACTGTTAAAATAGAAAACAGGATTCTGTTACTGTTAAAATAGAATGCATAGAATTCTGCTACTGTTAAAATAGAACACAGAATTCCACTACCGTTAAAATAGAACACAGAATTCCACTACTGTTAAAATAGAAAACAGAATTGTTACTGTTAAAATAGAAAACAGGATTCTGTTACTGTTAAAATAGAATGCATAGAATTCTGCTACTGTTAAAATAGAACACAGAATTCCACTACCGTTAAAATAGAACACAGAATTCCACTACTGTTAAAATAGAACACAGAATTGTTACTGTTAAAATAGAAAACAGGATTCTGTTACTGTTAAAATAGAATGCATAGAATCCCACTACTGTTAAAATAGAACACAGAATTGTTACTGTTAAAATAGAAAACAGAATTCTGTTACTGTTATAATAGAATGCATAGAATCCCACTACTGTTAAAATAGAACACAGAATTCCACTACTGTTAAAATAGAACACAGAATTGTTACTGTTAAAATAGAAAACAGAATTCTGTTACTGTTAAAATAGAATGCATAGAATCCCACTACTGTTAAAATAGAACACAGAATTCTACTAGTTAAAATAGAAAACAGAATTTCACTACTGTTAAAATAGAACACAGAATTTCACTACTGTTAAAATAGAACACAGAATTTCACTACTGTTAAAATAGAACACAGAATTTCACTACTGTTAAAATAGAACACAGAATTCCAATACTGTTAAAATAGAACACATAGAATTCCATTAAAGTTGCCATATGGAAGACAAATAGTTGTTTATCTGGAATTTGTATTCATAAAACAACTGTATATTTTCCTACTTGAAATAACATATACCGAGTCCCTGTTTGTAACACAATAATTCTTTTTTTTTTAAAGGTAAAAGTTTGATATTGTACATACGATACCAAACTTTCCAGACACTTTCTAGCTTTTCGTAATTTATTAAGTTACAAACTAGGACTTGGTACGTGCTGTTTCATTTTTTTTTTCAAGTAGGACGTGAAATGATGTCATGACAAAACTTATCAGATATACATGAAGCTTGGGAAATAAGGGAGTCACTTTTCAAACATTGTGTCAATACTTTGATAGTAGAAATGTATCACGCTATGATCGATTTTAAGACTGACAAATCATCGTTGAACATAAAAATCCTGGCGGTACTATTGAGAAATGAAAATAATAATAATAATATAAACACCACACCATGCTTGATTTTAATTGTGATGTTTGATAAAATTGTAAATAAAATATATGAATTGATATTTTTCACGGAAAAAACGACAAGTTTACTTTCTGGTACAATGAAAAATAAAGTATCTATGGAAAACAATTTTGCGATTCAGACATGAACGAAAGGGTACCGAAACTGAAACTGAACACCAGCACAGAGTGGCGCTAGACGATGTCGCCAAAGTCATGTGACTCTTGACCCTAGATGACCTGGGTCAAATCGCCATTTTCTTACCTTGCGGTAATCACACGATCGAAATTTTACACATATTCCCGACAACCAGTGAAGTCAGCATTGTATTGCAATAATCAGAACGACTTTGGGGAGTCAATAAGTTCGGTGTTTGTTGAAGTTGCATAGCTGACACGGTCGGACAAACTGATCGAACAATACGGAAGCGGTCGCGTATGTGTGTGTTTCCAAATTCCAATCAGTCATCGACGGCCGCATCGCATTATCAGAACTTCACATACCGGTTAGAACTTAATAACAATCGGTAAGTTTAGTTTTATCTTGTCAACAATATTCAATTATTGGTTATTCCATATCGTTTCCATGCAATTCGCGCTCTCATGAGGCGAAAAGTATAACTTCTTTTTTGACGGAGACAACAGCCACCGGTTACCAGTGTAACACCACACTCGACATGTAGTGTAAATAAAGAAGTTGATATAAGTTCACATGTATCTTGGATAAGTTGTTTAACTACGACCACAGACAAGAATTAATTGTCTGTGTTACGACTCATTACATTTAACTTTCTTTTCTTACAAAAAAATGGTTGTTGTTGTTGTTGTTGTTGTTGTTGGGTGTAAAAGTGGCAACAAATCAAGAACGAGACTAGTTCAGATTATATCCAGTGGTCTGAGATTGTATTGTATTATTATCCGACTGTCAAACAACAAATTATATCCGTAGACTGTGAGCGCGCGAAGGTCATTAATAAAATCTGTTTGCAAAACCTTATAGCAGAAATCTGAAATGTTTTTATCAGGGGCTGCAACTGAAATCTGGCTAAATTTAAAGTTGATGGTATTTGAGATGACGTACATGTTGTACTCATTAGGAATCTACCTTTATTTTAGTTTCAGGCCTAGTCAAATACAACTTGTAACCACTGAGTCATAAAGTCATTGTATACAATATGTTTGTGTATATTGTATGTTTACTTTGATTTGCACACATCATAGCATATTGCATACACACTATGCAATCTTGAGATTTATGTGAACTGCATTATGTATTATTATATTATAGCATTACCAAATCCAGTGAATTTTGTGACGTCATCGGTGTACATTATTACTGATAATGTACTCCGTTATTGGGCATCGCGGCCCCGGAACGAGCATAACAATACAAGCTTATGTCCGTAAGGCAATAAAGGTGTGGGTATTTAAGAACAGGGAAATTATGGGGTAAACACCATAAGAATTTTTTTACAAAGATTGAAATTAAAATGAAACAAATTTGTGTTCACAGCAGTTCATTGAAGTGTATATGTGTGTGTACGTGTACGTACGTGTGTCGCTATGATTAGTATTCAGCTTCCGGGCCGAACATGGCAGACGATGTTCAGCGCTGTGTATATTATACGTTGTTTTGCGTTTCTCGTCTACAAATTCACTGGAATTGGCAAAACTATAAAATAATAACAATAATGTACGCCCTCCCAGTCCATAATGGTCTCAAGCAAACTTTGCACTCCATAATGGGCTCGGCTGTCGCCTCACCCATTATGTCGTTTAAAGTTTGCTTTCGTCCATTATGGGCTGGGAGGGCGTATATTATTGTTTAAATATTTTTGGGCAGTGATCCAAAGGCATATTATGTTGAAAATACACTATTAATATTATTATTATTATAATTATTATGCTGTATTCAGTTTTTCACAAACTATATTGGTAATCTATTTGATTGATGTTGTTGCTAAAATTTGTGTTTTGAAAACCATATATTAGACATCTGAAATGTAAGTTTAGTAGGAACTAGTATTAAATTGTGTTACTATTAAATTAACAAATGCCATGATTTACTGGATAAATAATTTATGCTCCGAGATCAGAACTTATACAAAATACACTGTCCTATTTTTACCAATCTAGGATATTTACAAGATAGATAAAACAAGTTTGATGATTAAGAATATTATTAAAGATGCCCCCCCCCCCCATGTTTTCTACCCAATCAAAACCAACCTGGCAAAATAGTTTTGCATCTTACCTTTGCATTTACCATGTTTCTAACACTTTAACAAAATACACCAATGTGGTAAAAAATATAGCTTATCCTAGACACTGATAGTGATAGTGGTAGAAAAGGCTGCAATATTGCAAATTACTATGCAATTAAAACATTCATATCTAAAATTTATTTTTAATTTTTAAACATATTATTATTTGTACTGCTAGTTCTGGTTTGTAAAAAAAATCAACATTTTGTACCTTCAGACTATGGCGTTTTTAGTGAGTCCTGAAGAAGTGCCGTTACTATGGAAATCTCTTGGTAAATGGACACCAGCTTGCCTACCTATTTACTATCTTATTAAAAACAGTTTTAAAACTGAAAACCAGTGGCCTTCCATCAAGATCTTCATTGACAGCAGTGATTTGGAGACTTTAACAAGTGTCGTGTGCTGTTGTGAAAACTTGGATCCCACTATGTTTGGAAAGTGTTACTATTTATACTCCAGGGACTTTGACAAGTTGAAGGTTCTACTACAGCATCCAGGCGTCATTGACTGGACAAAAAGTAATATATCGTTTTCTTTGATTCCAATATCAGCAGTGCCTGTACTCGTAGAAGTTGGTAGACAACACGGTTTCCAATCTTCTATCGAGGAGATGTATCATACGTACACACTTGCAAACATTGATACAATTTACAAAGTGTCAACATACGAGATACCGTCAAATTTCTCACTTGGTCCACTGCGGAGCGAGCATTCAAGTATGTTGCAGACAACATGGCAATACGGTGCTCCACCTTCGATGGAAAGATTTCAAAAAGCGATTGAGTATATGCCAACATTAGCGATTTACAACGACAAAGGCAATCCCGTGTCGTGGGCTGTCATCAAAGAATGCGGCGATGTCGGTTTGACCTACACCGCAGTTGAATACCAGCTTCAGGGTTTTACCAGCATTGTAACTGCAAGTCTTGTTAAACTTTTACTGGAACAAGGAGA
This sequence comes from Glandiceps talaboti, assembly GCF_964340395.1. Lineage (NCBI taxonomy): Eukaryota > Metazoa > Hemichordata > Enteropneusta > Spengelidae > Glandiceps > Glandiceps talaboti. Next base: position 22,130,532 of record NC_135557.1, read on the forward strand.
AACATCATACGTTGTCATCAGTGATAGCGATACAGCATCCATATTGGTTCACACCAAGCTAGGTTTCAGACGACATGACGATTTGGTCACAGCATGGTTCACCTTTATCAAGTAAGCCTTGAGACTTCACAATGAAACATAGCGATGATGATATAGCTTCAACTAAGGTGTAATTTGGTATTATATACATGACTGTATACCTTTACATAGTACAGCGTAAGCAATGACCAGACACAGATGGGAGGGTTCATCTGTTGAAAATGACACTTTCAAATTTATGATTGGAAACCATTGCATTATTACTATGTCCAACTACATACCTGTACCTGTTGTCAAGGTTACTATTGAAGGGACACATACCATAATGTATCTGTATCGGATAATTAAGTGATGAATTTTAGAGTTTAGTCACGGTATATGGGACACATAGTAACATACAGGCTGTATCAGAATATCGGTTATCAGATGAAACTTGGGGGTTAGTCGTGGCATATGGGACACAAAGTAACATACCTGTATCGGATTATCAAGTGATGAAATTGGGGGGGTTTAGTCATGGTATACTGGACACATAGTTACATACCTGTATCGGATTATCAAGTGATGAAATTTGGGGGTTTAATCAAGGTATACGGGACATATAGTTACATACCTGTATCGGATTATCAAGTGATGAAATTAGGGGGGTTTAGTCATGGTATACTGGACACAGAGTTACATACCTGTATCGGATTATCAAGTGATGAAATTAGGGGGGTTTAGTCATGGTATACAGGACATATAGTAACATTGCATACACAACACATACAGTGTCTTAACTCAGTGTCTTACATACTATAACTGTTGACATGTACATACTTACAAATTATGTTTCATTTGACTGTTCTGTCCACTATCTTGTATTTTAAAGTCATATTTTCTAACAACTCTGCCAAAAGTACAAACTACGACGTGTTCATGCTTATAAAACAGCAAATATGTATTCAGTGTTTGTCTCTAGTTGTTATTGAAGCAGACCTAGCAATAAGCCATCTGGCAACCTAGTCTCAGCTTTCATAGAACTCACCAACTGAGTTTCTATGTTTCAATCTATAGAACTCACTTGTAGAATTCACTACCACTAATGCAAACACAATCTATAGAACTCAATTATTGAATACACTTTGCTGAATATGTATGGCAATCTATAGAACTCAGATATAGAATTCATTCTCTTTGCTGCAAATACTTGGTAATCTATAGAACTCAGATATAGAATTCACTATCTTTGCTGCAAATACTTGGTAATCTATAGAACTCAGATATAGAATTCACTAACTTTGCTGCAAATACTTGGTAATCTATAGAACTCAGATATAGAATTCACTATCTTTGCTGCGAATACTTGGTAATCTATAGAACTCAGATATAGAATAAATTCTCTTTGCTGCAAATACTTGGTAATCTATAGAACTGAGATATAGAATTCACTCTCTTTGCTGCAAATACTTGACAATCTATAGAACTCAGATATAGAATTCTTGGTAATTATCTTAATTCATAATATATTATATACCTCATTTGAATAATCTGAATATTACATTTTAATAGATTTAAACAATTTGAAATTTACAAAATCTTGCAAGAAATGATATTTATTTATTTACACCGCAAACACTGTGTCTTGACAGTGTTAGCAATATAAAGATAAAGTACACTGCTGTAATAACTACAGTTCCAATATCACATGATACATCTACAATATCAAATGATACATCTACAATATCATGTGATACATCTCCAATATCACATGATACATCTACAATATCATGTGATACATCTACAATATCATATGATACATCTACAATATCACACGATACATCTACAATATCATGTGATACATCTACAATATCACGTGATACATCTACAATATCATATGATACATCTACAATATCATGTGATACATCTACAATATCATGTGATACATCTACAATATCACATGATACATCTACAATATCATGTGATACATCTACAATATCATATGATACATCTACAATATCACATGATACATCTACAATATCACATGATACATCTACAATATCACATGATACATCTACAATATCATGTGATACATCTACAATATCATGTGATACATCTACAATATCACATGATACATCAAGTACAATATACACATTTGTGCCTAAGCATCAGATGATAATACACCTTATATAAATAATTAATATTAAATAACTTTATACCCATTGAAGTTGTCTGTGCTATTGTAAACAAATATCAGATTCCATGAGTCAAGGGCTCCAGGGATCTTTGATTTGGCGGTATGTTAATGTTAGCTGAGGTTTGGTTGGCAATACTTAAAGTGAGCTTATAGGAATGACAGCAGTCAGGATATTACCATGGCAACATATTCAGTATGCTATCGGATAATTCATCTAAGTACTGAATACCAAGAATATTTACTCATCAAATTCAATATAAAACTGTCACTCTTGATTTTAATAGATTTACAATCTACATGTAAACAGGTTTCTTATACTTAGTCAAACAAAATTCCAGGACTTTCCAGGGAATGTTTTTATCAGCTTTCCAACAGTATTCAGATCAAATTTGGTTATTTACCAGAAGCATTGACAAGTGAAACACATTTTCTTTGTCAACACATCTACTTTTTAAAAAATACATTTAATATTTCTGACTTTCTGAGTGTATGAATCCTGGTAAAGTGCTATTTATAGAACTCTGTATTAATATACATATCATTTGAAAAAATAAATGAAATATTAGGAAATTATTGAAAAAAAGACAGATGTGATTTTAAAAAGCAATAAATACTCATAGTATTTTCCTTATGTATTGCAACCTATGAAAACACTGATTTGTTTGTTTGCTTACGGTAAATTCAGGAATGAGAGACAAGTTTCATGCAAAGACACATACAATGTAACTAGTGTCAGTAACTTATCAAAGTATAAACACCACAGGAGCTCGGATTCCTTGTTTCTGAGTGGCTAAAGTCCTTGGGCAAGATTTGAACCACGACTGTGCCTCAGTCAACCCAGCTGTATAACTGGGGACCTGGTAGGATGTAGGTTGCAATGTGAAGGCTTTAATCCTATGCGCTTAAATGGCTGCAATGGATTGTATGCTCCCCGGGGAGTTGAGGAAGACTAAAGGGCCGTTGTGCCGTTCTGATCCGAGCCAGGGGTAATAATTGTAAAGCGCTTTGAGCATGGAGTGGGAAAGCGCTATATAAGAACCCAACATTATTATTATTATTCCATAACTCTGTTTACTGATACAACATGACATGTATAACATTGAGCATGACTATTACTGTTACATTATAACTTCCACAAATATAAACAAAACTGATGAAAACACTGTGTGAACCAATATTAGGAAGACTCACTGTTGTTTTTGTATCAGTTGTGTACCTAATTTTGGTATGTGATGATGAGAAGTCTTTCCTTGGCTCACTTCATTCATTTTATTACGCATGAATGTTTTTATGTCGGTTGTAGCATGCCATGCCTTGTTTTAGTTCTGTAAAATAAAGTTGGCCCATGTTCCCTTAATAAATACGATTGCAATCTTCATTTATTGCAGTTACATCAACACAATAGTTGTAAATGATAGCAATTGATGTAATAAAATATTAGTGTATATACAATGTACATGTAATATCTATCTTATATAGTCTGTCTGTATAACAACCAGATAAAAGATATACTTCTGTTTCCCTACACAAACATAATACAGCTGATATTAAAAATTGGACAAAATTGCTACAAAGTGATTTTAATAAAGCATATGACAAGATTAGATTTTTTACTAAATTAATTTATATGTATATTGTCTCTGCATGATAATTTGTTATGAAGCGTTTTACTTTCCATTACAGTTTTAATTATGAGTGCTCTATATTCATGTGACTACATAATTCATTTAGTCTTTACGACAGTATATGTTATTAAGTGAATGATTGATATTATGATTACAAATACAATGTGAGTACAGTAACGTCATATCTGCATATACAATTGCATAGCAGATACAACCTTTCTGCACTGACGTGACAAAATACAATATGAGTAATGTATATTTCATGTTTGTAAAGTGGCACCAGCTAAGCATATAATCTTGTTCACCCCGAGTACTTGATGAAAACACTGTATTTTAAAACAATTATCAAACTGACCTAGTAAACTGTGAAAGTGGTACAAGCTGAGTTTGTAAGCTTTTGAGCAGGGTTTGTGTTAATGTGTTATTTCACGTCTCGGATGCAATACATTTCAATGGGATCCACTTCAATTTTCACAAGAGGCACCACACACAGTAAGGTACTGAAGCCTTTTACATTTTTTTTTACAAATAATAAACCATCTGGCTTGGCATTTCACTCATGGGATATAATGTTTGTTTACATAAATATAGATGTACTTTAGGTCCGGATTTGAGTCAATTGACCCTGGGGTCCAGATTTGAGTCAATTGACCCTGGGTCCAGATTTGAGTCAATTGTCCCTGGGTCCAGGTTTGAGTCAATTGTCCCTGGGTCCAGATTTGAGTCAATTGACCCTGGGTCCAGATTTGAGTCAATTGTCCCTGGGTCCAGATTTGAGTCAATTGTCCCTGGGTCCAGATTTGAGTCAATTGTCCCTGGGTCCAGATTTGAGTCAATTATCCCTGGGTCCAGATTTGAGTCAATTGTTCCTGGGTCCAGGTTTGAGTCAATTGTCCCTGGGTCCAGATTTGAGTCAATTGACCCTGGGTCCAGATTTGAGTCAATTGTCCCTGGGTCCAGATTTGAGTCAATTGTCCCTGGGTCCAGATTTGAGTCAATTGTCCCTGGGTCCAGATTTGAGTCAATTATCCCTGGGTCCAGATTTGAGTCAATTATCCCTGGGTCCAGATTTGAGTCAATTGTTCCTGGGTCCAGATTTGAGTCAATTGTCCCTGGGTCCAGATTTGAGTCAATTGTCCCTGGGTCCGGATTTGAATCAATTGCCCCTGGGTCCAAATTTGAATCAATTGCCCCTGGGTCCAGATTTGAGTTAATCGTCCCTGGGTCCAGATTTGAGTCAATTGACACTGGGTCCAGATTTGAGTCAATTGTCCCTGGGTCCAGATTTGAGTCAATTGTCCCTGGGTCCAGATTTGAGTCAATTGTCCCTGGGTCCAGATTTGAGTCAATTGACCCTGGGTCCAGGTTTGATTGGGAATACTTACATTCAAACCTTGATTAAAATATTATGTTAATATCAATGCATGCCTTCTATGATGTTGTCTTCAGGCATTGTCAGAACAGCTGACTTGACTACATATTAGAGATTGTTTATACATAAAAACAAGTGACCTATCGGTCAGAATAGCTCCGCTGTTTTTTTTTTTAATTTAATTTTTTATTTTGGTGACATGTAGAAGTGGTTCAGGTCTTCACTATGCAGTTTTGTTTTAGCGATGCAATAAAGTGGTTAGTGGTTTCATATGATGTCTCACTATAAAACACATTTTACACAGAAGTTGGTAATGTATTGTACTTTTATACCATAGTCACCATTTTATAACAAAAATCTACTGTTATGAAAAATTGCACAAAATCTCAGAAAAAAATGACTGGGAAATGCACACAAGAAAAAGAAAAAAAGAGGATTTTGAGGTTGGCTATAAATAATTCCAGTGTCTTACAGCTGTAACCCTGGAAAATTTTAATGATGAATGAAATAAACTAGGGATCTAAAATAATTTTGAGGCAATTTGAATTTCAATTTTCTAACAAATTTACAAAGTCAACAACATTCAACTTGTACTAGTTGTGGTAGATATATATAGGGAAGAAATGTATTAATCGCCATCTTAGTTTCCGTACGGCGACAATCTCAAGTTAAGTACCCGGAAGAGAGTCATTCTCAGCCATACGTTACAGTGGTAACACTCGTTCATGTTCGGTTACCTTTCACAAAGAAAACACAACGAAATGGTTGAAATGATCTTTTTTTTTATTTCTTTTCATCACAACAACAAAATCTGCGTGATTGATCAAAAGTGTTGTAAACTAAACCAGAAAGAATTATCGGACTGGCTAAACTTCCCGATGAACTGGAGTAAGGTCCTACTACTTCCAAGTAAGCCTCGATAGTACTATAGTACGTGAGAAAATCGTCTCAAACTAGCGATACAACTTTCAAAATATAACTTGACATGTCTTCATTTGTTAGAGTTAAACAATTCAAGACGGGTTTTCACTAGAAAACAACAATTCTGTGAATAATGACACTCTGAACGCAGCGATTTCTCGGACGATGTTACCACTGTAACGTATGGCTGACAACGACTTGCTTGTTAGTCCCTCGTGCATACGGGTGGATTGTCGGCGATTAATACATACATCGTCTGATATTTTAATTCACAGTGTTTCTTGTGACCGGCGCCTGTCAGCAGACTCTGCCATTTTTTTCATCATTCCATTGTATTTAAACCTTGTACTTGACATTTCGCAATATTTATAATTCTCAACAAAATACCTCAACATGCCTCACTTCGCTCGTACTCAAAGCAGCCCCGCGCGGTATGATCACTGACACTGATGACATGATGAGAGAGAACCTTTTCGGATTTACATGTAAAACGTGGAAAGATACGCAAAACATAATGCAAAGTCTGAAGCCAAATTAAAGTTGTAATTATTTTAATTATTTTTACTTGCCAAATATTTGCATTTTGGAAAGGCAAGACACGTTCATGTCGTTTAACTTTACATGTGAACTGTCGGCCATAACTTCAACCGCATGTCTGGCATGCCCTTCCTTACGCAAGTTGTCTGAATTCTGGTTCACTGTCATTCCAAATTGCACGACAATATAGAATTAACCACAAGTTACATGTTATCTGAAAACATCACACTTTTATAGTGGGTCTGAAGTGTGATTTTAGTGAGTACCAAGAACGTCCTGTGTTGATACTCAAGATGCTTGCTGTGGAAAATCGCTCGGTCAAATGAGGTCACCTTCAGCTTCTGGTCGAATCAGGATAGAGTATGCAAATGAGGATGTTGCGGACTGATTTGAAGTTTACAACCCTGTTTCGAACAAACGCTTGTCATTTGGGCGCCCAATGCGTAGAATTATGACTATAGCACATATTACATTGCTTGTTTGACGTCAATAGTGTCTTTTGAAAAGTGGCAGTTTACTTAAAGTCTCGTCGACTGATTTCCAATATGGCGTCGGTCATTATGCTCATTAACATATTCATTTTTTTTTTCAAATTACAAAAAAAAAATCATAAAAAATAAAAATGAGGATGTGCTGACTTGAAATTAACAAATCTGAGTAAGCTACCCCCTGCGCATCAACACGCCAGATATCAAAGCAATCTAATAAGAGGTTTTCAAGGAGTTGATGAAAATGACATTTTATGAAAAAAAATCATAAAAAATTGAAAATGGCACAGATCAACTTGGCATGAACAAATCTGAATAGCCTCCCCCCAGGGAACATGCACACCAAATATCGAAGAATTCCGACTGTCACTTCCGGAGTAGATAGTAAAAATATAAAAGTTTGACGGACACCTATGATTCACTCTACTCTCTATACCTCAATACCCACCTATACCTAAAGCTACGCTTTCAGCTTTCGCTGACAGCGGAGCTAATAAAAGTCATCATCGGATTATTTGTTATATCTTAGTTTGAGTTCAGTTAGTTGCAATTGATGGTTAAGTATGCTTCAGTACATAGAATACTGTGAGTATCATTAAAATATGCAGGAGTAATGAAACCCACAAGTATTAATTCAGCCTATGTAATTTTAGTGTCAGTACATACGTTGTAAAGCATTAAGAATCATTGTATGTACAGCTATACAAATATATTCCCAACAAATGATTCTGTACAGTTCAGGTTATACAGCATTACTAGTAAATCATTATACAGCTGATTTCAGGTTACTGTTCACTCTCTCTGTTTGATATTTATTTATTTATTTATTTCGAGAACAAGCTCATAAAAATAAAGTATAAAACACATCCAAAAGACAAAGTGAAATACAACAAAAACACAAGAGACAGTCTAGGTAACATGAACAAATGAAAGGAAAGGTTATACCAGTGTTGCAGCCAGCCTTTGGAAAGAGTGGGACAGAGTGTCCCGAGACTTTCATTTTTCTGGGTCATCATAAGTTTTTTGGGACATTATTATTAAAAGAAAAGTGCCAATGGGCATTGTAGCACAACTGCAAAATATTTACATGCTGATCCATGCTAGATATTTGCTGAATGATTGTGCAGTTGCCTATCCAACCCTGTTGTTATCTATGCAATATACACGATCATTTGGCTGTTGCTATAGACGTGGTCATGTTGTACACTATTGCTAAACATATTTGCATACAATTTTAGTGTGGGTCATCTATGACCCATCATTTCCAAAACTGTGGGTCAGGTCCAAAAAATGTGTATCAAATGACCCCAAAAACCCCATCTGGCTGCAACACTGGTTATACTGAAAGAAGCCTAAATATCCAAATACTGTCAATAACAAGTCAAAAACAATCTCTAATGACAACAGCCATATAAATGATATATCCATACAGAAACCGATCAGAAACTACACATACTACAGCATATCAAGATTGAATGAAGACATTTTTCTTGCTAAATTTTGTCCAAATGAAATGAACGAATGTGCCACCATACAGACATCAAAACATTGGTGCCAGTGTTTCTGTGTCTATGTAACCAGATGATATAAACAAAAGTATTTGCAGCTCTATCATGAGGGCGCTATTAGCCGACCTAACTAAGGAACCCTGGGACTTGACCTTTAACAGGGGTCAGTGGTATCTTGTAACTCGAACTTGGTGGTCAGTTGTAACTTGTAGCTCGAACTTGGTGGAAGCACGCATGAAGCGGAGGAGACATGGAGAATGGTAGGAGATAGAGAAGTTAGAGAAAGACGGAGAGAGAACTGAGGCTGAAGGGAAGGAGAAGAAAGGCACGTTGCTGAAGTACTGAGCTGAAGTCAATTTCAGAGGGCAACTTGACGGCTGCCTTACTCAACTATGCTGAAAGAAGACGGACAGCAAAGTGTATGAAGTTGTAAGCTGAGGACCATTCGTCGGCAAGTAACACGTGTTTCTATGTATGTTGAGCGTGAACAGTGTTCAGTAACTCACTTATTTGCCTGTGTTTTGGACGTTTCTATTTATGCCTCAGTACTACGAAAGCAGTGTTAGTGTCAGTGGACCCTGGTCTGTAGAAGAATTAAAGTGTGCCTGAGAGCCGAGGACGAAGAAAAGAATGTCAGTAGAATTGGAGCTGAGAAGAAAGGACGCGTTGCTGCAACTACTGAGCTGAATTATGAAGTTGAATGGTACAGAGAGCTACTCGTCTGCAAGTACATGTATTTCTACGCGTGTGGAGTGCACAGTGTTCAGTAAATTATTTATTTTACCTGTAAATCTAATGATATTGTCACTGTCCATTGAATGAATTATTAGTCTGTATTTGATTCTTCCTTCAGCTGATCTGCACTATGAATTAATTATACTGTCACTGAATACATTAATTCCATTGTATAATTAATTAGTTTGTATTTGATTCCTGATACAGTTGATCTGAATGATGAATTAATTATATTGTCATTGAATACATTAATTCCATTGTATAATTAATTAGTTTGTATTTGATTCCTGACACAGTTGATCTGAACTATGAATTAATTATACTGTCATTGAATACATTAATTCCATTGTATAATTAATTAGTTTGTATTTGATTCTTGATACAGTTGAACTGAACGATGAATTAATTATACTGCCACTGAATACATTAACTCCATTGAATAATTGATTAACTTTATTGTTTTTGTAATTCCAGATTTCTGAGTTGAATCATACAAGTTATTGACTCTAAATTATTAGGATACATTGATACTTAACCTCTGATTTTGAGTACCTTGATTGGTGAATGAAGACTTTAGAACAATAATAGAATCTAGATTGAATTTATAGTGTTACGTGGGAATATTCCGAGTTTCCTACAACTACTAAGTATTTCATTGAAGCGTTGCATTCTAAATTGAGATTTTGACAAGCCGGTATCCTACCTCGACGAGACTCAGAATTCATTGGAAATTAATTTAAGTAGATGTCAGAAATTATTGTATTTGAAGTAATTGAATATTGAACTATTTATATACTTGGCATGAGTCATTAATCCATCAAAGCATACTGTCCAGTTGGATTACAATTAATTGATGACACTTATTGTATTTATTAGATGTTTGATGTATGTAATTGTATGTATTGAGTATTTTTTGTATGTATTCGTATCTCTTGTGCCGATTGTAATTATAGATGTGAACATTGCAAACTCAGACTTTGTGTGGTTGTTGTTTCTTCATAACTGTACACTTAACACTTGCATCCCAAACAAAACCAACGGTGACACCTCAGGCCCCAATATAAATTATTATATGCAACTGGTACTTGTTCATAGCTGGGCAACAGGAAATTGGTTACATATTTGGCGCCCAACGTGGGGCCAGGGTGGTGGTGAACAAGGGAAAATTGTGTTGGTTGGATACAAGTATAGAAAGAGTATAGAAAGTGTACAGTTCGAGGAAGCGAACACTATATTAGATTTTGTGAACGAGATTGAACCTTTTGAAGTGACTAGTCTGGTCACACTTGCAAATCCTTGCATTAAGATACTGTTAAGGTTATTGTCACTGCTGATTTGCATTAATGCATCAGAGTATTCTTTTGCATTAAGATACTGAGATACTGTTAGGATTTTTCCCTTGTTAAATTGCATAATAGTTTCCTATTTATTCCCTCTTCTGTTCTCAAACTGATTCCATATCTATCTAGCTTTGTTTCAAAGAATATACACGTTTGACCTCTTTGGTAAAAGATGGCAGAAGGTGGAGAACCAGAAGTTATGGTTGAACCTGGTGGACTTGATAAATGGGTTGACCTTGATCACACTGGAACTACATTAACTGCTTATGGTGACCCCAAGACTGTGACAGATTCTGGTGGTTACAAGAGTGGAATTGGAAGGGGTCGTGGTCGTACCATGCGGCGTACTCCAATTGATAGAACACCCACGTGGCTGTCTGATGTACATTCCAGAGTCCGTGGGGAGAATGTAGGAGGTGGTACCAGTGAGATAGATGAATTGGAACAGTCGATTAAACAAGGGGAGTCTGAGATGGCACGAATGAAAGAGTTGCTGGAAAGAAGGAATAGATTGAAAGAGGAAGCTGCTACTGTAAAACGTGAACTGGAACGAGGGTTACCTGAAACCAGTTATAGAGGTGATCTACCTGGTGGACAGCTGAAAACACCACAAAGTGTACGTCGCCGATTTAACTTCGATGATGACAGTGTGGAGGCAACACCAATGACATTCTATCAACCTCCCAGATTATCAAACTTCTCTGGTGATAATGATCGAAAGACTGATGTGGACTTTGAAATGTGGAAATATGAAGTGGAATGTCTATATGAAGATTCTACTCATAGTTTCAGAGTAATCCGACAAGCTGTTAGGAAGTCACTGCGTGGTTCAGCAGCTAAAATGGTGATGAACATGCACCCAGAAGCTACACTGGAACAGATTCTTCATAAACTAGAAATAAGTTTTGGTGAAGTTGAAACTGGTGCAATGTTATTGGAGAAATTTTACAGTAATAACAGACAGAGAGAAGGAGAAAGTGTATCACAGTATGGTAATCGACTTGAAGCAGAGATCTACATGGTGGAAAGGCGAGGTGGTATCCATCTGAATGCTATAGGAGAGACTTTAAAGACTGTGTTTTGGCGGGGATTGAAGGATGATCGGGTACATGATGTTCTTCGATCAGAAATGAGACACAGTACCAGCTTTGAACAGCTACTTCAACTAGCTAGGAAGGTAGAACAGGAAGGGAAGGAGAGAATGGGGAAGGAGAGAATGGATGACTCAAAGGTGAAGAAAACTTCAACTGGAAGGACCCAGCAAGTTAAAACCTCAGAAGAAACGAACATTCATGGTAATGAAGAGAGTCAACTCTCTCAAACTATGAAGATGATGACACTGACAGCTGAAGGGATGCAGGGACTTTCAGAGACAATCAAAGCTCAGACAGACTTGATGAATTCTCTGAAGGATGAACTGACGAGAACAAATGAACGAGTACAGAGATTGGAGCATGATAGGCAGAATGTGTCACACCCTAAAGTAACAGTGAAACCTGTGCATAAAGAACCATTCCTTTGCTACAATTGTGGAAAAGAGGGACATATGGCAAAACACTGTAGAGAACCAAAGAGAGAAACTAGGTCATCACACAGACACAGTAATGGTGAATTGCATTCCAAGAATGGTGGACAGAGTGAGGATAAGAATTCAACACATTTGAATATGAATAGGATTCATCAGAGGAGAGTTGGTAGGAAGCCACTTCAGGTCCCGTCGAAGAAAGTTGGGTTGATTGGTGGTGCAATGGAAGGAAGAGTATTTATTGATGGTGTGGAAAGTTCATGTCTCATTGACACTGGGTCACAAGTCACAACCATTAGTAAAGACTTTTATGATCAGCATTTATCTGATTTACCTATATATGAGGTTGAAGATACACTGGTGATCAAAGGAGCTAACGATCTTCCTATTCAGTTTATTGGTATTGTAGAAGCAACGATGTCTTTTCCAGTCAAGGTATTTGGTGACGACAGTGGATATACAATTCCAGCATTAGTGGTTCCAAACAATGAGTATAATGTGCAGGTGCCAATACTGATTGGAACAAATATGTTAGAACTATTTCCTAGAAGTTGGTTCAACACTAGAAAAAGCAGAGAGGGAAGGAACATGAGAATATCAGCGATTGGTCAAGGAGTATTTAAGAAGTTAAACGATAGAGACAGGTTTGTTGGTCCTAAAGGTAACCTTGGAGATGTGAAAGCATTGTTACGTCATCCAGTGAAACTAGACCCAGGACATGCCACCACTATTTGGGGCCGTGCTAAGAAAGGTCCAAGGGGAGACCAATATGTGGTGTCAGTGGAACCTAGTAATCGAGCTAGAGGACAAATTAGTACCAATCCTGCTGTAACAGTTCTCAAGTGTCAAAGAGAGAAATCTAAAGTGCCTGTCTGTATCAAGAATACATCAGTGCATCCAGTGACTATCCGCCCAGGAGAAATTGTTGCTAGTGCTCATTCTGTAACATGGTTGGGAAAGCCAGATGAACATCCTTGTGATTTTGCTATGAGGGAAAGATCATTGGTGGAGAATGAGGTTGAAACAGAGAACACAGAGATAGAAGATGGTAGGAAGATCTCTCTAGGAGAAGGAGTAGAGTTTGAGATGTCAGGATCCCCAGTTGATGATGAACAGTTGGAACAAGTACGGGAATTGCTACTTACAAAAAAAGCTGCGATCTCCATGCATGAGTATGATCTCGGACGATGTACGATTGAGAAACATCGAATCAGACTGACAAATAGTGAACCCATCAAGGAACGCTTTCGACGAATCCCACCAGCCATGTATGAAGAGGTACGACAAGTATTGAATGTGATGAAGGAGAGTGGTGTCATTCGTGAGTCACACAGCCCATGGGCAGCTCCAATTGTCATTGTTACTAAGAAAGATGGAAGCACTAGGCTGTGTATCGACTATCGTAAGATTAACTTGCGTACTATTCGAGATTCCTACGCTCTTCCAAGAATAGATGAAAGCCTTGATGCCTTAAGTAATGCCAAGTGGTTCACCTCGTTGGATTTGAAATCTGGCTATTGGCAAATAGAAATGGCTGAAGAGGACATTGAAAAGACAGCTTTTGTGACACCTATGGGATTCTGGGAATGTACCACAATGCCAATGGGTTTGACAGGAAGTCCAGCCACATTTCAACGGTGTATGGAGAAGTGTTTGAATGATTTGCATTTGAACATCTGCTTGGTGTATCTGGACGATATCATAATCTTTTCTAAGACATTTGAAGAACACAAAGAACGACTAGCCATGGTGTTAGACAGACTAGCAGAGAACGGACTAAAGCTGAAAGCTAAGAAGTGTCAACTGTTCAGACAGAGAGTGAAGTACTTGGGACATGTCGTCTCGGAACATGGAATAGAAACCGATCCAGACAAAATCAGAGCATTGAAGGAGTGGAAAGTGCCGACCAATGCCAAAGAAGTAAAGAGTTTCTTAGGTTTTGCAGGGTACTACCGGCGATTCGTCAAAGGGTATTCCAACATTGTGAAACCATTGAATGACCTCACCATTGGATTACAAACCAAGTATAAGAGACGAGGGAAGTCTAGACAGAGTAAAACTGCAGCTCCTGAATTCAAATGGACAGAAATACATCAGAAGGCATTTGACAGTGTGATTGGACACTTGACCAGCCCTCCTGTATTGGCATATGCAGACTATAGTAAGCCGTTTGAACTTCACATTGATGCAAGTTTCTCAGGTTTAGGTGCTGTACTGTACCAAGGAGAAGGAAAGGAGAAGCGAGTCATTATGTATGCAAGTCGTGGTCTGTCAAGAAGTGAGAAGAATTATCCGGCTCACAAACTAGAATTTCTAGCATTGAAATGGGCAGTCACCGAAAAGTTCCATGACTACCTTTATGGCAACAAGTTTACAGTGGTGACAGATAATAATCCGTTAACCTATGTCAACACGTCTGCAAAACTAGATGCTACAGGTCACCGTTGGGTAGCAGCATTGGCCACCTATGACTTCAGACTGATGTACCGACCAGGAACTCAGAACAATGATGCTGATGGTCTGTCCAGACAATACCAGAAGACAACATCAGAAGTGAATGAGAATGAAATGACGTCTACCAAAATGCGAGAAGATAAGGACAAACTGATTTCTGTACCAGCAGAAGTGGTAACAGCTGTGTGTCAGACTCAACAGACAAATCGAAATGGTTGGATAGATGCAATTGGATGTTCCAGCGCAGCAATTCCACCGTCATTGAATGAACCTCCATCTATGCTAGGAACACAGGCATTGCCAGCTGTAACTATGCAGGAATGGGAGAAATGGCAGAGAGCAGACCCAGTGATAGGACGTCTGTACCAGTATAAAGAACAGAAGAAGTTACCAACTAAAACAGAGAAATCGAAAGAGCCAATTGCAGTGATTAGTGGACTGAAGGAATGGAGTAAGTTATGTTTTCGTCAAGGGGTACTGTATCGGAAGAGAATGGGACATAATGGACAATGGTTGTATCAACTGGTGTTACCAAGCAAGTTTCGGGGAACTGCGCTTGAAGGAGTCCATGATGACGTTGGTCACTTGGGACAAGAACGGACCCTGGAACTGCTACGTAATCGGTTCTATTGGCCATTTATGTCCAAAGATGTAGAACAGAAGATAAAGACATGTGAACGATGTACTCGACGAAAGCTCCAGACTACTCTGCAAAGAACTGCCCCATTGGTAAATGTTCAGACAACACAACCCATGGAGCTAGTATGTATTGACTACTTGACTATTGAAGATGGTAAGGGAGGTGTTGGAAACATCCTGGTTATTACAGACCACTTCACTCGATATGCTGTTGCAATCCCTACAACCAACCAGAAAGCCAAACCCACAGCAGAGCACTTGTATAAACACTTCCTGGTACACTATGGGTTTCCCAAGAGACTGCACTCTGACCAAGGCAGAGATTTTGAATCCAAAGTGATAAAGCAGCTCTGTGAATTCACCGGAATACAGAAGACGCGAACCACACCTTATCATCCCCAGGGTAACGGACAATGTGAGAGGTTCAATCGCACACTGATTGATATGCTAGGTACGTTGTCTAAGGAACAGAAGGTTAAGTGGAGGAAGTATGTGGCACCATTGGTACATGCCTACAATTGCACCCGCAATGATAGCACTGGCTTTGCTCCATATTATCTGATGTACGGGCGACACCCCAGATTACCCATTGATGTGTACATGGGCTTGCAGCCAGAGGACTCACCGGTGGGAGGATATGACAAGTACATCGAGGAGATGCGGAATCGACTGAAAGTATCATATGAGTTGGCGACCAAGAATGCAAGGAAGACAGCAGACAAAAACAAGAAGAGATATGACAAGAATGTGACAGAAGCAGTACTTGAGCCTGGAGATATTGTTCTGGTAAAGAATGTGAACCTTA
This sequence comes from Glandiceps talaboti, assembly GCF_964340395.1. Lineage (NCBI taxonomy): Eukaryota > Metazoa > Hemichordata > Enteropneusta > Spengelidae > Glandiceps > Glandiceps talaboti. Next base: position 22,146,696 of record NC_135557.1, read on the forward strand.
GAGGGAAACACAAAATTGCAGACAGATGGGAGTCACCGCAGTATAGAGTGGTTAGGAAAATCCACCCAGACATACCTGTCTATGTAGTCAAGTCTGAACGACCTGATGGGAGAGAGAAAACTCTGCATAGGAATTTATTGTTACCCTGCAGTTCACTACCAATTCCATACACAGAACGACCATTGAAACTACCAAGAGAGAAACCAGAAATTGTTTCTAGTACAAGAAAGACAAGGAGCCAGGCAAGAGTTGAGGAGAAATGTGAAGAGGAAGAGACAGATGAGGATGATGTTATACTGGATTTTCCAATTATAATAACATCTACATCAAAGAGACCAGATGAAACTAGAAGACAGAAAACTACAGGTATGGAGCATGGTAAGGAAATTGCAGTACCTATTCCATCTTCAATATCTGTAGAGACAATTGGAAGAAGTCATGCTGAAGAAGAAAGATCAGAGACAGAGAGAGAAATGCAGAACGTCAGAACAGAAGTCACTGATTCAACCTTAGAAAGTGGTCAGAGTATTGAATCACCTACTAAAGACAGCACTAGTGACATGTCAGCTGATGCACCAGAATTCATACCAAGAACTGTAAGTTCTAAGATGGAAGAATCAGAAATTGAAGCCCAACAGAGAGATACACCAGAAATGGAAGTGACTTCAACAGATGGAATGAGTGTAAGAGAAGAATCTCAAAGTGTGGAAATAATGGAATCAGAAAACGAATCTGATGAGAGAACTCTACCCAGGAGATCTACTAGAATAAGACGACCACCTAACAGACTGACTTATGCACAGATATGTCAAAAGGATGGTGAGAATGAAATGGTAAAAGACCTGAAGACTATATTTGCAGAATTGGAGAACTTGATAGTGGGACAAGGAGAGAGAGTGTCCAACTTGAGAAGGAAACTAGCTGCAAGTAAAGAGTAGAATAGTTATGTGGAAATTGGTGAGATCTGTTTGTCAACCTCTGTGGGAGAGACAGCAGTATGGATATACCCAACACTTGGTTGGAGACAACTAAGATGATAACCTAAGGAGTACTTTAAGAATGGTAAAATTGGTTGGTGAAGGTCGGGACTACCTTTCCCGAAGCAGGGGAGTGTGTAACCAGATGATATAAACAAAAGTATTTGCAGCTCTATCATGAGGGCGCTATTAGCCGACCTAACTAAGGAACCCTGGGACTTGACCTTTAACAGGGGTCAGTGGTATCTTGTAACTCGAACTTGGTGGTCAGTTGTAACTTGTAGCTCGAACTTGGTGGAAGCACGCATGAAGCGGAGGAGACATGGAGAATGGTAGGAGATAGAGAAGTTAGAGAAAGACGGAGAGAGAACTGAGGCTGAAGGGAAGGAGAAGAAAGGCACGTTGCTGAAGTACTGAGCTGAAGTCAATTTCAGAGGGCAACTTGACGGCTGCCTTACTCAACTATGCTGAAAGAAGACGGACAGCAAAGTGTATGAAGTTGTAAGCTGAGGACCATTCGTCGGCAAGTAACACGTGTTTCTATGTATGTTGAGCGTGAACAGTGTTCAGTAACTCACTTATTTGCCTGTGTTTTGGACGTTTCTATTTATGCCTCAGTACTACGAAAGCAGTGTTAGTGTCAGTGGACCCTGGTCTGTAGAAGAATTAAAGTGTGCCTGAGAGCCGAGGACGAAGAAAAGAATGTCAGTAGAATTGGAGCTGAGAAGAAAGGACGCGTTGCTGCAACTACTGAGCTGAATTATGAAGTTGAATGGTACAGAGAGCTACTCGTCTGCAAGTACATGTATTTCTACGCGTGTGGAGTGCACAGTGTTCAGTAAATTATTTATTTTACCTGTAAATCTAATGATATTGTCACTGTCCATTGAATGAATTATTAGTCTGTATTTGATTCTTCCTTCAGCTGATCTGCACTATGAATTAATTATACTGTCACTGAATACATTAATTCCATTGTATAATTAATTAGTTTGTATTTGATTCCTGATACAGTTGATCTGAATGATGAATTAATTATATTGTCATTGAATACATTAATTCCATTGTATAATTAATTAGTTTGTATTTGATTCCTGACACAGTTGATCTGAACTATGAATTAATTATACTGTCATTGAATACATTAATTCCATTGTATAATTAATTAGTTTGTATTTGATTCTTGATACAGTTGAACTGAACGATGAATTAATTATACTGCCACTGAATACATTAACTCCATTGAATAATTGATTAACTTTATTGTTTTTGTAATTCCAGATTTCTGAGTTGAATCATACAAGTTATTGACTCTAAATTATTAGGATACATTGATACTTAACCTCTGATTTTGAGTACCTTGATTGGTGAATGAAGACTTTAGAACAATAATAGAATCTAGATTGAATTTATAGTGTTACGTGGGAATATTCCGAGTTTCCTACAACTACTAAGTATTTCATTGAAGCGTTGCATTCTAAATTGAGATTTTGACAAGCCGGTATCCTACCTCGACGAGACTCAGAATTCATTGGAAATTAATTTAAGTAGATGTCAGAAATTATTGTATTTGAAGTAATTGAATATTGAACTATTTATATACTTGGCATGAGTCATTAATCCATCAAAGCATACTGTCCAGTTGGATTACAATTAATTGATGACACTTATTGTATTTATTAGATGTTTGATGTATGTAATTGTATGTATTGAGTATTTTTTGTATGTATTCGTATCTCTTGTGCCGATTGTAATTATAGATGTGAACATTGCAAACTCAGACTTTGTGTGGTTGTTGTTTCTTCATAACTGTACACTTAACACTTGCATCCCAAACAAAACCAACGGTGACACCTCAGGCCCCAATATAAATTATTATATGCAACTGGTACTTGTTCATAGCTGGGCAACAGGAAATTGGTTACATCTAGTTGTAGTATGTTTAAGTGGTTTACTTCATTCAGACTAAATGTTGCAAGAAATTGCTATTGAAGTGGAGAATGTGCTGTTTTTTTATTAGTTTCTGTAAGCAGTATCAAACAGATAGAGTGAACAGTAACCTGCAATTTGTTGTACCTAACAAAAAATGTTTCAAAAAACGTTCAACTTGCACCAAGTGTAACTTTTTGTTTCCCTGAATATGCTCATCAGGTCAGTAATAAATATTAAAATTTAATTTTAATGACATGCCCAAAAGTTAAATTATATAAAATGAGTAAAGTTTCGGTTGTGTTATCAGAATTAAACTTTAATAAAACAGTAACAATCACTTTATATGTTGTCTAAAATTATTAAAAATAAAATCAATTAGAAAATAAATCATTTTATAGTAATTTTATTTTATGTATTTGCTATGTTTAGTTATATTTTATGTTATTTCTCATATTATACAAGTTTGTGTTCATTCAGTTCACTTATTATGGTTTTCATATAGTACAAGTTTGTGTTCATTAAGTTCGCTTATTATTATTTTCATATTTTACAAGTTTGTTGTGTTCATTCAGTTCTATTATTATTGTTTTTATATTTTTAATCATTCAGTTCTGTTACAATATTGGGTTTGGAATAAAAAGGGAGAAAACATTGCATTGTTTATAGTTTGCTTATAAAATGAGAAATCCTATTAAGTGTATGAGATTGATTTATGTTCTTGGAGCAAAGCAAGTGTACCTGCATTCACAGATCGATGTACACACACCTCTCAGATGGTACATCTGACCTTGGAGCCAGGCAAATGTTCCTGCACTCACAGATCAATGTGTTCTCACCCATAGACCAGAGGTGCCAGAGCGACCACTTTCGCCCAAAAAAAAACGACCAGTTAAAGTAAATGAATGGATCAACTAATATAAGGTATAGTTTCAAGAGACAGATTACTGCTGTAAACCAATCATACTAAGAGCAGGAAGAAGGGCTAAAATGTTTAATTACAAATGAATACATTTGCAAAAGTAGAGAATTCCAAATTTGAAGACAGTAAAATCCATATGTTTTGAGTGGTGGAACAGATAGGTATAAAGATTATTGCCTACCAACTGAACATTTTTGCTATTGTTACATAACTTGTGCGTATTCAAAAAATATAAAACGATTTGCAAAACAAAAGTATTTATATACTGATGTGTGGGGGCGCTGTTCAGCAGGTAAAAACAAAAGAAAAGAAAAATGTTTGGATGAGGGCGCTGTACATATAGGTCAAATTCTGTGTCCACATGGAGGACAACATGTGTACAATAAGTACATGTGTGCTCACAAGAATGTCATATATACTATAAGAACTGAAGGCTTTAAAACAAATGTGGTAAGTAAGAGGGTAACAATATGGGTAGGTATTACTAGAGTGGAATTACTTGTAGAAGAAGGGTGAATTTTTAATACAGGACTCCACTGAGGTAAGTAAGAGTGAAAATTTAAGAAGGTTAATTAAAATGACAGAATATTGGATAGTAAACAATGTAGTTTGTAGACAGCAAATGCTCAGTGTTGGCAGTGATAACATTTAGCTTTGAAGCTTGGTACATGATGGTTGTCAAAATTAACCAGGTGAACTGTTTTAGTTACAATTTACTGTTGATTTCCATTAGGCTACTAGCACACTACCAAACTTGACCACTTACAATGTCCTATTGTATTCACACATAATCTTCATTTTTCAAAATAGAAACATTTTCTGGTTGGAAATTTACAGAATTAAATCAGCTCATCACCAAGATCAAAAACAAGATGGCTTCTCCACTATCAGTTGCTAGGATACCACATTTGTTGGGTTATCTTAAATACTACTCTCCAGTGAGCAATCCTCTTTATTACATGCTATGGAACAGTGTGAAGACTCGAAATATTTGGCCAAACATTCAAGTTTCCATGGATACCAGTGACCTAGAAAAGTTTACCTCGGTCGTCTGCACTGCTAATAACTATCATGATTCCCCTTTTGAAAAGTCATATTTTATCCACACAACAAATAACGAGAAACTAAAAACTTTACTAGAATGGCCTAATGTCATAGACTGGGAACGTGAAATGATAATGTTTGAAACTGTACCATTCTCAACATTTCTTGTTGTTGATGAAATGTGCCGGAAGAGAGGATATGAACTAGTATGCGAGGAAAAATGTCATCTGTTAACATTACAGGACATTAAGAAGGCAAGGGAGATAGCACAGACACAGTTACCTAACGGTTTACAACTTTGTAAATTGAAAACACATCATGCACCATTACTAGAGGAAAAATGGTGGACTGTCAATGAAACAGCGCCCCCTAAGTTCAGTGAGGCTTTACAACACTGTACGACATCAGCTGTGTATGATGAACGTAACAAAGTGTTTGCTTCTTGGGCAGTGTTGAAAGAATATGGTGACATTGGCTCAGTCTATACTCTACCACAATATAGGGGTAACAACTTGGGAAGCATCGTCACAGCAACTGTTGCCATGGAAATCATCAAATATGGAGAAACTCCCTATGTGATTGTGATAGATGGCAACACTTCATCGTATGGAATGATGGAAAGACTTGGTTTTCAGCCACACACTGACATGACAGCATGGTGGGTTTATCAAAAGACTGATAAATAAAGGGATAAAAATAACTAAAAATACTAAGAGATATTCTGAAGTTATCAAAGTCTAATAAAAAAAAACATAACCTATTTGCTATTTCAGATAACCATAACAGAACCATATATTATTGTTTATATGTGTGAGTGCAAGTCTGGGTATTCTGGGCTATTTCCACTTATGTCCATGGTGATTTCTTCTGAACTTTCACTCACTATGGTCAAGAGTGTAAGATCGTAGAGTACACCACAAGTACTCTTGTAATTAGCCTGGATACACAACACACATAGTGTTGACATATATGTATCACAGGTTACATGCACTGGTGTGCTTGCATACTAGTGGTATTTTCACTGCAATGCAATACCGAAAACATTATTGCATACCTGCATGCAAATGATATGCAAATGAGGACATGATCATTCACTACACACAAAATCGCACGATCGTACTGTATGATTTTTATGGAAATTTGCCGTTTCAAATAAACATGTAATAATAACAGAACCCCATGCCAAGTGAGTTCCAGTGTGGGTACTCAGGGGTATTTGCACACGTGATTGCAGTGTTTTGTGCAACACTTTCACAAGCATAGCGAGTGAAAGTACAAGGACAGAGAACACTGCAAGCACTCAAGCAAATATCCTGAGTGCACCACACTTGCACTCATGTGTCATTGTGTTCTGTCAAAGTATTTACCTGTTGTTGTCTCTTCTCCAATCTTCCCTTTGAATTACTGTTCTGTTGTAGTAACACATGGATTAGATTTTGATTTGCCTCCTACCAAACAAACAAACACATGGATTAAGTTTTGATTTGCCTCCTACCAAACAAACAAACACATGGATTAGATTTTGATTTGCCTCCTACCAAACAAACATAAACTAATGTTTGATTTGTGATTTCACACATCAATAATATGGTAATTTAGGTATTAAAGGGGCACAAGTTGAAATTGTATGTATTTAGGCATCATTGATTCTCCAGAACCAAAGTTTACAAAAATATTTATTTTTTTTCCTGAAGTCATGTTTCCCTTCAACACAAGTATGGTATAATCTATAACACGCAGGTACAATCATAACATAATTACCCATTTAGGATAAATAAAGTTATTGAATTGGAATGCATTTCTGTCATTTAGTTTTGATAATTAAGTGAATCTGCTGACAAAACTTACCACAACTTGGTTGAAATTCTGTATTTTATTGTACTTCTGTTCTAACATAGTCCTCTCCTGGACATTTCTCTGTGCTTTTTGTTCTAATTGTTCACAAATCTCTTCAAGATAAGTTGTTACTGCCCTCTCTGACACTAGTTGTATCTCACTCTCTAAAAGAGCCCTGGAGGAAAGTAATAACATTTACTCAGATACGTTTTTTTGTGTGTGTACAGAGAGTGTGTGTATGTGTGTGTGTGTGTGTGTGTGTGTGTGTGTGTGTGTGTAAGTATGTATGTATGTATGTATGTATGTATGTATGTATGTATGTATGTATGTATATGCATGTATGTATGTATGTATGTATGTATGTATGTATGTATGTATGTATGTATATGCATGTATGTATGTATGTATGTATGTATGTATGTATGTGTGTGTATGTATGTATGTATGTATGTATGTATGTATGTGTGTATGTAAGTATGTATGTATGTATGTATGTATGTATGTATGTATGTATGTATGTGTGTATGTATGTATGTATGTATGTATGTATGTATGTATGTATGCATGGATGTATGTATGCATGTATGTATGTATGTATGTATGTATGTATGTATGTATGTATGTATGTATGTATGTATGTATGTATGTATGTGTCTGTATGTATGTATGCATGCATGCATGTGTGTGTGTATGTATGTATGTATGTATGTATGTATGTATCTGCTTCTTTATATCTTTAACTTTCTCCTCAAAAATTGGAAACTGGAAACACCTGGGTAGACTTACTTTGCCATGTGAAAACCACCAGTCTGTTCAGAGTACAGTGTTGCTAACTGATCTATCACCTGGTTTTGCATTATTTCCAGTTTTTCTTGAGATTTCTGATTTTGTTGGTTATATTTCTCTTTTTCTACAAACTGTGCAATCAGGTCATTGTGTGAATCCTAACAATTAATAAAAATATATGATTGTGTAAATAAATTGTAAAGCTCCATCTTTAAAAAACAGTTCTAGTAGATATGTACACAAACGTGTAAACAAATATGTAAACAAATATAAACAAATATGTACACAAAAGTCTACAGTTATGCAAACAAATATGTAACCAACTATGTAAACAAATATGTACACAAGTATGTACCGGTAAATATGTAAACAATTATGTAAACAAATATCTACATAAATGTGCAAATAATTATGTCAACAAATATGTAAACTATGTAAACAAACATAAACTATGTAAATAAATATGTAAACAGCTATGTAAACAAATATATAAACTATGTAAACAAATATGTATCGAATATGCAAACAAATATGTAAACAATATGTAAACAAGCATGTGATGTACTAGTATATGTTACTTGCCAAATACCATTCCATATCTTGTGGCATGAGGTCCTGACCTCAAGCAGCAAGATGTGAAACAGTATTTGGCAAATAACATATTTATACGTCACCTGCGACTACGAATTCATTTTTGAATATCTAAAAAATACTATTTCATTTCAAAATGAAGTACCACTTCTGTGTTACACTGTTGAGCTTAGTATTGCACATCTCTCTGATCACTACTATGTGGTTGTTTACATCTCAGCCTCGAATCATTAACTTTAGTTACAATTCATTGGTTCTAAAACAAAGCAGGTAACTGGTGCATAAAACATATCAAGTGTTGTTAATCATACCTCTAACAGCTTATGAACAGTCTGCGACACATCTTGTGGGTTGGCTACATCTTTGAAATTACCTTTGTCATATTTAAACCTGCAATGAGTTAATTATCGGGTACAGTCTGAAAACTTATGACACAAAACATATCATGTACAGATACAAGAAAAAAACTTCACAATAAAGTTTGTATATCAGTGTTTTTGCTAAGGGCGGTAAGTAGGTAAAGTCTACTGGGTTCCTGTGTCATTTTACCAGGGTTCCCAAACAAAATTACCATGACTACATGTATATGGGGAAAACAGTGCTGTTTTTACCCCTTTCTCCCTTTTAGTCCAGTCAATCTAGCGGAAAAAATGGCCGAACCCAAACATAATTGCAACAGAAATAATTTTTAGTGCATCTTGCTCAGAATTTTATGCTGAATAACATATCAAAAGTCTAGAAAAATCTAAGTGGTGGAACATGGTCAAAAATGACGTTTCTTAATTAGCATAATTAGTGAAATAATAATATTCATGAGATATCATTTGTTCAAAAAACCTATGCAAGTAACATGTCTATGGGTAGTTCTGAAGGTGAGTAATTACTTAGGAGTCACTTTATGATCGTGCAACCATTCCCATAGAATTAATATTTGTATTTTTAATTACTTTAATTAAGGACACTGATTACTTGTAACGTACAATAACTATACATTTTTTGAACGCCCCTGTTAATTGTATGTCTCTCATTAGGTATTGGAGTATTGGAATCCCTTACTCTCATTATTAAATAACTCTTCCCTTGTTGGATAAATATGCATGCTAAACAACTGTTAATTAGTGTAATTAAGATGTAAAACAATACATTAGTAAGCATACGTGATATTTTTTGTTCAATAGTTATTGACGCTTGATTTTGAGTGAACATAACTTTTCATTCATCAAACCACTCCAAGGTAAGCTAAAGAATAGTTAAAGTTTCCTAATTAATTGATTAATTAATTAATTAATTAATTAATTATCGTCAAGATGTTGAGAAGTTTTTTCGATTTAAAGTATGCAAGTAATATGTCTTTCGATAGGTCTTAACCTTAAAAGTCAGATGAACATCATTATCAAATTGTCAAACCTGAGCGGGAGTACCATTCATGGGTTGTTGGTTTTATAAATACATGTATTCAACCTATTAGACATTGTGTAAGGAGAAGATTCTGTTTTCATTATGTGATTTTATATCACCGTGTGTCCAGATGAGCGTTCAAAAATGATGTAGCTACACCATAATTATACAACCTTGACGATGGCAGTATCTGAGATGCTGTACTCCTAGACCTTTTTGTCTTCTCCCCGATAGTTTTGATATCTCTCAGAGAAAGAAATGCCCCTTGATTCTATCAATATTCCGTCACTGTTTGTTTACATAGGATCGTCTCCATATCTATAAATATGTCTTCTTTGGGTGGGTTTACCAATGCTGCCCTTTGTCTTTCAATTAAGGCAGCACTGATTGACTTGTTTCTAGATCCTGTTTTACCACATACGTGCTATTATTAGTGGTACCGGTTTAGGAATAAGTTGTGATTATCTGCTTATCACAATTGGGTATTTTTGTAGTTTTCTTTATTTTCAGTCACTCTAAATGAACATATACTATATTTAAAAAGTACAATTTGTGTAGTATCAGTGTTTGTTATTTCTTGCGTTGTTGATACCTTTTGGTCTTTATGTTCAATTTGTTTAAAAGTGAAAAAAAACATGTTCACATTCTGTTCTGTCTCAAAACCTGCCAGTTGAAACTTTAATTTCTAACTATGAACTATGACATCCTATGAGTTATTGCATTACATTTTACAATTAAGTTTGGCTTTATTTACTAGTTATTACTTGGCATGTTCTACCCTTTATATTTCGTTTAAAGCTCGATTACTGACAACATGATCTTCAGTTTGTACATTGAACTGTACCTTGTTTTTAGTAAAAGATATCTTTTCATATCTAGATATAAATAAGCTTAAACTTGATATCTTTTGAATTCCGCGCTATGTAACACGGACACATATTACTCCTACAGACAAGTATTCCGATGAGTATTATACATTTGTAGATTTTGTTACATCCCCCTGTGAATTGTTTGAATTCAGCTGTTTTTATTTCAATGTTACAAAAATATAGATATCATCTTTGAAATGACATGAAAGGCAGCATTATAGGTCCATTTTTTTGCACATTACATGTATTATTACCACTGTACAAAACATAAGACGATTTTAGGTGATACAGGACATCAATAATTTATTTGGAGGGGGGCCTTCCTCTATTATTTCTGTACCATTACCAGTCATCTCAAAGTTACGTATCATTTTGAGTACAAATCTCACTTCATCTTTAAAATGAATTTATTTAATATTTGAATATGTTACGACCACAAACTAATTTTATCTTTGACCTGGAAAAGTCATTTTTACTAATTCTGCATACTGCGACATCTCAAATATAGTTAATAAAAAATTGGCAAATTTGGCTCAGAAGATGCCTTCTGTACAATGAGACAAGGAATTCTTGGAAAGAAACAAACTTTGGAGCTCCAAATCTATTTACGGGTGATCGCACGATGTCACAAAAGCTCAATAAAGTATAACTTCGTTCGTTTGGGTCTGGCATCAATGCGATTGCTGAACTTCATTCTTGCACTTCTAACCAAAGTTCGAAAACTTTCACAATCACGCCTTCAATGATAACTTCTATATTTATACTAAGATGTTCATAAGTTGATTAAAATTTACTTCTTATGTGATATACAACTGCTAGATTTCCAAAATAGTATTTAATGTGTTGTCCTAAATGGACAAAGTTCATTTATTGAGCTTGTGGGATATATTATGCGATTGTCCCTTAATCCTTGTACAAACAATGCTGATGATATCGTTTCAACAGATTTTTAACTCCTATTTTGTGTTTGAATATGACCTCTTCTATTAAGTTCTAAGCTTTCCACGATTGTATAACTCTATAAGGGGTCGTGTGATGCAGAATACTATAGGCGAAACGTAGACCAAAGCTAATTGTAAGCAAAATAAAATATAGCTACAATAAATCGCCTTTGTAATATTAATAGTCTGGCTGATAATGACTATTATAATTATTTCATTTTTCTTTTATTAGTTTTATCATCTAACTTTATTCATATTTTCTGTGTTTGTGTTTACATTGTTACATAATCATCACAACCGGGAACCTTTGTTCTAATTCCAGATGACAATGCTAATTCTTACGAAATGATATTTAAAATTATCAATACTTTTGTTTGGATATCAGGGGCTGGTAAATGTTGCGAAGTACTTTAGCTTCCCTCATTTTGTTTTCGATTTCTACAAAAATATATGGTATATTTGTTTAGATTTCATTTGATTAATTTTTATTCAATTTTGATTCCATTTTGTGAGGGTGATTTAATCATTTTTTATTTTATAATTTCTTATTCCCCGTAAAACACGTGCACAAGAACTAAGCATTTATCAACCATGCAGTGCCTGTTTTTTAAATGAAAATTATTTGGTTTCCAAAGAATCAGTGAGAATTTAAATCCTTTTAAAGTTTTGCCATTCAATTTTATGACAGGATTTTAAAAATGAAACAACTGAATTTGATAGCCTTCTTGACATGTCATTTGTTTCGAACAGAATTTTTACCGTATGTAATTCCTGTTATATCAGGCTAACCATTAAGTTTGACTAATTATTTGAGTCACTACATAAATGATTGCGGGCTAGATTGAATTGGAAGGCGATTGTCATGTCATTGTGGTAAATTGACACAAACAAGTGACTGATGATGTTACTTTCAAATTATATCAGTGTTGAAAGGGGTGTTTAATTAATTTATCTTTCTGCACTGTTAATAATAATATTTATAGAATTGAATCAGAAAGTTTGAAGATGGAAATGTGTTAAAAAAGAACAATATGATAAGAAAGAGATTGGCTGTTTAGTTTAGTTTAGTGATGAGAATGATGAGGGGAATGGACATCCCATAATACTTCCATGTCCTTGTCGACTCTCAGTATAAGTACATCTTGATCTTGTGTTCCTCCTAAGTTAACAACTTGATATCAGTGCGGTATGCGAGAACAATATGTACACATTAGTATACAGCGATACATTGGTATAAGAAGTACACAATGATCCAGTGATATAAGTAGTAACTTTTGCAACATTGTTGGTTAGATGCATAAAGATCATTATACCTATACTATTGGGTGGAAGTTTCAGGCAAGATGCAATTGTTAACATTTATTGCCTTGATTACTCTGTTGCAAAACTACAAAACAGAAATATGAGTTATCAGACTGTCTTTGATGATATTAAAAGGTCATTGTAGCCTATGGAATTTGTCATTTCAAGACCTTCCCAAAGACATATTACTTGCATGGGAGATTGATAAACCGTGTATATGCTAATTATGCTAATTACTAATTAATTAAGAATCTTTGATACATTTTACATGAAAAGTGTTTGATGATGACAAGCACGCTAAATTTATTTCCCACTGTACTGCAAATCAAATGATATATAACCTGCATACATTTGTGTTAAAATGTTATCAAATTTGAATATGCTGATTATAATTTTTCATAATTTACATATTAATTATGCTGATGAGATGTTGAATCATCATATGATGGTCCTAGTATGCTTTTTCACCCTTAGACCTATCCATAGACATGTTACTTGCCAGGTTTTATTGCGAAAACAGCATTTTAAGAATATAATATTCTCGCTAATTATGCTAATTAATAAAAACCTTATTTTCACCATGTTCCACCACTTAGATTTTTCTAGACTTTTGATATGTTGTTCAGCACAAAATTCTGAACAAGATGCACTAAAAATTATTTCTGTTGCAATTATGTTTGGGTCAAACCTTATTTTGACTGGACTATTTCTGTTACCAGGGTTTCCCAACTTGAGCAAAAACACTGGTGTGTAAATATATATAAAGAACATACACACACACACACACACACACACACACACACACACACACACACACACACAGTCACATGCATACCAGTGTCTCACACTTGTTACAAGAATGGAGATATATATAAAATCCAGGAACTTACTTGAGTAGTTCAATATCATTGTTGATATCAAGTCTTGCTGTGATTTCCTTTAGACTTGCACCTGATTGTATGGCGTTATCAGTCACTGCTAGTAATACCTTGCTAGCACTTTGTTCTCTGATAATATCCTACAAAATATACACATATTCTATGGTGTTATCAACCATTGCTAGTAGTACCTTGCTAGCACTTTGTTCTCTGATAATATCCTACAAAATATACACATATTCTATGACATTATCAGTCACTGCTAGTAGTAGTACCTTGCTAGCACTTTGTTCTCTGATAATATCCTACAAAATATACACATATTCTATGACATTATCAGTCACTGCTAGTAGTAGTACCTTGCTAGCACTTTGTTCTCTGATAATATCCTACGAAATATACACATATTCTATGACATTATCAGTCACTGCTAGTAGTAGTACCTTGTTAGCACTTTGTTCTCTGATAATATCCTATAAAATATACACATATTCTATGACATTATCAGTCACTGCTAGTAGTAGTACCTTGCTAGCACTTTGTTCTCTGATAATATCCTATAAAATATACACATATTCTATGGTGTTATCAACCATTGCTAGTAGTACCTTGCTAGCACTTTGTTCTCTGATAATATCCTACAAAATATACACATATTCTATGACATTATCAGTCACTGCTAGTAGTAGTACCTTGCTAGCACTTTGTTCTCTGATAATATCCTACAAAATATACACATATTCTATGACATTATCAGTCACTGCTAGTAGTAGTACCTTGCTAGCACTTTGTTCTCTGATAATATCCTACGAAATATACACATATTCTATGACATTATCAGTCACTGCTAGTAGTAGTACCTTGTTAGCACTTTGTTCTCTGATAATATCCTACAAAATATACACATATTCTATGACATTATCAGTCACTGCTAGTAGTAGTACCTTGTTAGCACTCTTTTCTCTGATAATATCTACAAAATACACAGATTCTATGGTGTTATCAGTCACTGTTAGGAGTACCTTGCAAGCACTCTTTTCTCTGATAATATCTACAAAATACACAGCTATATTTGTTATCAACCACTTTGTTCTCTCCTACTAAAAAATACATAATCTACACAAGCTTTAGTTATTATCAGTCGACTCATTTAGTATCCCACTTTCTCATTATATCCTACAAAACACACAGACTATATTGCGGTATTTCACCATCACTTTCCTTTATATGCAATATTGAGTGTAAAAGTGCCAAGATATACAATTAATTCAATAGGGAACTTGCAAACCCGCCATGTTGAATGTTGCATTATGGGAAATGTGATAATAAATACTAATGAATTAGCATTGTAAACAATATTACATTGTTTATAACCAGGAATGATCAATTCATAGTCACCCTGATCTTTGTGGGAGGTTAATTTTATCAGTAGCTCCAGATTAGGTATTACAATAACCACAGATGATCCCATAGTCCTTTGCGTCTGAGCATGCTCAGTTTGGATTGCAAGTTCCCTATTCTTCTTGATGTGAAATTGTAACAATACAATTTCTTACCTCTATTTTTGTCCATAAAAAGTGTCTTTTCTTTTGTCTGCAGCAAGAGATGATTGACATAAAATATTATATTAATGCATACGTATGATACCAACCATCTGTGTGTAGTTATAGACCCTAGACTGGCCAACAATTCAAGAAAGGCAGTTAAACATTTCACCAAACTTGTTAACAAATGTCTCAGAAACAAAGTTCCATCCTATATTTCAGATCTATTGACTACAAACTCCTCAATTCATTCGCACAATACTAGAAGCAATTACCATATCCCAAATGCGCATAATAGATCTTTTGCATATAGGGCATCCATTGTTGCCAACAATAGAATCAAATAGCTTTATGTGTTTTTTATGTGTCATTGTATATTTTATTTTCCACCTTACTGTTTTTATTGTATGTGTTCTGCTTTATGTACATTTATATATTTTTTCTTTTAACATCTGCATGAAAACACATTTATGGATGCAGTGTTTTAAATAAATAAAATAAAAATAAGTAAATAAAAGTATAAATAAAATAAAAATAAGTAAATAAAAGTATAGGGTCTGTGGTTTAGTGTGATTTGAATAAACTTTTCACAATGCTTATCACACAGTGGACAGCCAATTTATAGGCAATGTGTGGACTACAGATAACACTGGCAGGTTATCATCATTATTACATGATTACTATAACTTACATAATAGAATGATCAGCAAACTGTCCTTTTATTAATTGGTGATGAAAAGATCCAATAGCTTCACACGCTTCTCTAACATTTCTCTGAATGTACAATATCAGTAATTATTACATATATAATAGAGATTATGTGCACCGGTGCATACACATACTACATTATTGCATACCTGCATGTAAATGATATGCAAATGAGAGTATGGCTGTTCGTTGCACACATAAGCACCTGATTGAACATGAACAAGAAAAGTATGCAAATTCGCTGTTTTGGATAAACATATGCAATAATAACAACATTATGGCATGATGTGTAAGAGGGACACTGAGACCTCTTGTACGACACATAACTAAAGTGTTTCAGCTACTTCCCCCATTCACTTAGAAGGTCATATCAGGTGTAAAATAACCATGTTTAATTATCAGTCCAATAGTGGTCACTTTAATTGTACTCAGTAAATTGATTTTTATCTTATGCCATATGTCAGGAGATCCCACGTGAACCATTTCATCCATAGCAGCCATGTGAGGGTGGTCAAGCTGAAACTGCCAAATGCTTAACAACACTATTGTTCTCAATGTCATCACACATGGCCATGGCGAAAGCTTGATCATGTTTGACAACCATTGTTGAAATGATATGAGCGAGTAAGATATCAATATTGCAATCTCTGCAATGAGACGTACAAAAATGTCAGCCAGCAGACGAAACCCAGCTGTGTCACAATTAGAATATATAGACAACATTTTATTGACACTTCCATACACTGATAGCCATCAGCTAGGGTCTCTATCCTTCCCAATGAGTAAACAATGTCGACAGATAGATTACATTTAGAGTGACCACATACTTAGTCTGTAAGATACGCCATGAAGGGGCGCCCTCAAACGTCAGGCAACCCCTAACAGAGAGGTCGGTGAGGGCGAAACGTCACAACATATCTTACAGTCTACCACATACTGAGCTGATATACTATTACATTGTTATTTTACACCTGATATGATTATGAACATTAAAGTGAATGGAGCAAGTAGTTGAAACACTTCAGTTATCTTTTTTACATGTTGTAATTAGGACTTATACCCAACCAAGGTAATGGTCGCTGATTTTGTAGCTAATCAAGTAGGTACACTGAATTACAAATATATTGCAATTCTTTATATAACTTATTATACTTCAGGTCAGGGGTGAACAAATCCACTGGTCCTGGGTCCGGTACTAGCGATTTGTTTGGGTGGACCACTATTTTACCTTGTCTAGTCCATCGGACCAATACATTACTGTTATTAACTACGTTAAAAAGTTGTCTGATATACAGATTCATAGGTAAGATTTAATCTTTCACATAAGCGGGACCACTATTTCTTTCAGCAAGACCAAGATTTTTTAAGGCACTGGTCCGGGGACCACCAGTTCACAAAATGATTTGTTCACCCCTGCATGTTGTATAATACATAAATTTGGACAGTGATGATAGATGAGACAACTGGTTCCAATATAACTATTTAATAACTTAATTATTCAAACATTTTAAAGTTGTTGAATTCATGAGATTTGGGTTTTCATTTTGGGATTTTAATTTATAGAACTTTACTATGTTTTTCTACTTAAAATATCAATGTGAAATAACACATGTCAAGTAATCGTTTGTAACTCAACAAACTGCAAAAGATTTGTAAAAAAATGTGTCAAATATTTGTTATTAAGTGTACAATAAACTTTTTGCAGCTTTTTGCAAATTACGAATACATAATTGGTATATGTTGCTTTACATTATTTTTACAATTACAAAATGGTAGTAAAGTTATTTTACTTAATTAACTATTCTTTATTAATTAAAAGATAATAATTAATTTGATGATCCATTTAGTACTAATTTGTAAACATTCGTTTTGTACCAACCAAATAGAAATTGTAAACTTAGATTTTGTTTTGTACCATCCAAATAGAAATTGTAAACTTAGATTTTGTTTTGTACCATCCAAAGAGAAATTGTAAACTTAGATTTTGTTTTGTACCATCCAAATAGAAATTGTAAACTTAGATTTGTTCATTTTGTACCATCCAAATAGAAATTGTAAACTTAGATTTTGTTTTGTACCATCCAAATAGAAATTGTAAACTTAGATTTTGTTTTGTACCATCCAAATAGAAATTGTAAACTTAGATTTTGTTTTGTACCATCCAAGTAGAAATTGTCAACTTAGATTTTGTTTTGTACCATCCAAATAGAAATTGTAAACTTAGATTTGTTCATTTTGTACCATCCAAATAGAAATTGTAAACTTAGATTTTGTTTTGTACCATCCAAATAGAAATTGTCAACTTAGATTTTGTTTTGTACCATCCAAGTAGAAATTGTCAACTTAGATTTTGTTTTGTACCATCCAAATAGAAATTGTCAACTTAGATTTGTTCATTTTGTACCATCCAAATAGAAATTGTAAACTTAGATTTTGTTTTGTACCATCCAAATAGAAATTGTAAACTTAGATTTTGTTTTGTACCATCCAAATAGAAATTGTCAACTTAGATTTTGTTTTGTACCATCCAAATAGAAATTGTAAACTTAGATTTTGTTTTGTACCATCCAAATAGAAATTGTAAACTTAGATTTTGTTTTGTACCATCCAAATAGAAATTGTAAACTTAGATTTTGTTTTGTACCATCCAAATAGAAATTGTAAACTTAGATTTTGTTTTGTACCATCCAAATAGAAATTGTCAACTTAGATTTGTTCATTTTGTACCATCCAAATAGAAATTGTCAACTTAGATTTTGTTTTGTACCATCCAAATAGAAATACTGTAAATACACTTACTCCACAGGCCGTTTCTAATGCAACATCCTCACTATCCGTACTACCATCTCTTTGTTTATTGAAGTAGAATGTGTCAGTGTATCCACTGCTGTAAAGATAATAAAATGAATGAATGAATGAATGAATGAATGAATGAATGAATGAATAAATAAATAAATGAAATTTATTTTACCTGATTACAAAAATAAGCTACACTTTCAAAGAAAATACATATGATCCAAATATACAAAATGAATACAAAAGAAATACATAATTATTATCTGCTGTGGACCATCAAAATAGTTCAGTAGAACTAGTCTTGTCCATGGCCATTCTCGCAAACCAGAGCTGTTATTTTTTCCACTACACTTCCAGTGGAGCGGCTTCTTAAGAACGATGCTGTAAAACAGGCCGTGGTTTGTGACGATGGTCCATGGCATGTATATTTTTCTACATTTCATATCGATAATAACTTTGTTTTTAAGTATACTGTATCCACTGCTGTAAAGATAATACTAACATTATCAGAAAGAAGCAGGGTATAGTAAGAACTAGCAGTTTTAATATACACTTATTACCTGGCTATGAGGGCACTAATAAATGTCTATGACCACAAGACACCACCCTACTGTGTGTAATATTAGTGTAAACATTGAATGAGGTTAAATGTGTGGGAACGTGAGGAAAACTTACTATCAGAGACACCACCCTACTGTGTGTAATTTTAGTGTAAACATTGAATGAGGTTAAATGTGTGGGAACGTGAGGAAAACTTGCTATAAAAGACACCACCCTACTGTGTGTAATATTAGTGTAAACATTGAATGAGGTTAAATGTGTGGGAACATGAGGAAAACTTACTATCAGAGACACCACCCTACTGTGTGTAATATTAGTGTAAACATTGAATGAGGTTAAATGTGTGGGAACGTGAGGAAAACTTACTATCAGAGACACCACCCTACTGTGTGTAATATTAGTGTAAACATTGAATGAGGTTAAATGTGTGGGAACGTGAGGAAAACTTACTATCAGAGACACCACCCTACTGTGAGTGTAATTACAGACAGTATCATGTGCTAACTTATATCAGTATATTGCAGCAATAGTAAGTTTGCATAGTTTGCTTAATTTGCATAGTTTGCTTAATTTGCAGAATTTGCTTAATTTGCAGAATTTGCTTAATTTGCAGAATTTGCTTAATTTGCATAGTTTGCTTAATTTGCATAGTTTGCATAGTTTGCTTAATTTGCATAGTTTGCTTAATTTGCAGAATTTGCTTAATTTGCAGAATTTGCTTAATTTGCATAGTTTGCTTAATTTGCAGAATTTGCTTAATTTGCATAGTTTGCTTAATTTGCAGAATTTGCTTAATTTGCATAGTTTGCTTAATTTGCATAGTTTGCTTAATTCACACATTACTAGTATCACTTTAATACCTGGTCTTTTTCTTGTACTCTGTCACCATATCTTCAATCTGTCGTTGTCGTTAGTAACCATGTCTTCAATCTACCACTTACCTGGTCTGTTTCTTGTACTCTGTCACCATATCTTCAATCTGTCGTTGTCGTTAGTAACCATGTCTTCAATCTATCACTTACCTGGTCTGTTTCTTGTACTTAGTCTTCAATCTGTCACTTACCTGGTCTTTTTCTTGTACTTAGTCTTTCAATCTGTCACTTACCTGGTCTGTTTCTTGTACTTAGTCTTCAATCTGTCACTTACCTGGTCTTTTTCTTGTACTTAGTCTTTCAATCTGTCACTTACCTGGTCTGTTTCTTGTACTTAGTCTTCAATCTGTCACTTACCTGGTCTTTTTCTTGTACTTAGTCTTCAATCTGTCACTTACCTGGTCTTTTTCTTGTACTTAGTCTTTCAATCTGTCACTTACCTGGTCCGTTTCTTGTACTTAGTCTTTCAATCTGTCACTTACCTGGTCCGTTTCTTGTACTTAGTCTTTCAATCTGTCACTTACCTGGTCCGTTTCTTGTACTTAGTCTTTCAATCTGTCACTTACCTGGTCCGTTTCTTGTACTTAGTCTTTCAATCTGTCACTTACCTGGTCCGTTTCTTGTACTTAGTCTTTCAATCTGTCACTTACCTGGTCCATTTCTTGTACTTAGTCACTATGTCTTCAATCTATCACTTACCTGGTCCATTTCTTGTACTTAGTCTTCAATCTATCACTTACCTGGTCCGTTTCTTGTACTTAGTCTTTCAATCTATCACTTACCTGGTCCATTTCTTGTACTTAGTCACTATGTCTTCAATCTATCACTTACCTGGTCCATTTCTTGTACTTAGTCACTATGTCTTCAATCTATCACTTACCTGGTCCATTTCTTGTACTTAGTCACTATGTCTTCAATCTATCACTTACCTGGTCTGTTTCTTGTACTTAGTCACTATGTCTTCAATCTATCACTTACCTGGTCTGTTTCTTGTACTTAGTCACTATGTCTTCAATCTATCACTTACCTGGTCTGTTTCTTGTACTTAGTCTTCAATCTATCACTTACCTGGTCTGTTTCTTGTACTTAGTCTTTCAATCTGTCACTTACCTGGTCTGTTTCTTGTACTTAGTCTTCAATCTATCACTTACCTGGTCCGTTTCTTGTACTTAGTCTTCAATCTATCACTTACCTGGTCCGTTTCTTGTACTTAGTCTTCAATCTATCACTTACCTGGTCCGTTTCTTGTACTTAGTCTTTCAATCTATCACTTACCTGGTCCATTTCTTGTACTTAGTCACTATGTCTTCAATCTATCACTTACCTGGTCCATTTCTTGTACTTAGTCACTATGTCTTCAATCTATCACTTACCTGGTCCATTTCTTGTACTTAGTCACTATGTCTTCAATCTATCACTTACCTGGTCTGTTTCTTGTACTTAGTCACTATGTCTTCAATCTATCACTTACCTGGTCTTTTTCTTGTACTTAGTCTTCAATCTATCACTTACCTGGTCTTTTTCTTGTACTTAGTCTTCAATCTATCACTTACCTGGTCCGTTTCTTGTACTTAGTCTTCAACCTATCACATACCTGGTCTGTTTCTTGTACTTAGTCTTTCAACCTATCACATACCTGGTCTGTTTCTTGTACTTAGTCTTTCAATCTGTCACTTACCTGGTCCGTTTCTTGTACTTAGTCTTCAATCTATCACTTACCTGGTCCGTTTCTTGTACTTAGTCTTTCAATCTATCACTTACCTGGTCTGTTTCTTGTACTTAGTCTTTCAATCTGTCACTTACCTGGTCCGTTTCTTGTACTTAGTCTTTCAATCTGTCACTTACCTGGTCCGTTTCTTGTACTTAGTCTTCAATCTATCACTTACCTGGTCCGTTTCTTGTACTTAGTCTTTCAATCTATCACTTACCTGGTCCGTTTCTTGTACTTAGTCACTATGTCTTCAATCTGTCACTTACCTGGTCTTTTTCTTGTACTTAGTCACTATGTCTTCAATCTATCACTTACCTGGTCCATTTCTTGTACTTAGTCACTATGTCTTCAATCTGTCACTTACCTGGTCTTTTTCTTGTACTTAGTCACTATGTCTTCAATCTATCACTTACCTGGTCCATTTCTTGTACTTAGTAACTATGTCTTCAATCTGTCACTTACCTGGTCCGTTTCTTGTACTTAGTCACTATGTCTTCAATCTTTCACTTACCTGGTCTGTTTCTTGTACTTAGTCACTATGTCTTCAATCTGTCACTTACCTGGTCTTTTTCTTGTACTTAGTCACTATGTCTTCAATCTATCACTTACCTGGTCCATTTCTTGTACTTAGTCACTATGTCTTCAATCTATCACTTACCTGGTCCGTTTCTTGTACTTAGTCACTATGTCTTCAATCTATCACTTACCTGGTCCGTTTCTTGTACTTAGTCACTATGTCTTCAATCTGTTTGTGGTAAGCATCACGTTTCTCAATGCCAGCCTTACACTGAGTGGAGTATGCTGACAGTAAAGTATCCCTATGTCTCATTTCATTCACAGTCTGACAGGACTTCTGGTATTCTTTCTCTACAACACAAAACATAACAACCATTATACGTCACCTGTCACCAATCTCGCATTCTGATTGGTCAAGAGCCCTGCAGATACACAGGCGTATTTTTCACCAACAGCCGTATTTTTGCTTGTTGTATCACGTGATCACTGGACGTCCCCTTGTAAACAAACCGAGCAGACAACTAGAAATACAGCTATTACCAATATTTCCAAATTTATTGTATGAAATATCATCGTTGTATACATTGTAACAAGTCTTTGAACTGTATGTTTTGTGTCAGAGGGAAACTGTCAAAAATTCCATGCAGAACAGCGATAGTCCAGCTAGATATGGCGAACGCACGGTCGTCACGCGATCATGAACATGAATTCCTAAATTTATGAAGGATATCAAAATTACCACCACAGAGGGTGCAATTTTTGCTTAACTAGAACAAAGTACTAGTATATCACGAACATTTCTGTACATTTAATGGAATACAGTACACAAAACAAAGACGCACTCATTTTTCTGCTGAAGGTTATAAGTTTGAATATATCTTTGAGTGATATGCAAATAGTAAACATTATGCCATACTACTGAGCAAACGCGCACTCTGATTGGATGATAAAGTTAAGGCTGAGATGTAAACAACCACACTGCAGTCATTAGAGAAGTATGTGATACTACGCTCAACAGTATAACGCGGAAGTTATTTTGTTTTAAAATGAAACAGCATTTTTAGACATTCAAAAATTGAATTTCGTAGTCGCAGGTGATGTATAAGTATGTTATTTGCCAAAAACGGTTCCACATCCTGCTGCTCGAGGTAATTTTTCCCGTATAACGGCTCGCCTCCGGCTCTCCGTTATTACCGGAAAAATTACCTCTTGCAGCAAGATATGGAACAGTATTCGGCAAATAACATGTACTAATACCATGCATGAGCTACGTTCAACGAAATATATGGAATATATACTCTGGTCTTCTACATTGCAACAACATGCATCTATGTCAAGACAACACATGTCTACATCACTGGTTCTGCTGTGTTCAAAATACGAATCAAAACGCTCAAAATTTCCCATTACTTTCCCCCATTTTTTAAATATTACTGGCGATGGTATAATTATATTATTCCCAAATATTTGTCTTCATTCAGCTGGAAAATACAAGTGACCTAAGGGTTTGTCACTACTCATCTCGCGACTCGTTGTGACAAGGGCCCCTTAGGTCACTCAAATTTTCCTTGGCTGAACGAAGAATACTATCTAAGTATTAACAACACAACACAATCTGAACTTTTGTAGTGTTTGAATATGTATATTTTGTACATATTGCTCGGTCAATGTATTAGTTAAGTTTTTGGAAGCATTGGCACTAACACAGGGAGGAATATCTATAATTTACATTATCAATCAACATTTCCCCCTTACCTCATATCATTGTAATAAATTTAATATTAATCTTCCCAGCTAACTTTGACCTCTGTTGACTCTGATGTATCGACCAATAGAAATCTTACTAATTCACTTTGATCTCTGTTGACTCTGATGTATTGACCAATAGAAATCTTACAAATTCACTTTGATCTCTGTTGACTCTGAAGTATCGACCAATAGAAATCTTACTAATTCACTTTGACCTCTGTTGACTCTGATGCATTGACCAATAGAAATCTTAATAGTTCATTTCAACCTCTCTTGACTCTGATGCATTGACTAATTGCAACCTTGCTCACATCATGGGCTACCATAATTTGTATCTGGTGGCCCACTTAGGCTACCACTGATTATGTGATGATTTAAAGGATGGAAGATTTACAGACATAAGTATTTAATATATATTTCCAATAATTCCTCTATTCTCTAGTTCTCTTTCAGTTCGGGAATATGGGACTACTGGTCACCATTCTTGGACTACCACATTCTGAAAGTGGTAGCCCACTAGGACTACCAAAGAAAAAGTTAATTTCAAGCCCTGGGATATAAAAAGCTACATTGTTGCAATACACTAATTAAGATGTAGACATTAAAACAATAGAAAAGCAAACTGACCTGTTTTCATAATTTCTCTCTCAAGTCTTTCAACTTCTCCTTCCAGAACATTAACATGTCTCTCTGACACATTCAACTCTGCCTCTAATTCCCTCTTCCGTTGTAACATGTCTTCTCTGTCCTTGGAAAACTCTCCTTTTCCATGTCTGGGAAGCCATCCCAGTTAAGGTAAAAAAAAAATCCATGAAATTTGACCATTTTATGACTTAAAGGCTTAACATCGCTCCAGGAAATAAAAGTTTCATAAACTTTGGGTTCTTGAGAGCCATTTCATAATTTCACATCACGTAAATCTTGCTTGATGTCTAGAAACACCAAACTGAACCTCTTTTTCACCTATACTGATCTAGCTGTTGTACACCATTGCCTCATAGGACTTGGGCAGACAATGGGCTCTTGTCACTGCTATTGTCTCTTCTGAGACATATGACAATAGCCCATTGTAGTACACATCTGATGATGTTGATGAGACATCTGTGAAAATTTTGGATTCACTCTAAGAAATTGTATGACTGTGAGTAGAAATTTTCATTTGTATAGTAAGATATAGTTAAGTTTAATGAAGGCAATATATTTGTAAGTAAAGGATACATGGCTAGGTTACCTTGTATTTTCTGAACTGTTTGTCTAGAATGTACATTGTTTAGTACAAATTTCCAAATATTTATCATGTTACCACGACAAACCCTGAAACAATAAACAATAAACAAAAATTGATTAATATAATTCATGACAATACATATTATACCATGTATGAGAAAGGTTCAACAAAAAAATATGAAATATTGATTCTGGTCATTCTATGTACATAGAGGGCACACTGTTCCCAAATCTTTGACCACTGTAGTTACCATGACAACTTATACACCTATCTTATCATCCACCAATCTTGAAAAAATCATAAATTCATATCTTACCTTTCTAAATCTTCAGCCACTGGTAGCTGTTGCCCTGGCAACTTCTGTACACCCATCTCCTCTACAACCCATTTTGATAAGCATTTAGCTATTTGGTCAGGACCTGCATTGGCTATCCCATTACAGCTATTATCACTGTTTGTTGTCTCTTTCCTCCTCTGATGTTTACTCATTATCTTGAAATATATGCGGCAGTCCAATCTGGTAATGTTTCTGTAAGTCTAATGTATTTAGGGGAGAGATAATATTAAAATAGTTCAATGTACGATAACAAACTAAATCCTTTTACTTTGGGGTGGGGGTGGGGGTGGGGGTTTGAACTGTTTTAGTTCTCATCTACAAAAATGCTTTTACTTTTAATGGATCTGTCTGTACCCCTAAATACAAATATTTGTAAAAACAAAATGTCTTCAAATTGAGAAGCGGAAGAAATTTCGCTATAGTAAATGCATGGCATAGAACTTTCCAATACATTGTACTATCACTTTGGTAGGGAACCCCAGTATGATGACTCGGGAACTCAGGTAGATTTTACCATGGCTGTATTAATGATACAATAACATCCATGATTTTACTACAATGTACTTTAGTACTTACCACACAAAAACACTGTGCACAATGCTACATGGCTTTCAATGGGAACCACTGAAACATTACAGAACCTAACTCCGCTCCGACTATGGGGGTAGAAATGACAGTGATTCTATTCATGCTGCTAAGTATAACAACTCTCTCAAAACACTTCTCCACCCAGTTAACTTACAAGAACTGCAAAACTAGAGACAATCACAAACTGTACACATTTACAACGTTGTAACTCATATTATTACACCAGTACCGGACTGATCAGGTCATAACTGTCATAACGGGAGAAAACTAATACTCTATCGTCTCATACAAGGCCATGCAAACGTTGGGTCGACATCAACATGACGGATCGACTTCTCAGATGAGAACTACCCCATTCAGCACATCGTTACTCAGCTCCGTCTGCAAGCAGAACTGAGACCATGGATGTCCATGATATTGATAAGACCAAAACAAAACAAAATCGATAGGGTCTTGCACTGAATTTTTAATCGTAGTCTTCAACTTTTTTCAAAATTGTCGTCTTTTCAAATCACTATGAAGCGTCTTGGAATGTGTCGCTATGATGTAAAACTTAGACAGAATACTTACAGAAAGATTACATTCGGGTGCAAAATTGAAATAACACCATTTTCATCAAACCATCTCTCGCCTCCTGAACGTTTTCGAGTTTACCGCCGTTTGTTTGTTTGTAAGACATTTCCTCTAACATGTCAGCCGCCAAGTAAATAGCGCCCTCTCCAGCGTTTTGACAATCCGATTACTCACAGCGAAAGAATCTTGGCATCAATGATGATATCATCAAAATGGGCGGTCCTACACATAATATATGTACACATGACGTCACGTATTCCATATTTGGAAGTTAGGATGACGAAGACTTAATAAGCGATCGCATGTCGGACTGTCCGAAAAAGTCAGACAGCGATCGAGACATGTCTGCTGACCCCGTCTCACGGAGTTCCTTCGGATTGTCTCGCCAGTAGAATCTGTCGTGTTTGGAGTTTGTTTTATCCTTGTAACTGTCGTGAGAAATTGATGATACAGGTGTGATCAGTGGATATGCGATGAAATAAACAAACTTTAATGTCTATGTGGTACGTAACTGAGTGGTCAGTTTAAAAAGACCAAAAAACAATTCGATAATTCAATTCAGTATTTTCAACATTACCTGATGTCAAATGTAATGAAATATCCGAAAACCTTACCACGATTTTGAACCATTCACATACATTTCAAGTTTAAGTTAAGTTTAAGTTCAGGAACACAGTATACTAGTGTTGACACTTTTTCGGGAAAGGGGTGTCAAAAGTTGTAAACTTTCGTATGGTGTGTCTCTTATTATACCTGCTAGTGTGAAATGAATATATTGTAGGTAGCCTCTAGCAGAGAATTGAATAAACTTACGTAGAACATAGTTATCCAATATCATTTGATTGATCTTAGTCGATATTAAAAAGCAAAAGAGTTGAATTTGACTCACTTGTATTTTGTTTTCGTCTGAAAAGACAGCATAATCATGGACGACACGACAAGAGTCTGTGATAATCGTTTAGCTTGAGGGACAATTGTTCGTAATTTACTTCAATATGAATCAATTATTTGATCAACATCTAAAAAAATGTTAATTGAAGAAAATAGAATTTAACAATTTTTTAACACGTTGTCTTGTTACATGTTTCCTTCCCATGTTCCTCATATTTGAAGCGGTTATCAAGTTCTTTCACTTGTTTCACGAAAACAAATTTCAAAAACGTTTTAGTTAACTTGGAAAAAAGTACCTGGAGAGGGAATTGCCTTGAAACCTGCTTTTAAAAAGAAAAAAAAAACTAAATACGAGTTTAGTTTTTTACAATCCGCATTGGACAGTTTATACATACTAGTAAAATGCTTTGGGACGTGCAACTTGTGACGAAGTACGGTAGTGCGACTTACTAGCCGTTCGTGGCCATGTTCGTGAGTTGGCGGTAAAAGACAGACAAACCCTGCACCGTGTTTTCCTATTCATTCATAAAATGCACGGTAGCTTATAAAACTACTATTGTAAATTGTTACTAGACTAGTAGTAGACAGAAATGAGGCAGACGTCTGACTGGGACATAGTAACAGTAGTACTACTAGACAGTCCAGAATGTGACTGCGACGACCAGTTTGTTGCCAGAGAGGTCAGCAGACAACTTGTCTGGATTCAACACTGGCGAATTTCTACCAAAATAATCCGTTTACGCCCACATGTCTCGTTCTCAATGCGCATTAGACATGAACCGATGTCTAGATTTCATGGTTTGTTTACTGGTCACTGCTCCAAACAATTTCGCCAAATTTTACTCCAGGAACGTAATCTGTCCGCCCACACACTTTTTAACAATACAGATAAGCCTGTTTAGTGTGCGCATGCGCCGCTAACTAGACCAGGTCATCTAAACAGATTACGACTACACTGAAGTATTTGTTCGATTTTTCGCTTCTTATTTCGGTTTAGACGTTTGTGTTTCGTCGATAAAACAAATTTGGGGTTATTTATTCTATTTTTTTTCGAGGACAAACACCATATGTGGTTGGATTTACGGATAGCGCCAATGATTCGATACAGGAGTTGAATACCTGAAACCTATGGTCTCCTATATATTCTCACTGACAATATAGTCCATTAATTCATAACAAGAAGGCTACATGTTTTAGATAAAGAATATCTATTCCTTGATAAACTTTGGATACTTACTAGTTGTCAGATTAAAGTCCTCGCATTTTATCAGCATTTTATAACCTACTAGCCGAGCCTGAATGCCTGCAAGTACGATGTACATGATTGTAGTAGTTTTCATATCTAGTTCGAACCCGACCATCGAAAATTGATGTCACCCCTCCTAGCCTTCTTTGCAAGTGCTGACCGGATTGTCAATCTATTGATATCACTACACTTACACTGATCTAGATCTAAACAGTTAGAACAGGTTGAATGTTATTGTTGTCATTTCATTACTTTGATTGTAGAAAACAAAATATTGCACACAATATCATAAATGAGGGCAACACGGCCATAAAAGTCCTTCCGACCTATTTTTTGGAATAAATAGTACTTCATCAGTAACATAGAAGTATAGCAAGACATCATAATTGATGATCGTACATTGTGACAAGAATTCAAGAACATGAAAATTACTTCAAGACTAGAAAACATGAAAATTATAGTAGTCACAAATCTCTGGACTGTCAAGAGGTCCTGGACTACCACCGAATGAATTATGTATTTCCCGTCCCGGGGATGCAGGTCAAGTCAGACCACTTCCGATGTCGTTCAGAATGTATTAATTGAATTATAGAAATATGTGTGGTTAACACGTTATATTTACTTTCACCATCCGTGATTTTACGTTAGCTTCAATGTACTTCATCACTGTTACAAGTAGTAATTCGTTTGTAGTTTTTATATTGAAGTGTAGATATTAAGCTTACTGGACATCCAACCAGTCATTTGAGCTTGAATAATGAGATATTAAAAATCTGAATATGATGTGAATCAATTTAAAGCTAATCATGAGATCAAAGTTTGTTGATGTATGAAGGATACACTTAATTGACTAGTACCATTGGTTACAGTTCACTAACCAATATATACAGTTGTTGTTATGGTTACAGTTCACTAACCAATATATACAGTTGTTGTTATGGTTACAGTCTGGATAAACCACACACTTTCTTACTTGTCTGTGGATAAACATATTTCAAGTACCGTTTATTTTAACCTGAAATCAATGCAGTGACTGTTTTTCTGCACTGATGTAGACAGACTGATATCAAGGCTGCTGTATGTACAGTTCGTTCAAGCACATTGCAGAGAGTTCAGATAGCCAAGTCTTTAGTTAGTTCAGATAGCAGTCTTGAATTCGTGCTTTCAAGTGGTCAAAATTATTAGGTGACACAAGTACATAGTATATATATATATATATATATATATATATATATATATATATATATATATATATATATATATATATATATATATGTATGTACGTATGTACGTATGTACGTATGTATGTATGTATGTATGTATGTATGTATGTATGTGTGTATGTAACACCTATCCTCCTTTCTATGTGCACACCATACATCTTACCATAAGGATTATTACTTGCCTATCTTTCAGATGACCGAAGTTGACCTCAGCTCTTCAACTCGTGTTACAGCAGTTTATGTCATCACGTGAGAAAATTTACGTCACTTTAATATTGAAGCGTGACTGTTATCGGCAAAATTAATGTAAATGTAAATAATACAGCATGTATATACATATTACAGATTAGTCGAATTATGTGTAAAACCATGTAATATATAGATAGACCGTCTGGCTATATGACAAAAACAGATGTACGATAAATATTAAAGTAAAAATGATACAAATTTATATCACTAAGTACAACAAATGAATTGATAGTGCGATGACGTTTGTAGTTTTTTTAATCACTAACAGATAACGCATTGAAGATAGCCTGTATTTAGACTTGAATGACTATCGCTACTACGTTTATTCCGCTATAATCCTAACTATAGCCTACCTGTAGATTTGAACATGGATGTATTAGGAGACACACATCCATGATTTGAATGACTATCGCTACTATACTGTTCGGCTATAATCCTAACTGACATTTCGAGTTTTTGAATTTTAGCTATCATTCCGAAATGCCAGGATAGCAAATAGAGTGGTACTGCTCGTCGTTCGATTCTACATGTAGGTTAATATTGAGACTGTGGACCAGTGAAAGAATGTATTTGGTTTGATAATCCGTGTGTTGCATGAAGATAATTCATCCTTTCAATTAAAGACTTCCGTAACCGAACAGGAAGTGGTTTGCCCTTGTTTCCATGCAGATAACAGCTCTGCGTGTCAGTTATTACTCGTAGTATTCTAAGACAATGGATATATAACAAAGTTAACAGTGACTTGTCTATCTGGCTTATCGGTGTCGTCATACATGTAAATTGGGTCAATAATATCGTTTAACTAAGTTTCTGTTTTCTATAGCGGTCTGAGTCTAAATGAATCTATTGGCTGTAAAGATACCACTTGCTATATCATACCACTATGAACATTAGACAAGCTGTAGTAAGTGAAAGTGAGTGAGTGAGTGAGTGAGTGAGTGAGTGAGTGAGTGAGTGAGAGTAGTTTATTATAATGATATGTGATTATACATTTAGAAAGTAACAATAAAAAGAACAGATAGTCCATCGAGCTTATTTGTCACTATGAATAGCTATAGATCAAGTCAAGGTCAAAGGTCATTTACTGAAAATAATCGGACACATTTGGGTAAAGCTCCAAGGCATAGATTGTCTTCGGATAGGTAGCAATTTGAGTGAAAATCAAGAGCCAAGCAAAACAACCAATTTATGTTGTCAGTGGATGTATACTGAAGATATAGTATAGCACAGTATGTGAATGTAAAGGACCGCAAGCTGAGTTTATAAATTATATGTCTTTACCATGCAATGTGTTCGACATATTAAAATGTACGAACAGTATTCTATGTAGTGACGCACACTTATACCCTTTAGTTGTCAAAATGTTGACTCGGTATTTGACATGTACAGGATTAGCAGTCATCTACCAGAGCTAATATTAAAGTTTGTGTAGCGGGGTATAACCAACTCCTAACCATCACTAGCAATTGACTGAACTTAAACCTTGTATTAAGATATAACTTATAAACCAAACAGTAATTTCTCATACGTATCAACAATGTACAGGAACTCCCTACTGTACAATCAACAGTTCTAACAATTGATATGATGTCATAGATGTCATGTATTGACATAGACTTTATACTAGAATAGTTTTATCGAAGTATCTTGTGAGAGTACTTTCACATTGCGAGTGAAAATGCTTATAAAATCGGCATGTTGACTTGTGTCACTCTAAGTGGACATGGCGGGGGGGGGGTGCGGGAATGTACTGAATTTTTTCTGTGATATAATGCATCGTCGCAAACCACGGCCTGTTTTACGGCAACGTTCTTAACGAGCCTCCCACTGTTGTAGTGGTAGCAATAATAACTCTGGTTTGCTAGAAGAGATATAATGTAGTATTGTACTTACTGGAAGATGTCTGATTAGGCAATACAAATATTTTTTTGTTTCCAATAACATAGCCTCAGAAAATAGGGTAGGTAGGTCGGCATTTTATTTTATTTTATCTTTTTATTTAAATTGTTTTTATTTTTGAAAAATATTGTTTCAACCCAGAAACAAATGAAATGTCAGTCAGAATATCCCTCTCTGTGACAGTTTTGATGAAATATGTACAGACATCACTGGGGAAAGGAAACAGTCAAGTAGGCAAAAATTTTCTTATCTTTTTGTTTGAAATGTTTAAAAATATGTTTAGGGTTGGGGGCTTAAACTAGGGTCGGTTGGGTTACACACATTGTTTTCTTTGGCCTTATCAATAGTAACTGTATAAGATCTGTGATATACCTAGTCAGTAAAACCGGGGATTTGATACAATACTCACCCACACAAAAGTGGCTCTGACATCAGGATAATAGAATAAATACACATGCAAAAACCTGTTAATGCTATATTGAAATTTTACAACCCATAACACCAAAGTAAAGGGTTTTCTGTATGCATGCATAGCATATACACTCATATCAAGTGTAAAAGTATATTGTTCATTTGCTAATTGACCACATTAGAAAGGCCACATGCTATAAGCTTGTAAATTGAAAAAGTATACAATTACACTTGATATGAATGCTATAAATGAGTGTAGCACATAGAGAAAGTGCTTTATGTCAGTGTTACCTGTTGTAATATGAATGCTATAAATGTGTGGAGCACATAGAGAAAGTGCTTTACTTCAGTGTTACCTGTTGTAATATGAATGCTATAAATGTGTGGAGCACATACAGAAAGTTCTTTACTTCAGTGTTACTTGTTGTATATACTCTTTTCAGAATAAAAATCAACATGCATACTAATACAAAATGGGTTTCTATGACCTGAAAAGTAGATCACGTGATCATACATTGGGAGACTGAATAAAAGATTGCCTAGACCTTCCCCTTACTTATAGCAAGTTATAAGAGTACAACATAGTTATGTAGGATATACCTAGGCAAGCATGTGATGTGTGTAAATAAACATCGTGTCTTATGAATGAAACACCAAAGCATCTCCATTTCTCCTGTAAGGAGCATACGCCATGACCAAGCTTAGTCTAAGCATAGACCCTACACGTGGTCCATGGTCTATAAGGTAGAAGATGATCTGACCGTTAAATCTATTTTGGCAACTTCATCTACATAATCACGTGACATAATCTAGATTGACAACAGGCCATGTTTGAATACAATGCACTAGCCATGACATCATATCACACCATGTTACCCAGGGTCTGATATTACCGGTATATACTTAGACGTGACGACAAACGGAAAGTCCCAACTCATCGATAACAAACAATGTGTTAATAATACACCGTAACATAACAGAATCTGTTATAGGCGAAGGTGGAACATTTTGCACGCTCCTGCACGTACACGACCATCTATGGACCGAAACTCAGTACGTATTCATCGGTATAAAATCTACCATTTCGGTACATATACATGTCAAACTGTTTTCCATTTTAAAGTAAAGGGTTTTGAAAGCTACACAAACCGAAAACTAAAAAAAATGTCATTCTTGTTCTTGGAATATTAAATTATGAATATTTCCTCATATATGTAAATGTCATACACGTCATATCAGACGTAAATGAGTAGAACGGTGGTTTGAACCTTTGACTAGTTTAATAGTATCTTTAAATTTGTTTGTTTGTTTTTAATTAATAACTCCAAGTCCAAGTTTGTTTCGAAACATTACATATTCAACAGGTGGGGAGTGGATGTCTCTAATTTTTGATACTGCTGTGATATTTTCTGCATTGTATAAATACTTTAAAGTGGAAACATACAAACGAACGTACATCCGCATGTGTTTGAAAATAAGCTGGTCAAAACGAAAATAAATGTTGTGTTTGTCTGTGTTTTTGAGATATTTCCGGTTGGATCTGCGAGCGGAAACTATTTTGCATACCACAAAGATGACGTGACTTGATCTGTGGATAACCACACAGCTGTCATTGCGGTCAGAGTATGGATTTTGACATGAGATTGCTTCGAACATGGTGTATGTAATAAACTTGTCCAGAGGATAAGACACGGTGAATGTAATATGCCTGCATTGTCAGTTTTCCTTGCGTTATGATATCACGTGATTGGGAAGTGCTTGTATGCAAAGAATATCAAGAAATTTTATATTATATTTCGTCGCTCGTAAATTTAAATTTCTAATATTTTGTCATATATAGTGTGGATTCCAACATGGTCTCTAGCAGAAAGCTCTGAAATATTCGATAGAGGATAGTACTAGACTAGTCACTTTATTGTTGATGTTTTTTTAGATAGTTACTCGTGGTTAATAC